>NC_081195.1:61916381-62258881 GCF_902713425.1 Acipenser ruthenus | reverse complement strand
ATGAAATGTGTATGAAAGATGAGAATGAAACTTCCCTGCTGAATTACAATGAAAATCAGCAGCTTTGAGCTTATCAAGCAACATCGTCTTGGGAAGAGGGGTCTCAGATTTACAGATTTACAGCTATTGCTGTGTGAAATGAAAGGTCTATTGAGGACTGCCTAGACTTGGGTTTTATATAGTGGTGCAGCTAAGCCTGCTAAATAAACGTACAATACTGTGCCTCTGTATTTGTAGGCCATCCATCAAAAGAATAACATATTAATAGCATTGAATTCAGTTAGTATACTTGATTCAGACAGTAATTAATTTTTTATTGTTTATTACTTTTCTTAATGTAGTGCTTCATTGATAAATGAGGTCTCTTGTTTCTTGATTTTGTGCCAATTATTTTACCTCTGATTTTCTCCCCAATCTGGAATGTCCAATTCTTTTTTCCTCACCGCAGCAATTCCCCACACAACTCAGGAGATCCGAAGTCTCACTGGGCAAAATGTTAAGAAGTAGCATCCATGCCAGCTAATACCTATAAACCCTACTAATCATGTTCATGTAAGATTTCTTGCAATTTGACCCCTATATATGTGATTTAGGAGGGGTCAAATTGTGAGGGACAGAATCTATATGATTTCAGGTTTGGTGTTTTAAACATCTTAGAAGAACTAAAAAGCTACTTTCTCAGTCAGATGATGTCATAGTGGCAAAATTGTCTATAAACTGCTTATAATAAGATACCAGGCCGAAGAAACATCTGACTTCAGTGTTCTGGTAGGCCATAAATGGTATCATTTTTGGCTATTTCCTCTGCAATATATTTAATATGAGCTTAAGCTTGTATGGTTTCACCTTCAGTCTGGGATCCTGTAGCTTACTGTACTTCGTCCAGCTGAGACAGATGTTCCTGGAACATCAATTGCAAAGTCATGCAGATACACCAAACAGGGAATCCACTGAAGGTCAGCCGGGACTAATGTCATCAGATTAGTTAAGGTGGTCTTTGCACAGAGTTTGATCTTTTCTCACCTGCCACTAGCCTGGACAAAAGTTGAGAAGCGTTTTGCAGCAGTAAGGTGTAATCAGTCCTCAGAAGGGAGTAGAGAACTTTCAGTCTACTATTATTTACACAGAATATTAAGCCTACCAGTACCACTGGTTGTGCACATACACTAATGTGATCCATTAACTCTTAAACCTGTATCAGTTTGATAGTAAAACAGTTGTGTCATTCCCATCCTACTATCGCCTGAGTTCCTTCAGCCTGACTCTGAACATATCAGGATAGATTAATCACACCCTCCTCATTGTGAGCTGTAAAACTACAGGGCTGCTTCATTACTGCTTCCCCATCAAAATATATATATTTTTTATTTTCTTATTGTCTAACAGCGAGACATATTTTACAGTAAAATCTGTTCCCAGCAGAACTATGAAAAAATTACTATAAAGTACAAGTTTTTCCAATGTCTCTTCCTGAGGTGAATCCAGAGCCCCTTTCAGATCACAGGCAGACTTATATTGTCAAAATGTACACATGCCATCTGTTTTGGGGCATATTGTTTCAAATCTGTGGCCTTTTGCGGGTAACTTTACAGCAATAATGTAACCTGACACATGTTTAAAAATGCTAAACCTCCTTGTAGAATTAATATCACATTAATAATGTCGCAAAATAAATTGCGTTATTAATCTGCAGAGAAATTTCGCAGCTTTTTTTTCTTTGGAAATTCCAGCAATAACAAGCAATGGTCATTCTGATCAGAGCTGGAGTTTGCTGGTTTTCAGCTGATCAGTCCAGTACAAGGACCTTAATGCTGGTTATGCAGGTCCTAGAAAAAAAAGTTAATTCAAAGTGTCTTACACATTTCTAAAGTCAATCAATCGCTGTAAATCTGAACCTTTTTTTGTACACCGTCTGTTCCAACTTTTGCTGGTCACCAGCTCAACATCTAATTGCATTGTGTGTAAAAAGCCTTTTGCTCCTTTAAGAAAACACCTGCAAGTATTTTCTCTTTTGTTTTTCATTTTTTAAGTAAGTCCAACCATTTCACAAAGTTTTGGAACATGAAAGACATGTTTGTTTTTATTTAATTTTCTGTAACTTAATGGTAAGTGATATGTGAGTTAATTTGACTAGCTTGTGGGACATATTCCCTGAATATGATAATAATACATGAACGTGTATGGGAAATGTAACTGGATTAATTAATGAAACTGTGTGTCTTGAGAAACAGGGCAAACTGCTGTGTCTTGAGAAGAGGGCCTCTTTCTTGCAGACAGTAGTGAACTATGTGACCTACTGAACGAGGTGACGGGGGCTAGGTGGCACCTGAACTGGATTAGGCTGAAAGGACAGTTGAATTATGTACAGATAATTCACACGTGCAACAACAATAGTTTTGACGCATAAACTAGTGATGTCCCACTGGAAAAGGACATTAAAACATCAAAGGACTGTGAGTTTAAAGAGGCAAGATACACAAATGACCTCATGAAAGTAGCTACTCAGCAGAGTGAAAAGTACTATAAATATCCAAGCAAAACTAAACATTTTGCGCTCCACATCGAAAACTAACCAAGGTGCTGTCACTCTGCTAAACAAAGCTGCAACTCCGGGACTCTGCCTAAAAACTGACCCATGACAGGACTCTGCCTGAAAACGGACCAAAGAAGAGGAAGCAAGCTGCAAGCAAGTCAACGACCACAAGCAACGAGACTGAGGCCCTGCTGGAGGACTGCCGTAAAACTTACAGCGACTGTTATCAGACAAACCAGTCTGGGTCTGTTGTACACCTAAAACCACAGTATCCAAAAGAAACCGTGCCCTGCTACCTGCGTAGCTAAAAGATTCAGCGAAGAGGACAGAGCAGACGGGTGCTGTTGTGGATCCTATACCGAGGACTGAAGACTTTGTTGTAGCTGTTGTTGATTCTATCGAGAATTGAAAACTTTGTTGCCGAGTTTGATCCACTGTAGGGTTGAAGACTTTGTTGCTGAGAGGAGAGTTTTTGTACTGGACATTTCAACAAATTGAGTTTCCAAGCCAGCAGACCAAAAGTCTAGGCTTCAAGGAACCATTGAGTATAAGTCCAGTTGCATTTTCCTTTCTTGGAACTAAATCAATTAATTGTAACACATTCACATAGAATTGAACTGTTAATTATTTAGTTTGCACATTTTGCGTGTGAAATAACTTTTAGTGAAACTTGATGAAGTAACTATAAGTAATCTACCTCATATTGATGTATGAAGAATTTCTTTAAAAGTAAACTTACCATATCCTTATTCTATATAACATTAATAAGCTTAATGTGATATATTCTAAGATTGTCTGCATCGTTTCAGTTGAGGCTGTGCTTGTATGTGGGCTTGTGTGTGTGTGTGTGTGAGCAATTTACTAGCTACGTCACAGCTTGCTTGAGCTGCTGCAGTGGCTGCTTTGTGTGTGAGGAGACAGGTGGTGTCATATTTCAATTGCCTGCTAGCCAGCATGAGTGCAGTGAGAGCTTTGGACTTGTGTTTTATGCTTAGAGACTAAGAGATTTACTTTCTAACTTTTCTGATTTCAGTTTATTATTGTGTACTTAATAAAATACTACTATTGATTAAACATTCCTTGTGTCTAGCGTGTGTATGTGTGTTCATAGTAAATCCTCAATCTTTGTAACACATCAATTAAATATTATTAATAAGAGAACTAATCAACCCAGATAAACATTAAATTATCAGTTACTGAATTGTTTCTACAAGCTGCTATGTCATTTAAGTAAGTCATTCGGGGCAGAGCCTATTTTCTAGGTTTAAGTCTGGTTTTGAAGACCCCGATTCTGATTTATCTTGGACTACTTAACATTTTAATGTGGTACAGGAGTGCTAATCTGAATCTGTGAAACCAGCTGCAGTATATGCTTCTCTGAAATACTGGCCTCATAACCATGTGATGTAGGCATTGATATGGTACCTGGGTACTCCACTGGATTACAAATGTGTTTTTATTCATATCACTGTGATAACACTGGTCAGTCCACAAATAATATGCTACCACAATAGTCTCAATAGCCAAATAGCTACCCTTCTGCTTCCAGTGTCCCTTAATACCACTACATTGCCTTTGGATAGCATTTGGTAAAGGCCTTTCCTTTTAGTTGTATGTTTTGAAATGAATGGTGGCATGTCATTATTAGGATGCTTCTGTTCTCAGTGTAGTCAGTCACTGCCTATAGAATTGGGTTAGATGGTTCTTCTCTTTTCTGTGCAATATCACTTTTAATCAGGGGTCAGCACAACACGTTTCTGTAGTGCTATGAACTGACATCTGTTGGCTTTGATCTTTTGAAGGAGTGATTGTCTGTGTCTCTGCCAAACTACTGGGTGACTTACTGTCTTCTTATCTCTTGTCAGACAAAGCATCAAATATTATCTTATACAATGTGGACATACATTGAAACATATAGACAATACTTTGGAGAAACTATGTAGCTTTAATTACATGTTTACTTGTAATTAATCATTTCGATTGCTTTAGTAATTAAGTAAGTATACTGGTAGCTATACTTTTTTTTTTTTTTTTTTTTTTTAAATTTTAGTCGTCGCCAATTATTTTTACCCCGGTTTTCACCCCAATTTAGCATGCCCAATTATTATCTGTATCCCCGGCTCACCGCTCGCAACCCCCCCGCCGACTCAGGAAACGGAGGCTGAAACACGCGTCCTCCGAAACGTGCTCCTTCCAAGCCGTCATTTTTCGCACTGCAGATCCACAGCAATGCTACCAGACCTATAGTGCCGGAGGACAACACAGATCTGGCGGCTCCGCTGCAGAGCCACAGGCGCCCTATCGGCCACAGGGGTCGCTGATGCGCGGTGAGCCGTGGATTCCCCTGCCGACCTAAGCCCTCCCTGCCCGGGCAGCGCTCAGCCAATTGTGTGCCGCCCCCTAGGAACAGCTGTGACATAGCCTGGATTCGAACCTGCGATCTCCAGGCTATAGGGACTGGTAGCTATACTTAATCTGCTTTCAACATTATTTTAGTAGTGTGGTTGAAGTAATTGTAAATGGAGGTGAGGATACAGGATCCAGAATACTTCTATTAAAATTTTTATTAAATCGATATTGTTTCCAAAACTACACATTTTTTTTGTGTTTACATAATCTTCTGATATGTTCTGGAAAACTGTTTAAACTTTTCTGAAAACTACTAACTAACAATTTAAAGAGCTAGAAAATTAACCTAGCAGGGGCTCCCGAGTGGCGTATCCAGTAAAAGCACTCGCTAGAGTGCAGGATGCGCTCTATAGCCTGGACGTCGCAAGTTCGAATCCAGGCTATTCCACAGCCGACCGTGGACGGGAGCTCCCAGGGGGCGGCGCTCAATTGGCCGAGCGTCGCCCGGGGGGAGGGAGGTTTAGGTCGGCCAGGGTGTCCTCGGCTCACCGCGCACCAGCGACCCCTGTAGTCTGGCCGGGCGCCTACGGGCTTGCCTGTAAGCTGCCCAGAGCTGCGTTGTCCTCCGACGCTGTAGCTCTGAGGCGGCTGCACAGTGAGTCTGCAGAGTGTAAAGAAGCGGGCAGCTGATGGCGCACGCTTCAGAGGACAGCGTGTGTTCATCTTCGCCCCTCCCAAGTCAGCGCAGGGGTGGTAGCGGTGAGCTGAGCCTAAAGATAATTGGGCATTTCAAATTGGGGAGAAAATAATAAAAACTAATTGGCAACGACTAAATTATTTTAAAAAAGAAAGAAAATTGACCTAGCCCTCATTTACATTATGGTTGCTCAAACCTTTTTATAACAGTGCATTTGTCTTGAACACTACAATTGTTTTATTTGCTTAGGCTAGATATACTGTAGAGAGCCGCTTCTTGACAGCTGCTACGTTACAATCCCAGTAATGAGGTGATGCAAAGCTACCTTCAATAGCATGAAACCCCGGTGAAATGAATTTAGAAGATATTGCACTAACAGCAAATCATTACCAAATTCATTTCAGTATTGGAAGTTGTTCCCAGTATTAAATGAGCTATTCAGCCACAAGTGATTTATATACATGATTTATATGAGTTAAAAACAATTGTGTTAATACTCCATAATCAATGTAATCTATTTCTAAAAATAAAAGTGTATGCTTTCATTAAAAACTGGTTTGTATTTTAAGCTGTTAGAACCCACAGTGCTTGAGCCATATTGGGTTTGACCAGCAACTACTGGTGAACTGGTGACCAGCAAGCTGTTATCTGGAATTTTTTCTAATGGATACCCATCAGCTATATAAAATCCTTCCAGCAAAGGTTTACATCAATTAGAATGATTTAAGAGTAGGTGTCCTGGAGTGGCTCTCCTGGTAAAGCCACAAGTGTGCAGGGTAAAGGTCTCCACACACCGGACGCGATGCGATTTGTCCTGATAAAATGGTACTTTCGCTGTGCAACTACCTTTCACACCAGTGGCGACAGGCACACGTGATGTGATAGGTGACTCTCCTCTGATTGTATCATCAGCTGGAAAAAATCACACGTATGATAGTCCTGTTATACAGCTAATAAAAATGTAGAATACATAATAGCTTTTCAGAATACTTACTTCAGTCAAGGTAAACGAATCATACACACCCGCTATATCAAGTTTCCTGGAAATGGACTGTCAGATGTTCTCCCTCATTGCCGTGTTTTTATAATTTTTGTTTCCTTTATTGCACAGCTCCGGGTATATTGATACTGCAAGAACGATCTTTTCTTCCGCCATTGTTTACTGAAGGCACGCAAGGGAAACTGTTCCTCATTGGTCAGTTCCCTAGCTGCCTCGTGGCAAAATCACAAAACTAAACAGCAATCCTATTTTTTTGTATCGCTTCAGTGTCGCCCGTTTCATCGCAGGCAATGTTTATTTTTTTGGTCGTGACACAGTGTGTCATACAACACATTTGCTTGTCGGATTGCGTCTGGTGTGTAGTGGCCTTAAGTCATAGAACAAACATTTGCAGTTTATCAGAAAACCTAAAACATTACAAAAACATTGGATTCCCTCTTTGTTTTCTAGACCATGCTACACCAACAAAATGTATTTGTGATGGAAAACTTTGCAAGCAATGTGGACAAGGAAATTGGGACTGTATTGTGTTAAATGTTATTAAGAGTGGGTTTAATGCTCGTGAGATGTAATTGCTCAGTCATGCATATTATACACAGATTTATACTCAGGGTCCATATTATATTCAGGAAATTACAGTACACTTGTTTATTGTAAATTTTTTTGTTTGTTTGTTTGACAAAACAAAACATTTTGTTTCTGGGTATTTTGTATTTCCTTCAAAAGGTATCATGAGCTACTTGTGAAACAAGACCTCTTAAGGCATTTCTTCAGATCAGACAGTGAATATAAGACTTCAGAGTACTATGAAACGCATCACCAGTAGACTCATTCTCTCAAACTGGTTATTAGGCAATATGAAGGCAGTGGCAGAAAAGTTTAGCGTTAGTGCAGTGAAGCTTTCAAGGCCTGGGAGTACTTAGTGTTGCTTTGTGAGCACAGGAATGGAATTGGTTCCATTCTGATACTGTGATTGACACTACAAAATAAGTAATGGTTGCATGAGCTCAGTTTAAAATCTGTCTAATTTATATCACTATAATATATTTGAATTTAAAGCTGCAATGCCACTTAACCATGTTCGATTTTACAAGAAAATTATTTTCGTGGGTGTGTATTTAGCCTTAGCAGTCTTTGAATTTTCTGCATTCTATTTTATCAAAAAGTAGTCCTTAATGGCACAGGACAGTATTTTTGTTTTCCAGTCTTTTTCTGCTCCATTATTTTCCCAATTAAGAAGGTCCAATTAGGTTTTGACACAGCAGCAACTCACCAAAACGGTTCTGGACAGTTGAAGGTTAGTGGATGTCCGTCTGTTCTCACAAGACTTCGGAGCAGTAGCTGTAAGACGAGGTTCTACACAACAGCTCTTCATTTTCATAGTTTTGTTTGTTAACCCCCTTCCCCACTAAGTAGTCTGTTCACCTTGCTGTACCAGAGGAAAGATTGGGAGCTTGGGTTCCTTAATCGTGTGAGTTCAATTGTAAATGTTATGGTGTGTAAGGACTGTAAGCAAGTGTAGTGGAAAAGAGAATTCATGTGTGTATAATAGCCCTAAAACAGATATGAATGTAGATGGTAAACTCTATATATATAGTGTGATGCCTCCACCCAGTAAAATCCTACTGCACCACTGAGTTAATTTACAACACACAGCAACGCAATTGAATAATAAAACACAAATCACAGTTTCTCTTACTTAGTAATACTGCTGAAAAAACAATACAACCGTGACAAAATATACCTGTTAAATGCATCTACATATATATTTATAGTGGTAGCACTTTTAGACTAGAGGCCTCAGTATAAACCTGGGATCCCACAATATAATATCAGTCCCAATACATTTCTAATGGCTGTTTTGTAAAACAAATAAAAAAATAAGGTGGAAAAAGAAATCTCCTTTCTGTGGCTCCTTGAATTATTTCAGATCGTCGTAAAACTGTATCACTCACCTCTCACCTGTCGCAGCTAAACACAGTCCTCCAACAGGAGTTGAAAAAATAAAACATAGTAACTTGGTTGAAAGAAAGATATTTTTATTTTCTTCACTTCAGTGTGGAATCAATTCTGTAACACAGTCCAAATTCCCACTGAAGGCTTTTACATTGAAACATATATATATATATAAACACATTGCTGCATTTTCTTCAGATGTCTCATTAAAATAAAGGGCACTCAGGCTTGAAACATTCACAGTGTAGTACTTGTAAAAGACCATTGTATGGCTTAGTGGAGAATACGAAACTATATACTACTATAGATCAAGCGTTAAAAACAATTTGACAGATATCTGGTCTTTATTAAGGAGGCTGTGTGGTCCAGTGGTTAAAGTAAAGGGCTTGTAACCAGGAGTTCCCCGGTTCAAATCCCACTGACTCATTGTGTGACCCTGAGCAAGTCACTTAACCTCCTTGTGCTCCGTCTTTCGGGTGAGACGTAGTTGGAAGTGACTCTGCAGCTGATGCATAGTACACACACCCTAGTCTCTGTAAGTCGCCTTGGATAAAGGCGTCTGCTAAATAAATAAATAATAAATAAAAGAATAAATGTTCTAATATAACTATGTCAAATACTGTACATCAGATTTACAGTGTTTTCCAGTTTTGTTTTTATACAGCTGTAAACAAGTTCTTGTGTCATATTTTGATTCTCTGTGCTGCTGAAAATGCCTCCGTCCTTTAAACATTAAATGCCCGTCTCACAAAACTTAAATGACGCTACACAAAAAACAAACAAGCAGGCAGTAAAATGTAACTCCTCCCCTACCCAATGATATGTGATAAAAAGCTGTATTGCAAATTATGGTGGCCCAGCAAGTCAAAGAAACAAAGTTAGTATTTTTTTGATCGTGTTTACCTGATCAGGGGACCAAAATAGCATGTTGCTTAGAACTGTGTAACTAAATTTTGGGAGTTGTTTGCGGACCACCTGGAGTTTACTCATGGACCACCTGTGATCCGTGGACCACAGGTTGGGAACCACATGTGTAGAGTATTCATTTTGAGCTGACAGGTTTTCCATTGAAATTTAAATTACTAAAGGTACATTTATGTCCATTTTTAATTCATTACTAAAGGCAGTTGAAACTGAAATCGATTTTTTTACATTTAGCGCTTAGGGAAAATTGGTTTCCAGTCCAAGTAAAACAGATTCCGTCAGGAGAACCTTGCGTTAATTAACCACTTTATTAGAATACAAATCTTATAGGTATCCAGAAACATTGACCCAACAATGGGTGAAGAATAATAAGTAGAATAAAAATAGTTGGAGCACAGCTGCATCCTTCGGAGCCTTCGAAAAATAAATAGATCAATAAATAAATCTATGCAACATGTTCATCCTGGTGAACAAAAATATTAGGCAGAGGAGCTTTGTATACTCCCCCCAAGGAAAGAGGCAGAGATTTCAAAGAAAAAAATCAAAAGGAAAAAAATCAAAAAGAAAAAACGAAAAATATAACCAGTTGTGAAAAACAAAAACGAACCAGTTTGAAACATAACCAGTTGTCAAAAAGAAAAAAATGAAAATATATGTAAATACATACATATATATATATATATATATATATATATATATATATATATATATATATATATATATATATATTATACCGGCCACCTACACCACCTCGCCCTGTATTTACTATTCAGACTCCATATATATGTTACATGGCAAACCAACAGAGAAAATGAAGGAGTCTTTTGTACTTTACCAGAATCGAGAACACGACCTCTGTGTCCTCATAGCTAGTTATGGCCATGGTTCTGCGCAGTTAGAACAGCCGGTCCAGAGGTTCGGATTGGGGTCTGGAGGCCAGATATCTCAGCATGGAAGCGTGAGGACAAAAACAAAACAGAGTTAGTGGGAGCAATGTGAACAGTTTCTCTAAAAGATAGAAGACACCCCTGAACTGCAGCATGAACCTGACTGGATTACGATTGGAAGAGTCGAATCCACGGTGCGAAGGTGAGAACCACATCGATATGACTGGCGGGGATACATATCCAAACAAACGATGAACAGTAATTCGAACGCACGGCAAGAATGAGTTTGTGAAATAGGTTAATATACCTTATAGGTTAATGGGAACTTGCCAATAATAGGCTTGTAGATTAACCAATGACTGTACTAGGCGCTTGCACTATAGATTTCCTGCCTGAAAATCTTGCAAGTTTATATATTCATTCATATCTATATTGGTGTTGTTTTTTAAATAACACTCATCATTTGCATGGATGATACATCTTTTCAAGAAGAAACGTGAAAAGAGGACACTTAAAAGCTCAGCATTAATACATTTCAATCACCAGGGAACATTTTTTTCCCAATACTATCATTATCATAACATTACATTAAAATAATTCAGTATTCTGTATGTTTGGAATAGTTTAATAAGTATTTAGTGGTCTAGGTTTTGTGCACTAAAATATTTTAAGTAGTTTCAGTAAACTGATGGTAATCATATCACTTTTAGTGAATCATTTTGCATAACATTAGGGGCTTATCACTGAGTCTGCATAATCCTTAAATGATAGCGAAAACAAAAACTAAGAGCACAACAATAAATACATAAGGATATTAGAGCTTTGAGAACCACAAAAAAGTTTTGATATTGCTTCTTAGTTATTCAATTTTATTAAGAATAAAATGCACTGTTAATTAGTGTGATAAGTGGCATCAATTGAAATTTTAAAACAGTCTTTGCACATATCAAGACAAAGCTAGCAAGCAATATCAGCAAATTCACGGCAGTATTTTACAAAAAATATCTTGTCTTTTCTAAAACCTCAAAGCATAACTGAAAGAAGCACACAGCTGCATGGTATCTAGTAACTGATTATACAGTGCTTGGGGGGGTTGATGTAAGAACAGCATAAGAACTGGAACCAGCCAGCCCTTATGGAGACGATGGAGACAAGCGGTGAAGCAGAGCAGCATATGTGAGGGATCATACATATTTTTTGCAGGGGAATTGTATAGACATTAGGGGGGAAACGTATCCCTCTTGACTTCCCTGGAAACTTCCTAGTAGTGGTTGAACTGCAGTCGTTTGGGAGTGGAGGAGAACAGCCATTTGCTGTGAATGTTTTTCACCAAACAACTTCCCCCCATCCTCTCCCCCTGGCTAAAATGAAATCACTGTGGATTAAATTTACAATGGGATTCAGGTGCTGCTGAATTTTTACCTGTGCACTTTCTTAGTAAAAACAGTAATGTATATTTTACTTTTCAAAAAAAGTTCACTTTTGTTAAAACAAGACAAAATAACAACTAATTAAGTACAGCACTTGACCATTACTTGTTAAACAACTTGCCATAGTTGGTTTCATTTGTCTTTTCTTTCTGCGCTAATCTTATTGATAGGTAGGTCTTTAAAAGTCTTTTGAAAACATCAAAGAATGCCCTGTTGCAAATAAATCCTACATCTGAACAAGACTGATGTAGAAATAATCAAACAAACAAACAAACAAAAATCTCACAACAACGTAGTAATAATATCCTTAAGCTACAAATTGCAGAATTTTCCTTCACAATGTGACGGATTTTCGTTTATTTTACAAATATTAAAATAACGATAAAATCAGAAAAACAGTGTTTTTAATTCAAACATCGATGCGTAGCAGTTCTGGTTTCTGATTAAGTTTAATGTCCCTGGCATGTGTGATGAAGCAGAATCTGTGCAAGTCGAGGTCATATTTTCCCAAGTTAGCTGGTACTTTGTGGACATTTGGGCAATCGCCGTGTTGACGGAAATAGTATCTGCAGAAGGTATGAACATCACATCAGCACAAAACAAGCCTGGTTTTTTGCCTTGAAATTATAAAAAAAAAAAAAGAAAACTGACAGAACTGGGTGGTGCAAGCCATCGGGAGACGTGTCAAAAATCACACTGGTCATTTCCATTTATGTGTTCCATAACTAAAGCATCATCATTTTCTGTCAAATATTTAGGATTAAGATTGTTGGCGTTAGGCAGTGTTTTAGCTGATGGACAGTACTGTCGCACAAAGTCACCGAATACATACCCCTCTGCAATAAACAGTGGCTGTCCAGCAAAGCACAGCACTCTGACAAACTCATTAACATTCTTTATGCCCACTCTCTTTGTTAAAGTGTGTGTGAAAGCCACAAAAATGGATTGCTTGTTCCTCAGTTCATTTCTTGTTTTAGTTTAATGTGTCGCTGTGGCAATGTGCCCCGCCCCTGTGTGCATATTATGTGTTGTATGTGTTGCGTGCGTGTGTAAATGTTGGTGTATAGTCATTGGTACACGGGATATAAACGGGTCTGTGTTTCACGTGTATTTAAAAAGTGTAGATTTGTATTTAGGCACGAGGAGGGCACAAATCACTTCACGTGCTGGTTAAATGTAATATGTGAGCACGGGGTTGCACAGAATTAATTCACGTGCTGGGATTCAAGTGAATAATTAATTCGTAGTATATATAGATGCACATTTCTTTCACTCGGGGTTGGGTGTTCAGTGAGTGGAGAACGGGATTGGAGACGGAGGTAGTAATAATAATAATAATAATAATAATAATAATAATAACAATAATAATAATAATAGTTAAACATATCTGCTCACCGTGTTTGTCTGTCTAGTCCGTTTTGTTTGTCTTTTTATTTTGGCGTATAGTGCCGTGTCCTGTTTTGTGCTTGTGTTTGTTTGTTCAACCTTTTTATTTTCTGTTCTGTTTATTAAATGCTGAGCGAAAGCATTCACTCAGCTCCACCAGCTCCATGAACGTCTTTTGATCCTAAACGCACCTGCTGTATGTCAGGATGCAATGAAAGGCTGCTTATTACAATGTCGGAGTAAAAATAAAGCAGCATTTTTATCAAAATATTGTGTATTTCCTAGAAAACATTTTTTTTTCTTTTTTTCAGAAAAAGAGCCACAAAATTGACATGTTACGTGGACAATGCATGTCCTGGATCTGTTCATGCTTACATGATTAGTTATAACTTTGTAAGAGTTGCCTCACTTCTTTATTTTCCAATTTCCCCTTCTTTCATTAGAGGAAGTCTTTCTTAACAGGAAGATTTCAGAATTTAAGGAAACTTGTTTTAAAGACTATTGGGCATAGGTACCATTCTTAATTTAAACACAACAAGCCACTTCACATTCATTGTTGCAAAGTTACTAGGATGTTGTGAGAAGCAAAGCTGATTGACTTTCATGGGAGTTAAGTTAAGGGGGTTTGGCTTATTCGGAAGTTGAAATCTCTTGAGACGTCAAAGCCAAAAGTGTTTAATGGAAGTGGGTTTAAAATACAGATACACAAGGCAACTGCAAAGGCTCTTCTGAGGATTACTTAAGAAAATACCTAAAAAAAAGTAAGTATAACCCTGTGACAGAGATAAATCTCCCTCCTGACTTGTGAGGGCGCTGTGTAAAGGGAACAGAGTGTAAAGAGTGCCCTGGACTGGATGGACAGACAATTAATTCCCAGGGTTAGGCAGAAGTCGGCCATCTAGAAAGGGGGCGGAGCTACGGTACACTAAAACATCACAATGATGTGTCTAAAAACTTTTTGTTTGTTGTTAACATGATCCGGAGCTGTCGCTACAGGCCAGCACAAAACCCGGACAACACTGCACTTGTTTCATGATAAATTGTATTTGCACCACAAGCACTGCAGCCCTCACTTTGGACTGGTGACCGTGTTTGTATATTGTGTGTGTATTTAATACTGTGTTTATTGTTTCGGGACTGAACCCCTGGGTTATGCTGTGTAGTACACAGCCTTGTGTACTACCATTCATTATTATTTACAGTTGTCAAGTGACTTGCTGGATTATAAATAAACACCATTGCACCTGGATTATCGTTGTCTGTCTGTTATTGATCACCGCATCACTCCTGCACCTGCACACTGCAAACCACTTTGCTACAAACCCTTATAAATGTATACAACACACATTAGACACACATCATCTTTCTTACAATGTATTGGCTACAGATTATCACTGCATAATTTTTTTTATTTGATTTATTGAGAAATGATATTGATTATATTGATTATACCATTTGATGTTGTGCATTTGTAAAACACTTTAACAAAGATTTTCAGCATGTAAAAGTGTTATTTATTATAGTGGCACAGCAGGTATCTGTGTTGCAGTCAAAGGAATAACATCTATATTACAAGGAAAGAGGGGTTGATCTTATTGGCTAACAAGTGTTCCAGCCTGTGTAACATTGAGCTATATTTGAACACCCTGTCATGTGTTTTTGCTGTCATTTTGAACAATAATAACAAGCAAAATCTATTTTTCAAAAAAGATCAAGTTAGCAGGCCAATACCATACTAAGGCCTGGGAGTTTTAGCAAGGAATGTATTCCTTTTGACAACACTTTACATTAAGTGTCTCTAATTACTGTGCATTTACATACAGGTTGTAGTTACTTAGTAAATGCATGATGGGAGACTACATTTGGGGGCTGATTCGTGAAAGTGATTTACAGTATAATCGTAAATCTCGAAAGACTACTCACTTCTAAATCTTTTGTAGTCATTTTTGTATTACTTTAGTATAAATACATGTTAATTTGGATTCATATGTTGTTTTTTTCTGACTTTATGTGAACGAAAAGACACAAATTTGCCCGTTTTCTCATTGGAAATAGGTAAATTTCAAAATATCACTCCTGGTCACAAAAGCAAAGTTTGTGGGGAATAATAGCAATTTTCTATACTTTTGAGGCATAAGCAATTAGGAAATAACACTTACTACCCAGGAACAAAAATTGTGTTACATAGTGTAATATTTGTTTAAATTAGAAAAAATATATTTTAAAAATAAACCACCAAGTGGGGACTTAAACCACGTTTACGCTACAAAGTGGGGTCCTGCACAGCCTGCAGTAGGACTGTGTCTGAGCCGCAGCCACTCTGAGACCTGCTGTTCACAACCATTACACAGACATGCTGCAGATTCATCTTCCTCTTTCTTACAATTCAGCATTTAGTAGTTCTGAAGTTCTAATTCTTTACTCTGGAGTACAGAATCTTTGCAAATGATTATGAGAATGTTTTAAAAAGCTCATTTGTAATTTTTAGCTAAATTAATTATAACCATAAGATTATTTCTACTTAATTTTAATTAACTCTGCTAATTTTTTATCATACTAAATATCAATATATAAATATTATATCATATATAATGTCTAAATTATAATATTCACCTGACATATAATTTTAAAATACATTCATTTATTTATATGTCACTATATATAAAAAAAATCTAAATGGAGAAAGAAATTCGTATTTCAGTGTGTGAGCATCGTTCTGTACTACTATCTAAGTGGGGACTATAATGTGGGGAGTATTTATATAAAGGATTATGAACCCTATTAAAGTTTAATACTGATAGAAAATTGAAAGCACAGTTAGCAGCCTAATTACTATAACTATTTTATACCAGGTACCTACAATGTACTGGCATAGTGTACTTATATTGCACAAACACACAGCTGTGTGTGAGCGTCGTTTCACACTATCCAAGTGGGGACTCCAAACTATCTCAGTATTAATAATTATTAATCTATTCATCAATTTTCATTCATATCCGTTATTGACAACTTTTGCTCTAGATTACAGTATGCTTGTAAATGATTATGAGATTTAAATACTTTTAAAAGACAATTTGTGAATTTAAAAAATATCAGTTATATGGAAAACACAGTTTCAATACTGTTTCAGTTAAACTCATTTAACCATGAGATTATTTTGATGAAAGAAATGTGACCACTCATGGCAGTTAGCAAAAGTGGTCACTTGTAAGAGGTGGTCTCTCTTCATAGGTCAGTTGTAAAGAAAGGCTACTATTGTTACTGGTGTTTCCTGTAAAATTGTAATCGCGTGCTTCAAAAAGCATCCCACTACACTCTCTTAGATTTTTTTAAATTGGGAGTAAGAAAATGTGGTTGCTGGTCGCAGATGACAGGTGGTCACTCTTCACAGGTAAATTACAGGGGAAAACGTTCCGTGACCTCTGCAAGTAGTCGCTCCTGACTGGTGGTCTCTCTCAGAGGTGGTCGCCAAGGCAGGTTTTACTGTATATCCCATTTTATAATAGCAATAATACACCCTCCGTATGCTATACTGTTGAAAGGAATGTAGTTTTTGAAAAGTAATCCTGAATCACAACATGCTTTAACAGTGCCTAATGGGGTTCCATTGCTTTTTGCATATATTTTGTGTATATATTTTTCTCAAAGATTGTTAATCGTATCTTGAGGCTCTGTGTTTATTGTTGAAATTTGATAGTATCATTATGGTAGTTGTAAAAAAAAGTCCATACATTTAGTATGAGTGTGGATAAATATTTTAAAGCACCAATACTTTAGTAAACATAATATCACTTTTTCAACTGAATAGCCCTAAGCAAAAACAAACAAAAAAATCTACAGTAGGTGCATATATTAGGCTTGCATTCACATTCCAAAACAAATACAAATACATCTCTGTAGGGATACCATTTATTTTGCAAGCAATGTGCTTATTTTCACTTACTGACATTAAAAATGCCCCCTTCTTAGTCCTCTATAATGAACGTAAATAATGAATAAAGCATGATGTGCATTTCAACACAGTCTGCGTTCCTTGAACAAATTAGGTAAGAGATAGCTCTCAGTTTTATTGCCACAGCATGACGGTGATACAGTAATCATCTTTGTTCTAACACAGCTGTTGTGTATGATTACAAAACAACATAAACAACATTTCATAGCAAAGGGAAAATCTCTTGAAACCACACATCTGGTGCAATTCTTATATATTAGAAGGCATGCTATATGAGAAGAGCATGAAGCCATGGCATTAAGAGAATGTAATGTACATTCTACCTCGTACCTGATCGATACTTATCTATCAGTTGCTTAGGGTTATTCCTAGGTGTCCATCAGTGCTCTACTTTATCACTTAATTACATACTTGAGAATGATGTTTTTGCTATACTGTATAATTCAATAGCTGTCTGAGGTACTGTTAAATTATTAATGATCATGAAACAGAGAGCATTAGAAATGGTGGAGTGGCAGGAACTTTGCTGGGCTTCTAGTTTTTACACCTTAAATCAAACCCATCCATCACAGGGATTGATTTAAGGCCTCCTGTACATTACTGATCAATGTACATTATTGATAGGGTACAAGCTAGATAGTTATATGTTACAATAGGAATTGAGTAGGATGTTACCAAACCTGAAGAGTCAGTAACTTCAAATGTCATTTCAGTTGAGTAAATGTGTTCACATATTTAGACTGTAGCACTGTTTTGCGCCTAACTGGCTTGAACATCAACAACTAACACAACTGAAAAACACAAAGACTGCTTTATATGAAGCTGCACTAGGTAGTAGTGTCATCATTTTTCTCTAAATTAACCATGCTTTGAGCTTGCTTTGAGCTTGTCTGGAGATTCAGAAGTTCCAGCATTGAACAGACTTTCTCATTTCATTCAAATCACCTGACAACGCAACCTCTCAACTGCCCTGTCCCACCTACTCTCTCTATATGTATGTATTGGCCAATTACTTTGGTCCGTGGACTCCTTTTTCAATTTAGTTTTTAATCACTCACTTAGAAAAAAAAAGCTGTGAATAATTCCAGTTTAATAGTTTTTTTCCCCCTGAACTAGTGGTGAGTGGAAATTAATTTGCAAAGCTGGTGGTGCTAGAAATTACTCAAAGACCATTTAGACTGTAAAGACCACTGACTTCATGCTAAATTCTGTAGAAAGCTGGATTTCACCCTTTTAATAGTTTCCCACATAGCAGAGTCAGAAACCATAGTCAAAGCAGGGTAAAGCCCAAAGAGGTATGGTAAAGCATAATAAAAAATCAAGGCAAAGTATGGATAATATAAATATGGAAAAGGCATGGGAAAACTACAGAAAAAAAATTGTGACAATTGCATTTTGGTGTAAAGACATTGATAAATTGGGACTGTTTGGTATTGGTGTTACTTTGCTAATAGGAATATAATTTCACTACTAAACACATTTTTGCTTTTTATTAGTAACTGGCTTACCAGAAGCACAAGATACTGTAACAGTTCCAGTAGTGTTGACATCACACATTAACAGCCTACCTGTCTTTTGAATATTACCAGTAATACATTTCTTTATAGCTAATTGTTTTAAGAATACCAAATACTGTCCCCTTCCACCAGGGTGGTTACTTTTCATTGTACATGGGTAGGTGTTATATAGGGTTAATAATTATAAAGCAGTTAATAAAGACTTGTTTGTAATTGAACTAACAAGTATGGTCTATCTGTCTGTCATCGGAAATCACCTCCAATCAATCCAAATGCTATGTACGTGTATAGAACCACTGGGGTTGTTGTTCTCTGTGATAGCAGTTAGGTGGTTAAAAAGTCCATGTCAAATCTATGCTTCCTCTATCTACTGTATATTACAGCACAAACTGTGGAAAACATAAAGCAATACAATGGATATGACTGTGACAATCTGTGATGAGGATGGTCTGATAAAGCACAAAAGAGTACAGACTATAGAAAACTCCACAAACCCCCAGAGATAGCTTGATACATTTCAAAATGACTTCAACAGAAGACACCTGTCACAAACAAGGCCAGCACAGAACTAGGTCTAACCTGTTGGGGTCATTGTGAAATCTGGCCAGAATCTCTCTAGGGACGGCCTGACAAGAACAATATTTGTCTTAAATAAACCATGAATATTTAGCATTTTACTTTGAGCTATAATGCAGTTGAGAAGATATAAAGTGAGATTCACTAGGCATATGTTTTAAAAGTTCATTCATAGATTTGGAGCAATTTTTTATCAGGTCTACCTGAGACATCTAGCGACTTTTTAAGGTCCATCTGGCCACTTTCCGCTTTCAGTATTCTCTTGCTCTCTCTCTCAAATTCAAATTTAAAAAATGCTTTGTTGGTATGACTTGACAATATGTATAGTATTGCCAAAGCTTTTACATATAAACAAAACAGACAAACATTAATAATACAATAGACATATTATTTTCTTTATATAGTTACAGTACATTTTTTTATGTTGTATCTCTCATGTTGTGTAGGGCAGCAGTGTGGAGTAGTGGTTAGGGCTCTGGACTCTTGACGGGAGGGTCGTGGGTTCAATCCCAGGTGAGGGACACTGCTGCTGTACCCTTGAGCAAGGTACTTTACCTAGATTGCTCCAGTAAAAACCCAACTGTATAAATGGGTAATTATATATAAAAATAATGTGTAAAAAAGAATGTAATTGTTTGTAAAAAAATGTGATATCTTGTAACAATTGTATGTTGCCCTGGATAAGGGTGTCTGTTAAGAAATAAATAAATAATAATAATAATAATAATAATAATAATAATGTGTAAATGTATAGTGCAGCCAGCTGTGCTGTGGCCTTGGTCTTTCCCAGTACTGCTCTCAGTCTGGACTGTCTGTCTAGCTGTGGGAAGTTGGGGGCCTGGCTTGTGAATCGAGGAATGAAATCATCTTTGACTTAACTGTATTTTGTACAGTCCAGAGAAAAGTGCTGTTCTGTTTGGATCTCTCCCGATTCACAATGCCCACACAGCCGCTCTTCTCTGGGTTTCCACGTTTGTCTGCGGTGACCTATTTCCACCTCTAGATTGTGTTCGCTAAGCCTGTACACTGTCAATATCCTCCTCATTTTTGGGTCTTCTTTCACCCAGGTATTATGCAATGGAATATTCTGTGTTCAGTGTAGTGTAGCCCTCCAGCTTGTTCTGGGTGTTGATTTGCTCTGAGTTTCAGAGTCAGCTGGAGGAGTGGGGGTGCGTCAGGGCTCAGTTCCAGGCTCTGCTCATTTTTAAATTGTAAGGAGTCTGGAACACTTTGTTTTAAGTGGATACAGAATTTGAGGGCTCTTTTTTGAATTGCAAGTATCAGAGGGAAACGTCCAAGTTCGGCTCTACAACTGTTGTTGGGAACAGTTGCTGTACAGAATTGCAGGTGTAATTCTCTCTCTCTCTCTCTCTCTCTCTCTCTCTCTCTCTCTCTCTCTCTCTCTCTCTCTAGTATACATGCATTGGAATGTCTGAGGAAAGAAAACAACTAAACAAAAAAACATCTCATTACCAACAATGTTTTGTAGTACAGTTTCTTTTCAGAAGCAGTCAGATGGCAAGATAACAGAACTAAAGGTGCTCAAACTTTGCACAAAGCAGCAGGGATATGGAAGAATCTGCATATTTTACAACCTACAGGGAGTTTTCTTCTTGGATGTTATCCACCAGTGGTATTTTGGAAGTCCCTAAACTAAGCACATATATTCCTAAAAAATAGCACTGAGGCTTAGCATTTAATGGGTGTCCTCAAGGAAAATCTTCTCCCAAAATAAAATACAAAACAATCTCATTCGGGCTGCAGCTCTTCTATTTTGACAGAATGTGACAAAGCTAGACTTTCTCCAAATATACTGAAAGCTGCTCTTTTATTTGTGCATCTGTACTGTACTTACAAACATAAAAAAAAAAAAAAACACATCAAATGTTCAATATCTGTTCTGCTGTTGTATTCTCATAGGTAACAAACTGCTTTATACTGTAGCATAAATATTTCAGGGAAAGCTTGCAGAATGAATATCATTTTTGTCAAACCTCCACAACATACTGACAAAAGCAATAGTCTTGTGCATGAAGACAGGCCATTTTCAAAAATCGTCCTGCGTGAAAATTTGATAATTTTAAGTTATATTAAAGTTCTAGGCACATTTTGATGTAATTACATAATGATGCAATTTAAAGTTTTTTTTAGCATGGAAATAGTCTAAAACATTGTTTGGCCACCCATTACTTTCAATATTACTGTACTTTTATGCATTATTTTATTGGGGAATGGTCTTCCTGCCATAGTTTGTCCAGCATTGAATGTGTCTGAAGAGCTATTCTCTCAAATTCAGTAGCAGGATAACCACATAGCAGTGAAATACCTTAAGAGACTATAGGCTAAATTCTCAAAGCTACATTTAATCGAAATCGTTATTAGACTAATTTTTTTCAGAAAGGAAAAACACACCCAATAAAATAAAAATAAAAAACATATATAAACAACTAAGACATTTTTTAGAATTGTAATGGTGTTTTTTCCTTTCGGATAAAAATTGCAGTGATGACGATTTGGAATAAATGACTTTGAAAATCTATCCCTTTGTCGCCATGACATTGACCCAGCTCAGATAGCTCAGGGACCTCAGACTGGCATCTTTCTAACTGGGTGTGGTCCTCTCTGCTGTCCCTATTATCTTTTCCTTACCTCCAGCATGGAAAGAGACACAGCAGGATATTACTTAGGGTTAGCTGTACATCAGTACATCAAACCAATACTAACAGTATTCTTTCTGAGCACTGGCAAAGCCCATTGACAGGAATGTACTTTAAAGTTCTGTCAAGCTTCCCAAGCTTACCTATGGATTTCAATGAACTATAGTAACATTACCAATACAAGTAACTTTTCATTATTGTATTTTATCATTATCCTAATTAAATACAAACTTTTTATCTCCTCCATTTTCACTGTAACCTTAAACAATGCCAGGTAAATTTCAAATAGTTAGCTATTCACTATGAGCAAGGGCTATGTGGAGGAAGAACCTTGGTTATTGATAATAGGAGAGAAGTGCTTTGTGACCTCACAGAGGTGAGACCAAACCGATTGGGTTCCAAGTCTAGGAAGCAACCGATACTTCAACCGAAAATGGGAAAACGAAAAAGAGTTAGACAGATTTGGTCGGGGGTCCCCTTTGTCTTGCAGAGAACCTTCCTTTCTAAGGTTGGGAAATGAGCTTCACTTACCCCCAGAAGGAGACCATTGCAGAGGTGGAGCGGCATAATGGAAGAGGAAAGCGTAGTGGAGGAGGAGGGGATGATGGTGGAAAATGAAAAATGCAAGACAGAGAGCAAGGCATAACTTGGGGTTTAAATATGGGGTTTGGCAGATATTATTGGTAGGACGGAATGGGGAGTAGGGGCCCTCGTTCCTGCCTGCCGAACCACAGTGAAGGTTACAATTAAGCTACTTCTGTTAAATATATATTTTGTTTGCTCTTGTACACATCACTGGGCTGCCCCTTTAAACAACTAATGTTCTGTCTATGAGGAAAGGGCAAAACGTGTTAGACATGCAGCACTATTTGTACTGGGTTTGTGCACGAAATACTTTTCTAGAACTATCTGATCTGAACTCTGTCAGTTTGAAAAATGTGGGTTAGAAATGACCATTAGACACTAAATAATTGGTTCCACTACTGTCACTGAAATGTGGCTTCCTGCTCTAATAGGGCATTACCCACTGATGTGTCAACAACCTTAACGTTTGATGTATGCATCAGCAGCACCATATTATCTGCTGTATTTGTAATGTCAGTGTTGCAGGTACAGCAGTACAATTGCAGCTTATAGCATACATCTGTGAATATGAATATAGTGAAATAAAAACAAGGTGATTGCATTGCCTGAAATGTCCCCTCGGTGTGCAGCCAATGTGACTACATCCAATCTTCACTTGCTCACAATGAATTGCAAGAACAAATTAATTGGTTTGAGCATTCCTAAAACTGCAGATTCTGTGTGTTTTTTTGGATGCAAACCATTTTGTTTAGACAAATTACTTTGGTTCATTGTTTGATGCACTGGATTGACGGGGACGGAAAAAAAGGGGGAGTTGATTATCTTGTGTATAGAGGAGATCTTTCCTGAGACTGAGACTGTCCATCTGTTGGGTGACTTTGTGCCATATTCCCGCTTTGAAAATTCCTCCTACAAATTTCACCAACATGCAGCCATTCCTTCCCTTCTATCAGCAATGCAAGGTGCTGGATGCATGCGCTGTTAAATACTCATCGATTGTTCCCCCAATCAACAGCCTGTCCTGTGACCTCTCTACGTATTTTTGACAGTGATTTCATGCTCTATCCAACTCGTAATTTTGTGAGTTGTACTTGTAACCTTTTGAGTCTTAGTCGTAACTTTGTGATTTGTACCTGTAGCTTTTCTTGAGTCGTACTCGTATTTTTGATTTGTACTCGTAACTTTTTGATTTGTACTCGTAATTTTTTTTGAGTTGTACTCGTATTTTTGATTAGTACTTGTATTTTTGATTTGTACCTGTAATTACAAGTACACATTTTTTTTACACATACAAATATTTTTGACAGTGATCTCCCTTGTGAGAGAGCGTGCTAATGTGTGAGTCTCACGCCCAATGCGGGAGACTTGACATGTCTCAGATATATGCTTTGTACATCTTGCATATACATATAATCTGCACACTTAAAATTGCAGCGTTTATCTCAATCATGTGGGAGGTTTTACAGCCCCTTCTTTCACAACAGGTTACACTATTTTCTGCAGTAGAAAAGGAAATCTAATAAAACAAATGATACAATCTCTCTTTTTCTCTGAGACATATTGCTGTGTTATCACTGTTTACACTTTATATCATGTTCTCTGTAAATGACATTGATATTACAAACTTCACAGTGTCAGGAACTGATCTCCCTCTCTCTACTACATAATAACAATTGTACTATCTTTACTATGATTTAAACTCTATTACCAGCATTATAATACACAGCCTGTCTTAAATTATTGTCTGGCATTCTGTTTTATATCACTGTATATATTCAATATACACATGGAGTAAAATGCTCTCTATTATGTTATTTACATTGCAGGGGTGGGTTTAAAATCCAATCCCTGTAAAATACATGTGCAGAACGTGGTCAGGTGCTAATTGATTTATTGTCAATTAGACCCAGCCAGCCTTTGTTTGGATTTAGCAGAGACAGGAGATGACAGTTCAGTGCTTCTTGTGCACTTTTATTTTATTTTACCCTCCTCCCTGCCAGACCTTAATTCAAATACATAAAACTTTAATAACCAACACAACACATAACATTTACGAATTTACATGTGCAGGTCACCTGCATTGCCACCCAATGGAATTCCATTTTAGGAATATGATTGAGAAATACAAGCATCTTTTTGAAATATTACTGTTCTAAATCTCTCTCTCTCTCTCTCTCTCTCTCTCTCTCTCTCTCTCTCTCTCTCTCTCTCTCTCTCGCTCCATGTATACATATATATATATTTCATGCCACCTGAAAGATTTATTATCATTGGATTTCATTTTTCCCCTTTGAACTATTGATCTTTTGATCAACTCTTAGGTTTTACAAAAAAGTAAAACAATGTAATAGAGAGAGAGAGAGAGAGAGAGAGAGAGAGAGAGAGAGAGAGAGAGAGAGAGAGAGAGAGAGTTTGACTTTTACAATCCTTTATTAAGATTTATAAAACAAAAAAAACAATACTTACTCTAGGGAAACTCCCCAACACATCAGTATTAAAAACCTCTACAAATATAGCGCTTTAAATTCCTAAAAACAAGACTAAAAAAATAAATAAAAAAAAAAACATTAAGACTCCCATCCTCACTCAGCGAACAGATTGCCTCTCTCACACACCACTTCATCTGGAAACCTTCTAAGTCATGAACCAATTTAAAATAGGTGAAATCCACCTTAAGCCTGCTCACCACCATCACTCTGAACAGCCTGTCCACCTGAGTCAGCCCTAAGCCTGCCAGCTTATTCTTCCAAGACTTCAGAATGGCTAGTTTTGCCTGCCCTAGAAGAAAGTTAACTATTGCACATACATTACTATCCCTTCTCTTGTAGGGGACTCCAAAAATAAACATAATCTTTGTGTATTCAACTCCCAGCATCTCTAACATTCCGATAAGGAGTTGAAACAGAGAGTCTAGCCTCTTACACTCACTGTATGCATGAAACACAGTTTCTTCCTCTGTACAAAAAGCGCAGTCTGAGTTAATACTGGGATCTATTTTATGAAGGAGCCTACCTGTGGCCAGTATACCATGTATTAGTCTCCACTGTAGATCTCCTACTCTCTTACCCAGAGGAAGCTTATACAGTACCCTGCATTCTGGATTCCCCTCTTCTCCTAGTAGAGGGAGAGAGAGAGAGAGAGAGAGAGAGAGAGAGAGAGAGAGAGAGAGAGAGAGAGAGAGAGAGAGAGAGAGAGAGAGAGAATTACATTTACAGTTGTAGTTGACCATGCTCTAGACATTATTACATTGCTATATGTTATAAATTCGATTTAGATTTGGTATTTTTTCCAGTCTGAAAGTGCTATCTTTCTTAACGTTGACATATTACAACTGCAAAAATGGTTTTGAATTGAAATCTCTGCACCTCTTCTATGACAAGGTTTCTTGCTGAAAGGGTTGGTACAATAATACAATACATTCTTTATACCAGTTTAATTTTTATACTATAAATTACACACAATATTACACATTGCAGTATATGTTTGACATATTACAGGAATGCTTTCAATTTTGCAGTAATGCATTATATCGTAATGTATACAAAATCACACATAATGTGAAACTCATGAATATCTACCGAAGTAGAATCACATATCCCTGTATCGGCAGCCACTACATTTATTATCATATTTTTATGATGCAACTACAATGTACTCTACAAGGAGAACTGGTTGAAAACAGAATTGTACAACATTGTATCCTTGTTTATGGCCTAATTTACCTGCATGACAATGACTTACAGAGTGTGAAGGGCAAGTGAATGGACAGAAAAGCATCCTTTTAGGCTAGCGCTCCTCATTTGCGGTGGCTGTAGAATAAAAAACGAAAATAATGAATGTCACCAGATTGCCAGGAAGGGGAGGCATTTTAGAGAGAAGCAGCTGAAACAAATGCCAAATTATGCTCATGCTTCGTATTGTGGGAGATATACATTGCATTTTTGTACTGTATCTTCCCATCACGTTGAACATCACCCATGTAATCTATGTCATTACTCTTTGCTTTGATGCAAAGTATAATTTGCTCCTTAAAAATTAGTCAGCCAATATTCCCTATGTGATATTCAATCTTCAGAATTTTGCATTAGTTCATCCATAACTTAAAAAAAAACTCAACCAGAAAATATTCAGTAACACTAAAGGCATCTACACACTGGACGCAATGCAATAAGCAAATGTGTTGCACCATGAAATATAACAATATATAAAAATATAACATGTATTTTTGGTACAAGCCATTCACACTGCCTGAGATGCGACGGGCGACACTGAGCTACATTTAGACACATTTTGACAGGATGTAAGGTGGGTCTTAGCGAAGGACGGTTTACTTGGCGTCATGACCAGGTGCTGCAAGGTTTGGCCTTGCATTGGATGACAAGCGCAGCATGACCAACAGGTTGCCACCAATTCCAGCAATATATGACACATGAAGAACAACATTCCTCCATCCAGGGGAGCAACCACCAAGAAAAGGTATTAAAATCAAAACTTGTCTAGGACAACTGGAAGCTGCTAGACTGGAAAATGTTAGCAGATGTTGGACAATGGCTTATTTTCCCACCAGAGATTTCCACCACTGACCTTCGACCTGATATTATCTTGTGGTCTGGATCAGCACGCCTTGTTCACCTGGTAAAGTTAACAGTGCCATGGGAGGATGCTGTGGATGAGGCGTATGAAAGGAAGAAACTTTGGTATGCACAACTGGCTGCTGAAGCGGAACAGCGAGGATGGAGACTCCAGGTTTATCCAGTGGAGGTGGGTTGGCACACTCCACAACCTGATTTCTCAGAGACATCGGATTCAGTGGTCAAGAGTTGCGACACATAGTGAAGAACTTATCTGAAGCAGCAGAGAGGAGCAGCAAATAGCATGGTTGAGACGAAAAGATTCTGGTTAGGGACCTCAAACATCGTAGAAAGAAAGCAAAATCGATGTAAAGGAAGGTAAGTAAGCTGGGCTTAGCTGAGTGGAGAACGAGGGCCAGAATCACTGTTGAGCCCTCTTAAGGTGTTGTGGGCTAGTCGACGAAACACCAAGGATGGAAGGTGCCCATTTGAAGACCCCAGAGAAGTACCCTAAGTTCAGTCCAGACGGTTGTCATGCTGATGCGCGAGGGAGGCCGCACAGTGGTTGATCCCTGGAGCCAGCATTGCAGTCGTTGTGTGTGCTGATGCGCCAGAGAGGCAAAATAGGCTGATCCCTGGAGCCAGCATTACACTTCAGCCATCAACACCAGGCAGAAGGATATCTACATCATCAGATGGAAGGAAACGCAGATGGATCACATTAGTGTACAGTAAAAGAAGCTATGTCTTAGTTGGTGCTTATCTTGGCGAGAGTCCAATATCAGCATGAAGTTTTAACACCTACTCTCAATTGTAAGTTGCCCTGGATAAGGGCATCGGCTAAGAAATAAATAATAATAATAATTCTCTCATGTAATGGAAATAATTTTTTCCCCCTGTAATAGTCCAAATATACTGAGTTTTTGTAACAATATACCACTACTTTAATTATTATTATTTATTTTTTTTACAATTTTTCTCTGTACTTTAAGTAGTTTTCAAAGCTTTATTTTCACTTTGACATTTAACCTCACTGTAGATTGACTCCCTGTGCAACAACAGGTTGGTTTACTTGGAGGATAAATGGGCTTCACCCTATTGAAAATGACATCTGGAAAAAAATGATATGGGATTTGCAATATACAGTAGTTGTTATGCGAATTAACAGTACTGTGTATTTTCACTTTAGCATTGACCTCAGTCGAAAGAGGTGGGTCTGTAGCTGCTGTGAGTTCAAACAAAGTTTTTGCCTGTCAATGCTTACTCCTAGTTCAACTTCCAAGCCTGAGTGATTAAGTAAGACTCAGAAACGTGCTGTGTTCTCATTACAAGTTTAAAACTCCTGAAGGGATTCCAAGAAGAGTGAAGAGGATTGACACACAAATCCCTTTTGTGCATTGAGCTACTGTGTTGTTCGGATCACTCCTTTTGTTCTTAAGCCTATTGCTCTCGTTATATGACTCTATTTAAGAAGACATATTTAAGCCTAAGAAAATGTAAGATTCAAAATGACTTATCTAGAACCATCTTCATTTGGAACTTGACTTGCAACATGGTGTTCAAAATTCTTGACTCAGTAGGGATAACGGTGGAAATAATATAGTTGGATTCTAACTGTGTGATAGACAGTCATTTATATAAGTATGAAATCTAAATCTTAGTCACATATGCTTATAAAAATTCTTAACAAGGGTTGTCTTAAAGTTCTTTTAGAGGTCATTTAACATGGGAGTGATCACTTTAGCCAGGAGGCCTACTATACTGCTGGTTTCCTTAGTTACTTTTATTCGTCATATGTTTCTAAGTACAACCACAAAAAACTAAAGTACAGTGCAATATCTTAGACACAGTAAAGCTGTATTGTACAGTAGTATTTTACTCCTCTGTAAGTATCCATGGCTATTCGGAGTACCACTGCAATACTACAGCATCCACAATAGAGTACAGCTGGGCTTTTGTGTAAGGGCAAGGCCACAATTGATGAATCCCTACCAGATTAAAGAGGGATCTTCAGGCTGAAAGCACTGTTAAAAGCAGTATTGCATTGCTCTTATCTCAGACCAGTAAACCACCCAGCACATAGTACAACCCATGTACTCTATGTAACTATTTAGAATGACCTGACATGGGGTTGGTGCCAGATCTCTTTGGATGTATGTGGAAATGTAAAACAGATGTGTATTATTCATCCATTCGTATGTAATGTTCAATCAAGTCCCTTTATTTCAAACATTTGTTTATTGAACAAGAAAAACAGATAAAATATGTATAATCATGTTGAATTGGTGATTTATGTTAACATGACAGCACGGTGTGATCTTAAACAAAGAACATAAAAAGAACAGACATCCGTCCCAAAATCACAATGGATACAAATCTGCTGTTCCCTTTCAATTCGAAGACGACCAACAACATACTTATGGGATATGCCTGCCTATTGGTAGGTATTCATTGAGCTCTTTATATCAGAGCTGGCGATAGGCCCCTTCCTGGGGTGACGTCCTCTGTCCCGCCTACTGAGAGATCAAAACAGTCAGCCCACGGAAGCCATTTCTCTTTTTGCCTCTCAAGATGGTAAGGCAAGTCAACTGCAGTTCCCCTGCATTCGTGCTGAAAGCTGGCTTGCTGTTTTTGTGGAATCAGTGGCTCTAAAATAAAGCCTCTTATTCTCCTTTCTTCAGCAGCCTGCCTCACTTGCGTTGCAGACTGCCTTTTCCTTACTGTCTGTCGAATGTGAGCGACTGCCTGTGCAGTATTGATTTAAAGGAGTGTGTTGCTGTCCAGTTGCTGTAATCGAGACTGTGTGAAACAGCTCTCTCTCGTTTTCTGGAATTCCCCTGCAATTTCATTGCTGGAAGCCGACTTGCCACTTCCCTGGAATCAGAAGCTTCTGTGAACTCAGCTATAAACACTACACAACTGCGCTGTGTTTACTCTTTTTCTTTTCAAAAGCCTACATCTCTTTGCGATTGTAGTCTGCTTATCTAACTTTACAGCGCTCGCTGTTTTGTGTTTTCCTCTGCTATTGCAGTTGGGAAAAAAAAGAAAGAGACACGTGATTCCTCTCCACTGGGACCCAGCTCTGCTGTGTCCCGCTGTTGAGTTGAATCAGCCGACTTGTTTCAGCCCGCCTACTCAGCGCGCTTGGTAATAACAATAATACACAATATAATATTTACAATTCATCTGCCTGGTGTGGTGACTGTGTTTCTCCCATAGCTGAATTGCTGTGTGTGTAAGCCTATATTTTTTTCCTATTACTGCCTTTGCAGTTAAAAAAAAAAAAAAAAAAAAGCAGTACACTTTTTCTCCCTGTCTAACACATCGCAACTCCTCGAGCCTGTGCTCCACTCCAGTAAACGCTATGCGCTGCCCCGTTTTGTGACTGCACGTGGTCCAGAACCAGATTATCGCCGCTCTGCACCATGGTGCAGCACCGTGCGCTCCCCTGTACTGCTCTCCTGATTGCCTGCTGCAGCCACTCGATCCACCCCGGTGTATGCTATGTATCCACCCCGGTGTATGCTATGCGCTACCCCGGGTTGTGTTGACTACATGCGGTTAAGGCTAGGTGCCTCTTGGTGCTTCGGTGCCCTCAGTGCTTAGACGCTCCATGCCTCGGTGCTTAGCGCCACAGCAAGTCAATAACACCTGCACTTGGTGCTCCAATTCTTTGGTGCACCAGTACTGTATTCTACCTCACTCAGTGTCCACCGTGCTTCTGCACCTTTGGTGCCTGAGTGCTTCAATACACAGGTCTATACCCTCCGGTGTTTAAACAACGCCCTTGGGGCCTGTCACAAAGACGGCCGGAGTGGGTGGCGTCAGACCAGAAACAGGAACACAAACGACAGAGAGATGGGGTTTTGGTGAGGCTGAACGCGTGATCGCGTTCAGCATTTAATAAACAGAACAGAAAATAAAAGGTTGGAACAGACAAAAACACTGGACACGGCACTTGTAGCCAAAAGAAACATATAAACAAAACGGACTACCACTAAACAAACGGTGCACGGACAGACAAACAGACAAACACGGTGAGTGAAAACAACTACTAATTCTTACTCTTTTCATTAACATTTACCTCCGCTCCAATCCCGTTCTCCACTCACCGAACACCTAACCCTCACTGAGTGAAAATGTGCATCTATATATACTGTTGTGCTGGGATTCAATTACTAATTAATTATTCACTTGAATCCCAGCACGTGAATTAATTCTGTGCAACCCCGTGCTCACATATTATATTTTAAATGCACGTGCGTGATGTGCAATCCCGTGCCTAAATACAAATATACACTTTTTAAATACACGTGAAACACAGACCCGTTTATATCCCGTGTACCAATGACTATACACCAACATTTACATACGCACGCATACATACACACAACACAGATCACACAAATGCACACAGGGGCGGGGCACTTTGCCACATATACCCCCCCTTGTGCGCAGCACACATGGCCTCAACGGCCACCTCCCCCCTTAAAAACCCAGCAGTCCAGAACAAAGTCTCGGGCTGGGAAGGGAGGCTTCAGTGGGCCCTTGGCTGGCAATGCTGTCAGCACCCCTGCCGGTAGTGGCACGGCTGACAGCCTGTTGGTCCCATCCTGCAGCGAAAAAGCTGCGGGGGCAGGTGGTCCCCCGACCTCCCCCTTCTTCGTAGCCGGCAGCTCCCTCCTGTGGGGCTCCGGCCACAAGACCTCCTGCAGCGAAACTGCTGCTGGGGAAAGTGGTCTCCAGACCTCGTCCCCCTTCTTCGTGGCCGGCAGCTCCCCTTTCTGGGGCTCCGGCCACCGTACTCCCTGCGGAGGTACGGGCAGCAGAGGCAGCTCCTGCTCCTCTGCTCCGGGCGGTGGCGGAGGCAGAGGCAGCTCCAGCTCCTCTGCTCCTGGCGGTGGTGGAGGCAGAGGCAGCTCCAGCTCCTCTGCTCCTGGAGGTGGTGGAGGCAGAGGCAGCTCCAGCTCCTCTGCTCCTGGCGGTGGTGGAGGCAGAGGCAGCTCCAGCTCCTCTGCTCCTGGAGGTGGTGGAGGCAGAGGCAGCTCCTGCTCCTCTGCTCCTGGAGGTGGTGGAGGCAGAGGCAGCTCCTGCTCCTCTGCTCCTGGAGGTGGTGGAGGCAGAGGCAGCTCCTGCTCCTCTGCTCCTGGAAGTGGTGGAGGCAGAGGCAGCTCCTGCTCCTCTGCTCCTGGCGGTGGTGGAGGCAGAGGCAGCTCCTGCTCCTCTGCTCCTAGTGGAGGAAGCGGTGGAGGTGGCGGAGGCAGAGGCAGCTCCTGCTCCTCTGCTCCTGGTGGTGGTGGAGGCAGAGGCAGCTCCTGCTCCTCTGCTCCTAGTGGAGGAAGCGGTGGAGGTGGCGGAGGCAGAGGCAGCTCCTCTGCTCCTGGCGGCGCTGGCTCCCTCCGCTGTGGCGGCTGGGCTGGTGCGCGCCGTGCTGCCTTCAGCAGCATAGCGAGAGGCTGCTGGGGGACACCAGCATCCTGCCCTTCTCCCCCCCAAAAATTTTCAGGGGGTTGAGCCTGTAACCCCTCCCCTTCCGGCTCTTGGGGCTGAACCAGCAGGCATTTTCCCTCTGCTGGTGGCTTGGGTCCCAGGGCTGTGGAAGCCCCGACTTGCCTCCCTTTGGGCTGTGGACGCACCGACTCCTCCCTTTTGGGCTGTGGACGCACCGACTCCTCCCTTTTGGGCTGTGGACGCACCGACTCCTCCCTTTTGGGCTGTGGACGCACCGACTCCTCCCTTTTGGGCTGTGGACGCACCGACTCCCCCCTCTTGGGCTGTGGACGTTCGGGCTCCCCCCACTCAGGCGTAGGACGTTCGGGCTCCTCCCACTCAGGCGTAGGACGTTCGGGCTCCTCCCACTCAGGCGTAGGACGTTCGGGCTCCTCCCACTCAGGCGTAGGATGTTCGGGCTCCTTCCGCTTGGGCTGCGGACGCTCAGGCTCCTCCCATTTGGGCTGTGGACGCTCAGGCTCCTCCCATTTGGGCTGTGGAGGCAAAACCAGCAGGCATTCACCCTCTGCTGGTGGAGATGGGGACAGCAGGCATTCACCCTCTGCTGGTGGGCCTGCTACCTGGGCTGCTGTTCCTTTTATCGTTGCCTCCAGGTAGCTGAGGAGAAACTCCACACCTTCCTCCAAGGTGTTTGGGGTGTGTTCCTCCTGATAGGCCTCCCATCTCTCACTGTCCATCATCCACAGGGCCCGGACGATTATGGGCAGAGACTGGGCCTCCAGCCCAGCATTCTCTAGGAACCAGCCCCGCAGTTTGATGGCGTCTTCTGCCATTGACCTTTTTTTTTTTTTTTTTTTTCTTTTTTTTTTAAAATCCAAACTGCGGTTCCTGCTCTGGCCTGAGTCCTGGAGGCGCTGTCGATCCCACGCAGGACACCACGTGTCACAAAGACGGCCGGAGTGGGTGGCGTCAGACCAGAAACAGGAACACAAACGACAGAGAGATGGGGTTTTGGTGAGGCTGAACGCGTGATCGCGTTCAGCATTTAATAAACAGAACAGAAAATAAAAGGTTGGAACAGACAAAAACACTGGACACGGCACTTGTAGCCAAAAGAAACATATAAACAAAACGGACTACCACTAAACAAACGGTGCACGGACAGACAAACAGACAAACACGGTGAGTGAAAACAACTACTAATTCTTACTCTTTTCATTAACATTTACCTCCGCTCCAATCCCGTTCTCCACTCACCGAACACCTAACCCTCACTGAGTGAAAATGTGCATCTATATATACTGTTGTGCTGGGATTCAATTACTAATTAATTATTCACTTGAATCCCAGCACGTGAATTAATTCTGTGCAACCCCGTGCTCACATATTATATTTTAAATGCACGTGCGTGATGTGCAATCCCGTGCCTAAATACAAATATACACTTTTTAAATACACGTGAAACACAGACCCGTTTATATCCCGTGTACCAATGACTATACACCAACATTTACATACGCACGCATACATACACACAACACAGATCACACAAATGCACACAGGGGCGGGGCACTTTGCCACAGGGCCCTACAGACATCAAGCATGGCTAAATTCTATGCTTGCATGTCCGGCACAACGTCGGCTAGCACGGCTAGCTGATAATGCCGGCCTCATGGGAAGGTGACTCCTTCCTTCAGAAGCAGCCCTACCTCCCCTGACCATTCCTTGGACAAGCGTTAGAGGAATAGCTGCAGTGCTCTCACCGAGAACGCAAGGCATCTCAGCAGGTAGCCCAATGCTCCCCTCCTGTACTTTGGTACGGGAGAGAACGAGACGCTGGTGTCTGCTGTACTCGCCAGTCTGTCCTAATGGTTTATAACAGTGGACCGAAAGGACGCGTATTCCACGTCCCTATTCGTCCAGCGCACAGGAAGTATCTCCTCTTCGCCTTTCAAGGGGAGCATCTTCGAGTTTTCTGTGCTGCCATTCAGCCTCTCCTTAGCCCCCCGCACGTTTTCAAAGTGCATGGATGCTATTCTAGCTCCCTTGCGGCTGCAAGGGATCAGGGTGATGAACTACCTGGATGACTGGTCGATCTGTCCCAGTCGCAGGAAGGAGCAGTGGCCCATACAGCGATTGTGACGAGCATCTGTTGAGGCTCACGCTCAGTGATGCCAGAGCCAATTAATACTGGTGTAAAGTACGGTCTACTTGGGTCTCCGGCCGGATTCCCTTATGATGCGAGCCTACCTGTTGGATGACAGAGTAACTGCCATTCCCAACTGTCTGGCCCTGTTCAACAAGGGTTCACAGTACAATTGGTGTTGTGTTAAACACCATTGGGTCTGATGGTCGCAGCCTCATCAGCCACCCAACTGGGGTTACTCCACATGCATGCGGTCCAAGTGTGGCTCAGTGCTTTTCAGCTACACCCCAAGCGTGACAGACACCGTCGGCTGACTGTGTCTCGCCTATGCTAGAAAGCCCTACACTGGTGGAGGCAAGCCTCTCACCTGAGCGAAGGCATAAGGATGGGAGTGATACACAACTGTCAATTGGTGATGACAGATGCATCCAACTCTGGTTAGGGGGGCGATCTGGGCAGGCCCGAGGAGTCTGCAGACTCTGGTTGGGTCACTGGACATCCCTTGCACATAAATAAGTGGGATCTGAGAGCGGTCCACCTCGCGCTTCAACATTTCCTCCCTGTGCTCCAGAACAGGCATGACCACCAGGGAGGGCTTCGGTCCCTGGGGTTACACCGCACAGCCTTTCGGCTGTTGATCTGGGCACAGAGGCACTAACTTTCCCTCTGGGCTGTCCATCCGGGAATGGTGAACTGGGCAACGGACCTCCTCAACCGTCAAAATGGCAACTGCACCCTCAGGTGGTGCAGCGCATTTGGGAACGCTTCGGGGAAGCCCAAGTCGATCTCTTTGCCACAGAAGAGACGACCCATTGCCCCCTGTGGTTCTCCCTTCACAGCTGTGGAGGTCCACTAGGCGTCGATGCCCTAGCCCACGAGTGGCCCAAAGCGCTTTTGTGAGCTTTCCTGCCGATACCGCTGCTCCCTGCCTCCAGAAGGTCAGAAGAGACAAGGCGACAGTCCTCCTGATGGCCCCCAGATGGCCCTGGAGGTTCTGTTTTTCCAACCTCTGCCATCTGCTGCAGGGCCAGCCCTGGGCGATCCCACGGCGCATGGATCTCCTCAGCCAGGTGCAAGGCACCCTCTGGCACCCAGAACCGTGCAGACTCCAACTGTGGGTCTGGTCCCTGAACTGGACCATCTGTCCGCCTTAGGGTTCTCAGACACAGTTGTCAGTACACTGCAGAATGCTAGGGCCTCCTCCACTGGACCGTTGCATGCAGTGCTTAATTTGTAAATAAAGAGGTGCAGAGGCGCAAGCAATGACAACAATACCGTTCTTAAGAACCGCATATTCAAAATCATGCACGTTTATTTGAAAGAGTATTGTATGTACTAATGTTAGATGTTTACAACCATGTATTTTACATCATTCATATATAAAGTAGTAGTACGTGCAGAAAAACTAATTCAAGGCAACTGCAGGACAATAAACAAATAAATAAATAAAATGCCTGCATACATAGTAGGGTTGCCACCTTTGAAATGCAAAAAAAAAACCTGTCACCGACAACGCAACTGCCCAGCCCGTCACAGTGAATTACAGGACTACATGTCTGATATGTATGTTAATAAACAATATTTGTTTTAGTACAAACACTTAATTGCGCAAATACAAAATGTGAGTTGTAACATGTGATCCATTAAAAGGGTGGGGCACCATTATCATAAACCAGAATTTCTAAACCGGTACTTTATTATAAAATCAGCTCAGGGTTTCAGCGTAACTTACATGTACTTAGCTTCAATAATGTTCTCGATTAAAATAACACAGAACAGTGTTATCAGTTGCTTTATGTAGTGCATTTATTACAATGCGCACATAGCGATGCACACATGTGCACCAATTAATGTACACTAATTTCCAGGCTTGTATTCAATATGCATATACTGTAGGTGTATTTCACAAAGAAAACAAGACAAAAATGAAACATATTCTCTTCGAAATCCAGCTTGAATTGGTAACCAGAACCACACAATATACTTTATCAGAAATATAGTTATTCAGATAGTATTTTGCAATTAAATCAGTCCCTATCTGCCATCTTCAGTGATGCTTTGAACTTGTATAATGATTTGATTCCCAAAAAATCAAATAGGATTAATTTTTAAAAAAAAGTAATAGTTAGAAATTCAATGGGATAATAGTGTTCTAAAATGGATTGACTTGACCTGGTTTGCTAATCTTCATACGTGAATAAAACTTTTTTCCCCTTTAGCCAAAGTTGTAATTCATATTTTTTGTATTTGACTACAGCAATGCACTATGAATGATTACCTTCTTGGACCCAAAAAAGAAATGTTATTTTTGTATTAAATATTTTTTGGTAGTGTGTAAACAAGAACACCACATTAAACAGCAGCACCTGCATGATCAATCTAAGGAATAGTCCCTGCAGGGAGAGGACTGTAATAGGAAGTTCAACTAAAGGCTCCCGGCAACTCTCCTGATCTGGAAGACATGGAAACAGCAATCTGGAGGCAGCAGTGAGAAACAGTTTGTCCCCACAGACTATGAAGCTGAGCCTACCCAGAAGGTTTGCATCTGCTTTGTCATCTAAGCTTCACCTGAGAATTTCTTGGTGGGCTGTTGAGCTAAGCAGGCTTCCTACCTGAAAGTCAAGGAGAAAAAATAAAAAGATGGTAAGCTTCAGACTTTGGACATATAAAACCATACACCTCCAGCTACAAGAAAAGATATGGAGCGACAATGCTTCTGTAAAATAATAATTGCAAAAAATCATGAAGGATAGATTGTTTGTTTAAAAAAACAATATGTTAGGAAGTGAGTAGGCAGACAGGAATTTAAATAATTGCCTCCATTTCTAATGGCTCCTCTAATGCTGTTAGACATGGACGGATGAGGGGTATCTGAGAAATCATCTACAGATATGTGGGTTGGGCTGCTGGAAGAGCCTTGAACCAGTCTGGACTGAAATAACCAACCTTACTCACATACTGTACGGTTCAAAACACAGAGGAGGCTTTCTGAGGAGGTAACAACGGACTGGATTTGAGAGGTGAGCGCCACCTACTGACTTACTGTAATAGTGACACTCTACAGTACATAGCACCCCACAGATATCTGGACTTGTTGTCTTTTCACATTTTCTAGGTGATTTGAAGTCAGTCAGCATGCCCCCTGTCAGTGTTGAGGGTATGCACCAGGTCTGTGTACAGGCAAGCCTCATGTAATACTCTGGTTGACCGTACACTATATTTTACAAAACTAACTTGAGAATCAATCTCCTCTTATAGAATGTTTCTAAGGTTGTGCTCATGTTCTTTTTACCTTAGTGCTTTTCAAAACAAGCCCACTCAAGAGAGCCACTTTAAGACAAGCTTGCCAACTCCCATGGAGGTACCCTCATGAAAATAATATACCTTTCGCTTAAGAAGAACTAAAAGCTAAAGTGGAATGCTGCCAAAACATTAAACTGACAGTTCAGATGATGGAGTGTCTAATGAATACAATGGGCATCTACTGTAGAGTGGGCCCAGGACTGAACTGCAAAACAGGTCCCCGCATCAAGACAAAGAAAAAACAAATACTTTACAAAGTCTCAGACCAACCATACCTGCATAGTGACACATTCAAATTTCACAATAATGAAGAAAGCATGTTCTTCACTATTATTGGTGGAAAGTGAGAAACGCTCCATATTTTGCTGAAATTTATTTAATTCAGTTGCTAGTGCCACATGTCTAGAATCAGCCAGTATTTAGTGATGAAACAAAGGGATCATATTTGTACATACTATAACCCCTTGACCCCTTTTATTTATTCTGCAGTTTCATATCAGTAACTGATTAATTTTTTTATTACAGATAGATCCTAATAGGTGTGAATGCTCGTTAAGTCTATTCTGTAATCAGTTTTTCTTTCCAAAAAGATATGCTTGTGAAAAGATTAAACATTTACTTAATACAATTACTTTTACAATTAAGTCTTTACTGTGCTGTGTGTTTAAAACCTATCCCATTTTTAAAATGCTCATTATTTACATAGTGGACAACGAAAGGCGCTTGTTTGAGTTTCCGTGGTGGCATGTATGCAAAGCATTTAGCTACTGTTTGTATTGTAGTTAGGTTAAAAAAAACCTTCCTTTTTAAGCTGTTGGTTTAATGGTAGTGAATGTTTACCTTTCACCAACTCCCTGCAACACATTGGCTTTGTATACATGTATCTTGTAATTGAAATAGAATACATGATACATGCTTATTAGGCCACGTATTGTGCACACTACTTTTAAAAATGTTACTCCTATTTCCTGTTTCAAGTAGAAATATAAGTAAAGTCAAACTATATAAAGGTGATCATTTTAAAACGATAAGTATTCGGCTATTGTGAAAAAAAGCATAGTTGATATTTGAAAGTATTTATTTATTTATATTAATAGCGTCTTTGCGTTTAAGGAGATTAATTATTATTTTACTGATATTTTACATGTGCTGCCCACTGTGGCTTTTGATAAAGTATATATTGTTTTTTGGACGTGCCATGCTACTTATTTTAATGACTGGCATATGGAAGCTGAGTTGCATGTTTTGTATTTATGTGTATTTATTACTAATGTGTGAAGTCTCAAATAAATACTGCTGCATATATTTTCAATTTGATAAAATGTACTGGCAGAAATGCAAAATAGGTTTTGAATATAGAGCCAAGCTTTCCAAAAAAATTATGTTTGGTCACTGTTATATATATTGTAATAATAGATGGCTAAAAAAAAGGAAAACACTGCATCATTGAACCTCAATATGAAATGAACATGGGCGGGAAGCTGAGCTTGTAAGCTTTCCAACAATACCGCCCCTTTCAGTCTAGCTGCTACAGTGATGGAGCAATAGACTAAAAACGAAACCTAAGCTGTTAACTCTGTCACATGATGAGAGGCTTAACTTCAGGCGATCGTAGTTCTGGCTAGGAGTACCGCATACACACACTGAATACGTCTTTGGAAAGCCCCGAATCTGTACTTTTAAACAAGCTGTAGGTGGTGGCTTTCATGGTGCCTGAGTAATATGTGCATAAACTTTGGTGCACTGGCAACCCAAAATGAATGGGGCTGAGTTTTAAGAGTTAAAGCGAAAGTCGGCGCTTGCAAAACAACACCTAGATAGACTTAATATCGTCTTTCTTTTTTCCAAAACTGCTTATTTACTGCAGTGTACCGAGTTGCTATAATGCTTAAAGATAGTGGCTGAGAATCACATACAAGAGACTAAAGTCTTGCGGCACTTAAAATATCCAGCACTACTTTTATGTATTTATTTATTTATTTTAGCCAAAACTACGCAGAATGCGGCCCATAGTGCTTTCGTCACTGACACCCACTACCTCAGAGATTGTTGTAGCGTTTCACGCATTCTAAATTGGGTAAAATAAAAAAATACAGTAACTTGTTGTCTTAAAATATCTCTGCTGGATTTTCCTGCACTGAAAGTTGCAGATATGTGGGAGCAACTTGGAAAATGCGCGATTCCTGCGATCCCACGCTGAAATTCAAGCCCTGAGCACTACACCACTGTTTATAAGAAATAGTGAAAACACATACAGAACAGTGGACCATAATCAATGAATTATCCCAGCCTAAAACTACTACCTTGTGATCAGTAAATTAAATACACAGCATCAAGTTAAATCTAGAGTAGTGTAGCAGGGTTATAGTTTCACAGTTTTTGTATGTCGACATCATTCCATGCTGCTACTAAAACCTTAATTTCTTCGTGATCCCACGCGCCACGTGACATTCTGTTTTCCGACATAGATGTGTGTCTCTATTTCCTGTTGGTCTACAAATTCAAGCACACGCCAAACAAAATAATGAGATTCAGTCACCTACACCCTTGCACAGCAGTATGCAGTGTAGCATCTTTCTAACATGTCTACTTTCTACCTGCCCATGCACTGATTGCTGGCACAGGGATTCAGCACTTCCCCTGAGTATCAAACAGTAACCAGTGTACCTATTACTATTCAGACCCTGTTAATAAATATAATACAATTTCTAGCACACCTCGCTTAGAAAATGCAGAGGGTCCTAATAAATAGAAAACGTGTTTTGATTATGAGTACATTATCGACTACTGGTCATTATCGAATAATAGATGCATATGACACAATAAAGCAAGTTAAAAACTAACAACATTTGGCAAGAAATTCTTTCTCTTAAAAGGTACAAAGCATTATTGTTTGTTCACAGAATCGAAAAGCAGTAGATGACTGATAGCCAAAGTTAATTTATAGTTTTAGTATAATATATGTTATTTTTAGTTATTAATTAGTCAATTGATTCCAATTCCAACCATTAGCTCTATTTGCAACAATACCATATTTTATTTGTAAGACAAGGTATATGCTGCAGCTATTCATCAGTAAACAAGTATACACCTGGTTGACTAATGAGTTCCTATAAAAAGACTCATATTAGAAAAGCTCCTGGGCGTTGAAAGGTTAATTCTGAACTGATTATAAAGATTCTGTTAACCTTATAATTACTGGTTTAATTAAATACACAACAGCCTACATCAGTGATACATTGCCTTTCATTGATTAGCCCTTAAGTGTCAGCATGCTTATTTCAATCAAACATTTGAACAGTACAGTATGTTTTTCAATTCATTTCAATTACGGCAAGTGTTTGAACATTCACCAACTGCAAAAAGATGCTGCTGCTTCTGTTACATTTATTACAAGCACAAGCTGCATGTTCATACAGTACGTTTTCTTGTTTCGATGTCTGCTTGTTTCTGTGTAAGCTTGTGAGGCTTAAACGTTCAGAATGCCTTATGGGATTGATCTGAAAATATATATTTGGCTTCATCAGCAAATCTGTAACTATGATATTGCAATAACAAAAATGAATCATTGTTATGTACACTGCTGTGCAAAAGTCTTAGACATGTTGCATTTTTCTACACTGATGCATTATGAGCATCAACAATTTACTCAAAGCCTTCACTAGTGTTTTCTACTATTATAACAACCTTGACTTGCATAAAGAAGGAAAAACATTGAGTGAAATAGCTCGCATCACTCGATTGGAGAACATACATATTACAAATCCTCAGCAAACATATACAGTACAGTATGTTGTTCTTTGCATAGGACATCTTTTTGAAACACAAAACCTTTCTGGCCTTAACTACCATGAACGAGGCAGCTTTTAACTTAAAAGGGATGGGCTCAGCTCTGCTGCTCCTGCTGGTTAGGGCAAAATCATCGGAGACTGTTTCTCCTTGTCACACAACAGCTACTGTCCTGGCGCGGCCACCTGCAGGGCTGGCCTTTGTCCTCCTGGGACCAGCAGCTCGCCAACTGCTCCACGGTGTAAAGAGGCATCTTGCTACACCATGGGATTGGAGGATCCCCTTGGACTTCAGTTCTCCTGAGCTAAGAACTGCTGCAGTCAAGCAACAGAAGTGGGCATTCTAAATTAAGGAGAAAATGGGGGTTTAAAAGAAATGTCAAGGTTCCCATGTGACAGGTACAGGTAGGTTATTCTGAAAAAAGAACCGGGTTTTGGTAACAAGTGGGGTAGGCTGAAGTGAACACTGTATAAAATAACTAGTCAAATGGATTCAGTGTATCAAATGCACATACTGTAACCTTACTGTAACCTTTTACATAAAGTTTTGATAACCACCACTGGTCTCCCCTAAATGTATTTTTGTCATCTTTCCAATCTTAAATAAAAATCTGATAATGTGATGTTAATTTTTGTTACCTCTATTTCTGCTTTTAAATTTGACATTTAAAAGTGTTAAGGTCAGACTCGTTCAACAGAAGCAAACTAAATATCCAAATGACAAACACATGCAGTTACTGTAATTAGAAACTCATTAAAGACTCTGCAGATCCATTCATAATTCATGTTTTAATCTACTGGAATTTTTTAATTTTTTTTTAAATATGTTTGTCACTCAAGCATAGACTGGCTGTTGTCTGGTGGTTTTGTGATGTGGACTAATGCTTACCAAGACCACCACACTCATTTTACCTGTGACCAAAAGGCCATTAATAGGCCAACAGTATACTGTGAGCAAAAAATGAGGCTACATTTACATGTAGTTAAATGCAATAAATAGGCCGTCATTAATAAGGCTTGCGTTTGTGCGTTTCTTTTACTTCCTTCCATAATCGTCACAATAATTTGCATTCCCAGTAACATGCTGCCACAAAAGCTGCTTATATGAGGGAGCTGGTGTGGAACTTTATCTACAGTACAAGCAGCTGGATTAAAGTGCGATTCACAAGTGATTTTGAATTGCCTTCAGGGCGATTGAGTTTTGGTCATTTGTCATGACAAATTAATGCTGTGTTTGCAGTGCTCTGTTTAGGTTGGGATTGGGGCTCTGTTGTTGAATTATCCAATCTAGACAGTTGTTGAACTTCTATTCCGATTAGTTTATTGGTCCTTAAATCAGCATAATTTGCACTCATTTTACTAAGAAACTGGACTGGTACAGCAAAACATATTTTACAAATAAAATGTTATCAAATATTATTTTTGACACTATATTACATTGGTAAATTTAAGAAGTACCTTTTCATAACATATATCTTGAGGAGTCATCTTCAGGAATATCTCTACTGCCATAAAAAATTGTTTTAATACCTAGATTTAGTAACCCACAAAACACAAACAAATAAAGTTAACAGTGTGTGTTTGCAAGCAAGCATACAGTACAGTACTGTGTATTGTTTAACAGCCATGTTAACAGAAGTCTTCATTTTAATTTAATGAATGTGGGGCCACTCACATGGACGTTGTATGCCAATTGGTCCATGGGCTGCCAGTAGTCATTGCCTTAAAGTGTTACTACATTCGCTTATCAGTGTGGCTGACATTGAGAGTCTGACACAACTGTATTTTCAGTGCAATGATAATATATATATATATATATATATATATATATATATACTTTAAAACATGCATTACAGCAATCGCTATTCACATACTGTATATAATAGTGAACTATTCTGGGAAAATGATGGTGTTGCCAGTGTGAATCAGTAAATACAAGCATAAAAGTTGAATAATGTGTTGATTTATAACTATGTCAGTTCACAAGTCTCTAGTTACTACGTGTCTTATTCACAACACGTAACAGCATGTTAAGATCTGGTGCTTCTTTATCATCATGTTAACAGATTTAACGGCACTCCCTTATTCATTAAAGCCCCCTAGCAGCATGGTTAAAATAATACAAAATACTGCTGCTTCCTCTATTCAGACCTTATTACAGTACATTACCTTTTTCACCACTGTGTCCAACTGCATGTTTAAAAATTGCACAATGCACAATGTTTGAGACTATTTTGTATATCACCACAAGGGTCCAGGCCCCTGTGTTGCATTTTACTCAAATTTGAAAAAAATAAATAAAAGAATAGCAATCTAAAATAACCATTACTCAGATTGTCATGTTAAAGAAACAATGAATAATAATAATTGTCATGTTTTAATTGGTTACAAAACACAAGCAGTATATTCAATGTTACCATGATAGTGAGATGCCCATTAAATAATAAGATCCCTAGAGAATATCTTATTGTAAATAAGCGTAGAAAAGTTTTGTGTATAAGACTTTTATAAAGCAGCCACAGATAGTCAAGTCGGAATTATTATTTGGATTTGTGTCAAAAAGATTGTAAATTGGGAAGTTATTTGGAGGTGTATTTTCTAAAAAGCTGCAGTGGAGTTTATGTGAATGCCAAGCTGAGCATGCATGCTTGCCTCTGGGGTATAATTATCTTTTGGTTTATTTCCAGAGCATTTTTATTTTCTTTGAACTGAAGGAGAAGTAGATGCTTTCTTATAGTAAATTATCTACAGATATTGATGCTTTTATTTATGTAAAACAAACTGTGACACAATGAAGGGTCCTGAATAACCTTGAAGGGACTGTTTTAATGAGCAACACTCAAAATAAAGTGAAAACCAGACTGGTATGGTGAGTACTGTAATGTGCTTGAGGATTATCTGAGATTGAAATGTCCTATCCAGATTAACAAACTCAATAAATACATACACTGATAAACAAATACAGTTTAGGAGGCAGGGCAATGGTCCCCTGTCACCCACTAACCATTATCACCATTTAAAACCCAAGGTATGCTTTCTTTCTTCATGTCTGTGTGGTTTGCTCCTCTGCAAAGGGCTCCACTGCAAAGGTGTGCCTCCTGGTCTTGGAGACTCAAACCCAATCTTCTCCTATGAAGGTGCTCCACCAGGAAAGAGCAGGAGGACCCCATGGCCAAATTATACCTGCTGTAACCTCCCCTTCACGTACCAGACATTTTTTGTCTGCTTTTGGACCAAATGGAATGGGTTGCAATGATTTCAAATCACCCATTCTGAATTTGAATTAATAAGTAAACAGAAAGTGATGGAAACTATATTTTGCTTGTAACGTTACGCTGCCATATGTATAACATCTTGCTTGCACAAGTGTTAATTCCCCAGACAAATTCATAACTAATAAGTCATTTTCCACCACACAAAGTGCAATAACCAGAAGTGCTTTTAATTCAACTTTAATTTATACTGCAATGTGTCCCTCAATAACAGAGCAATAGAAAAGAAGTATATGTACAGAGTGCACTGAAAAAGAAATAATTTACAGATGGTCGTTTAGATATAATGAGTTCATAAGATGCTTGAAGGCAAGCCTTTACTTGTGGGATTTCAAATTTCTATAGCAACATAAGTTTGTGTAATGTGGAGCCAGGTGGAAATGTAAGAAGTAACTGGCATGGAAGGCTAAGAAGGGAAACTAGGAAAATCGTTTTCCTTTTAGAAATTAACAAGTAGTGCTTACAAGACACATTCCGTATATTTTGATATTAAGATTAAACGATTCCTGTACCACTTTGAAAAAATGTTAAGTAGACATAATTTGGAATAAAACAGCTGGAGGGTGGAACAACTGCAGCATTAATACAGCCACTTTTTTAGATAAAAAAAAAATGTAACTGCAGTATTTCAGGCAAGCAGACATACTAGTTGCAGCTAATGCATATTTTCTACTTCACTCTTAACTTTTATATCACTGACTGACTCAAGCTGAGCCTTCATTTTACCTGCCCCAAAAGGGCACCATTGAGCAGTTAGAGCACATTAAGGACAGGTAAATGTGCCACATCTGGAAATGTGGAAATCACAGGAGCAGTAAGGATGAGATGTATTCCCATTGCATGTTCTAGTCACCCATTGAGCCATGCTTGGACATGTTTATATGTTCCATACATAGTTGTAGTGTTGTCATAAGACTGGCCTCCTTGTTATCGGATTGAAAGTCAAAAACCGTTCAAACCATGCACCCTTAATGTCTATGTAGAGCACAATGATGGTGAGACTGATCAGTCTGCCTGTACGGATAGAGAAATACTTGGCAATGTTAATTTATTCAATATCTGCAGATTGCACTTTATTTATAATTAGTCCAATTAACTCTTTACAAATGATAGACGGGGCTCCACTCCTTGCATTTCCGATTCAGGCAAAGTGATCTGCCAGGAATGGATCAAATTGGGAGATAAGCTCCAGATGCCAATTGACTGTGACTCTGAAGGAATATCTTGACAGATTTTAAGGGAAAATTATATATATATATATATTGATTTCAGCACTGATCTTTTGAATGTTTTTCATTCTTTATTAGTGCAGCTCCAATTAAGAAAACCCATGAGACACATTTACATTTACATATACTTAATGATTGTAAAATTTATTAGACAGAATGTAAAGCACAGTTCTATGTAAAGAACAACGTAAAATCGCTAACAAAGCTACTGCTGTTGACACCAACTGAACACTTTTAAACCAAATGTTCACATATTTCCTTTACCAATAATTTGCATCACATATTTTACAATAACCATGAAAAAGAGGATAGGCACATTTATTTAATACTGAATCCATAAAGAGTAACAATTATAACTTAAAAAAAAAAAAATCTTGATGAAAACGCTTGTAAGGTAATTTCAGTCCTGTTCTCCAACTCTCCAACTTGATCCGTATTCATTTTAAACAACATGACATGTTTTTTCTTTCTTTTTTTATTACAGGCATGAATGGACATAAAATCCATGCTTTCTCCTTCTGCACTGATTTCTGTTTGTTTTCAACCCCTCAGCAACAATTGCTAGAGATAACGTCAACATTACCTTCCACCTTGAGAAACTGTTTACATTGCAAGAGCAGGGAGAAGCATTCTCGTTTTAATGTTCTTTTTTGTTAAACTTTAATACCTATAAATATTCCTTCAATATCGCCTCTCTGGTTCTGAGTTGACAAGTGCCTACTGCCAACTGCTGAGGCTAGAAGGAGAAAAGACTACTTCACAGGAGGGGAGGAGGAAAGAGGGAAGGAGTAAGCAGCAACACAGGTATAAAACAAGTGATGTTAAGTAGAGATGACTGCCTTTAGGCTTTTTTAAAATGTTTTATTATTAGACTATCAGAGTACCCATCCGTGTGTTACTGTAATACTGTAATTACATTACCAGATACTAATATTGTAAGTGGGAGGGAAATTATAGAAGGAAGACTATTAATTAATCAGTGTATAATGGGAATGTGCCACTGGTTCTGATGCAGTGCTTGGTAGGACCTACAGCGGGCTGCTGTCTCACACATTTGCAGGTGCTTTTTTTTTTTAATGATGCTATATTTTTCCTACATAGTTAATGAAAATCACAATAGAATATGCAGTGTAGTGGTAATATATTCGAAAGTGAATTACAAAATGATCTTACATGAAATATTTCTGCTTAATTCATTTATTTATTTATTTTTTTGTGTCATTGTGTAAATACGAGGAAAAATGACCCCCACTGTATTGCAATATTAAATCAACACTGTAGTCTACACTACATGCAGGTAGTCTACACTAGGAAAGACAACTGAAGGCCGTCAGAGAACCTATAGCAGGAAGGAAGAAGGATGTAAAACAAAGTGTGTTAATGACTAGTAAATTGAATAATCACTTCACTTTGGTTTGTGTTGTAAAAAGAAAAGCAACAGGAAAACATGTTATAGCTTCAAGGGCTTCTGTTTCTCAGTCAGGTGTAATACTTATGTTTGGTGTTTTATCTAGTATGAACACTCATAAATAAGTACGCTTTGTGGTAAATTACCTCTAATTGTATTAATACTTGTACTGTGATTCTTGAAATGTATTTTTGTTTAAGACTGTAAGTCGCCCTGGATAAGAAATAAATAATAAATAATAATAATAATAACTACAGTATGTTAAACAAGTGAACAGATATCTTGAAAGCTTTGAAGAGGTTACATCACAGAAGGAATTGTGCTGTCAGTAAATGCGATTTCAAAGACAGATTTCAAGAGCTGTATATCTGCTACGCACAGATAAACAAACAAAAAAAAAGTCTGGCTTTAAATAATAGATAAGCGTGTACATCACTTAATTGCAAAACCTTCTCACTGGGAAGCACTGGTGGTTTATTAAAAACGTGTAGGAGGACTGGGTAAATGCTTTGAAAACCAAAGGCCCTGTGCACTGATGACATCTTTTAAAGGAATCCTTTAACCTTGGATCCTTTGATGTTGTACCACCAGAAAACAATTTTCCATGAAGTCTAAGGCCTCACGTCAGCAATTAACACTCCTTTTCTTTCAAGGATTCCCTGAGGTCTCTGAAGACAGGCCACAAACCTTTTTAAAAGATTTCCTTTATACGTCCACATAACTAGTACACATTAAAGTAAAGGTTCATGGGCCTAAAGAAGACTTGCAGTCATATTTATAAACCTTCAACACTGCCTAAAGGGTGACTTTCATCAAGGACCTTGTGTTACTGAAGAGCCTCCTCTTTTTTTCACAAAGAATCCATATCCATGTTATTTGTTCTTCTATTTTTGTCCATTCTGCATATCAAGTTATTGAACTGTAACACATTTCTACATTTCTCTCCTGTTTGGGGTTATGTAACCAGTAGGATATTGTTCCGGTGTTGTGTATTGGTTTGGCACCACATAAATGTGGCCTAGGAGGTCAGAATAGTATCATGTCGTAATCATTTTGTGTTGACCCTCTCTTTAGGTCTTTATAGAGAGGTTTATATGGATAATATAAAGCCTATAAATTTGCTATATGAATTTCTGTTATAAATTGGATTGAAACCATATATTAAGTCAAATATAGGAATGCATGTCTTACAGTCACAATATTATATATATAAAAAGCCTAAAAACTCCTTGTAGTTGTAATTCATTTCAGAGTAAAATATAATGTATTTAATATTACTATTTTAACAAAACATATATTGGCAACAAAACAATTAAACTAATTTCCAGTATTCATTTCTGATGATTTATGGTTATTTCAATTGATCTGGTTTCAGTTTTTATAATCCAGATTCTACAACTCTGCGTCTGCCCAGACATATAGCAAGCACATTCGGTCAGGACTTGACATTCACTCCTAATGCTCAAGGTTTATAGAGCGAATTAAAGTCCAGCTGCGTTGCACATTCTCACAACACATAGGGAGATGACTCCATCTCCACAGACTGAGTTCAGATCAGTGACAGCTGCCACTTGATTAATGATGTGCACAAAGCAGTCGGTCAGTGGAATTGTCAACCTTCTCCCTCAGTATACCTGCCTTCACCTCATAATTAGTCATAGTCATTCTCAGGCATTGCCTGATGATGTTACATTTGCGTTTCACCAGAAGGCTATACTTGGTGGCCTTAATAGAAACCACTATACAGTAGCTTTAAGGCACATAATGAATTTATATGATAGTTGAGTGTGTATGTAAAAAATAAATACAAACTTTTGGATTCTCTATGCTCAGCGGCTATTATTTTTCTTTGCCCCTCAACAAAGTTAGTGACCTATTCCAGGGGCATTCTGTCCATTTGTTAGAATTATGTTGTTAAAGGAAAGCTATTTCAGTAGTAACCTAAGGAAACATGAGGTACATGATGTGTTGATGCTCCTGGAGCCACGGATTATCAACAGCCTGCAATAATGTCATTATTCAATATGAAAACAGACGCAAGACAGAATATTTGAATATTTCAACAACGTTTTGAAAATCCGTACGCATTCTATCTGTTTGTTACAGGGGAATCAGAGGAAAGAGTAAGTAGATCAACATCAGGGGTTAATGTCTTAAAATGCTCATTGAGATGATTCACAGTAACAGTGGAATCAACAAAGAATGCCTAGCAGGCCAGTGAGTTAAACAAAAATGTATAAGGTACAATATAATAAAATGCTGGAGGGAGGAAAATATCTTTTTAGAATCAATGTTTTTCACTGTGCAGCTTTTGTAATGAAGAATCTGAAGAACAACACAACTCATTTTAGGATAATGGTTTACAACAATGAAACGTGTAAATACTAACAAATAGAAATAATATAACCAATGTGACAGGGCAGTGAATTGGAAAATTTGAGTTCTTTGGTTGTTTTTCACCGCCACAATGTAATTGTTTAATTGTGTAATTGTGTAATTGTTTAATTGTTTAATTGTTGTATTGTTTTATTGAGCCAGGATCAGAATCACCTGGCTCTAATTCAGTTAAGCATGCCTGCCTGTCTGTAATTAGCAGGCAGGGATAAAGCAGGGCTGAAATGTTTGGTTTCTGTCTGTGTTAAGGTTAAGGTTAAGGTTAAGGTTAAGGTTAAGGTTAAGGTCAAGGTCTAGGCCTAGGCCTAGGCCTAGGCCTGAAGGAAGCCTTGGTGGTCAGACCTGAAAGGTACTGTGTTTAAATTCTTGGATGGAAGTGTTTTGGGTGACTGGTAAACGGCTTAGCAGTGCAGTTCATAGGTTAAGGAATTGCAAGGTTTAGTTAGTACTCCTGGGTGGAGTTAGGTTTTGTTTTGTTTATTTTGTTTTTGTGTAAACAAATATACAGGCCCCACCCTGTTACAAACCTACCTGTGGTTCTGAGTGCTGTTCCTTTTACAAGAAAAGGTCCTGCAAGTGGCAAACGTACCCTGGTTTGTCACACCAAATAAAACATATCCAAACTCCCCTGAGAACTTTCATTACAGATTTAAAAGTACAACTGCTATGCAATTTTAATACCAGTGTATAAACAGACAACAACCATCAGTGTCAGCACAATGACTTTGAGTCCAATATTCCACAGTGCTACATGTATCATACTGTGGTAGCACACTGCAAAATATCACTGTTAATACAGTGCTCAAGGTTAGTTCAGTTTCTTGGAGCACAGACGTTCATTTGTTATGCAGTACCAGCACAAAACATGTAAATATTTGAGTACAGACCCTCAACCATTCAGTTAAACTGACAAATGTGCAATTATAGCCATGCATATATATAGGCCCTGGTGAAACTTGCATCACAGTTAAACTAGATCTAATTTATATGCAATGTTTTAGTTCAAACATAGCACATATCATAATATCACAGCAACAGTGTTACCGTAATACTTAGAACAAATTACTACGTATAAGGTGGAGTTTGTAAGTGTTTATTTATTTTATTTTTATTTTTTTTAATCACAGTTATTGTCACAACACTACTTAGAGCCATATTCAGAAACAACAGGACTGTTAATGGTTGCTTAATTGATTTCACAATATGAAAAAATACAAACTGGTATTAGTTGATTAGATATGTTATATCAATGACCCATTTCTCATTTGACAACATACCGTTTATTAGTTAATATTTAAAGATGCAGGCTTTATCACTAAGGCGGGGATATTGTCATGGAAATTTGTCAAAAATCACAGCAGTCAGGGTAAATTTGATAAAAATCACAGAGGAAGAAACAGTTTTTATGGTTTTCACAACATCAATGTGGATAGAAGTGATAAACTGATCACTTAGGTCGTAATTCAAGTATTTGATCCTGTAATCAATCAATCAATCAATCAATCAATCAATCATTATTTATTTTATATAGTGCCTTTCATAGTGGACCACCACCACAAAGCACTTTACAAGATAGTGAGGAACAATGCATAATACATTAAATACAGTGAAATACAGGGCATAGTACATTGAATACAACATTAAAAAACAATGCAAACACATTAAATACAGGCATAATACATTAAATAAAAGGCTAGGATGTGAATTCTAAACATTGTGGATGCGTGTGTTAAGCAGAATCTAACAGATAAGATGGAGTGAAAAACCTGAAATAGCAATTTAGACAACAGCTAATAACAGATACCAGGCTTAGAGAGCATTAAAAGCAAGAGAGAACAAGTGGGTCTTGAGAGTTGATTTGAAGCGAGCGATTGTGGGAGCTGCACGCACTAAAGCTAGGAGAGAGTTCCAGAGAGTAACGGCCATGAAGTGAAAAGAGCACTCTCCGAGTGTGGCATGCTTTTGCTTGGGTATAATCAGCAGGCCTGAGTCAGAGGACCTCAGCTTGTGTGCAGGGACATAGTGGGTCAGCAGGTTGGAGAGATACTCTGGACTTGTGTGATGGAGGGCCTTGTAGGCAAACAGTAAACTGGGTAAACTTCACAGTGTATACAGCTACACGTGTTCACTTTCTATACCATTCGTAGAGCTTTCATCGCAGCATTACAAGGCAGCAAACAAAAATGTAGCTTTTTTTGAAAAAGACTGTCTCTTGGTGTGCTTCTGCTGTGGTACAGTTTGCAGTTATTTTTACTTTTTTTTTTATCACAGCTTGCTTTACAACTGCAATATACTGGTACGTTGCACGTTGAACAAAAGAATAAACCTCCAATTTCATGAAATAAATGTTTGAGGTGTTGTGCTTATTTTAGCTGTTTTACTCATTTTTTATATATACTTGCAATGTGGCAAAATATTGAGTTTAGGTGTCAACAGCTACATTGCAAAGTAAGGCAGCCAAGCTAGTTCAACAGCATTCATGCAGCCGTGAAAATATATAGATTTTTTTATTAAGGTGCAATTTCAACCATCGTGACCATCGTGTCTTAATCCCAGACTTATTTATCACTGATGTAAAAAAAGTTACTTTTGCACCCAATTTATAAATGAATTGTGTTATTAGTTAAATGTTATGCTGGGTACTATGTGGCAATTTTAGAAGGAAAAAAAATTCTATTCAGATCATTTTTTTTCAGAAGAGACACAAACCTAAAGAAAACACACTTTTGCCTTACTAATATTATGCTTGCTCTTAAAAAAAAAATCAACACAGAACACAAATACATTAAATATTAATGTGGTTTTAATATTGCAAAAACAAAAGAATGAAGGTTTTGACCTCCTTATATTTTAATACACTTTCACAAGGTAAGTCCCAGATATCTGGAATGAGAAAAAATGCATTACTGTGGTTCCAATTACATTTTCTAAAGAAGATGGGCCTGTTCTTTGTGCTCATGCAGAAGGATAAAACAAATGGACTATAAGCAAGCAATATGTAAACTGTTTGTGTTTTATTAAAGAAGCACACAGACAAATACAAAGACAACAAAATGAAACAATGCTTTAGGGGGAAAGATGACTGGTTCAAAAAAGATTATTAACTGAAATGAAATAGCTTTGCATGATTTGCCTACATAGTTAAAAACAGCTACCTCTGTTACACAACATAAAATAAAAAGTGTTTCACTTAAGTACAATGCACTGCACACATATTGGTTACAAAGCTGAATAGGTACTTACTTAATTGATAAAATCAAACTTATAAAAGTAAACTGATTTATATCAATTCTTACCATTGTGTCTGGTTCATTTATTTATCTACATCCCAAAGACGTTGAATTTGAACGTATGTTTTTTCTCGCCGGTAGCGTAATTCGGAGCGCTCTCTTGTTGGTTACTAGTGATGACATTTACAATTGTTACAGATTGCCAGAGAGAGAAAAAAGACTGGTCACTGGACACTTGCTAGCTTGTGCAGAGTATAGAAAGAAAAGTGGGGTAGGGGCCCCCCAAAGCCTTATGACAGAACTGCCCCTGGATACAGCTTTTCTAATCTACATACAGCAATGGTGTAATTGTAAAGAATGTTAAACTTTTAACACATGTACAGTATATGCACGCCACGCCAGAGCGAATATGCAAGCATAAGATTAGATTCAATTAGATTAATATATTTAATTTAGTTTACAACTTTAGTTCGGGAGGATGGACAAACCACCACACAATTATCACTTCATCTAATTGAATCATATCATCTAATGAATCCAAATTGAATAATTACCGTTAGTATAACTACCGTTAGTTAGTATATATAGTTAGTATATATCACTCTTTCGCTCCTACTTTAAAACCCTAAGTATAGTTCTATGGGGGGTCTCCTGCCTCGTCCTACGGCCAGGCAGGGGGTCTTCGATCCAAGTAGGTGTTATGCCAAATTGTTTATGTTCATTGCTGCACATACCTCATCAATAAAGTAATTGCTTTGCATACCTCATCAATAAGATTTGTTTATCTAAATCATTGCATCGTAGGGTTTGTCATGAACTACTCAACTGTATATTACTGTATTTTGTTTTGCATTCAAATGTGTATTATTAACATATAGCCTACATTAAAGACCCAGTATCACGTCCATATAAGTTATAACAATACCTGTAAGATGTATTGGACCTTGCCGTGCTGTTTCCTATCTTTCTGGACCACTTGATTTAACTTTTAGTACTTTTTCGGCATTATAGTCTGCTCTGGGTAACTCTGATGTATCCCGAAGCTTGGTGGTATGTTTACGTTTCTGACTGCAGTCCAGGAATTGGTGTTTTCATTCTTTACAGTCAGCACCGCAGCAGCACCATAAAAGTCAGTAGATGCCCATATTATTCTCAGTTGAGCCCTGAGCTAAGTTACAGATAGTAGCTGCTCAAGTTGCTAGGATACGGTCTGCCTGGCATGCAGCAGTGTCATCTGGGATGAATTAACTCAATGGCCTATAAGTTTGACAGATTTCATTTTTGTATTTTAGACACTATTAAAAGGTCATTTTAAAATTTCTGTAAAATGGCAGCTACAATAGTAATTGTATAACGTAAATTAAATATCATGGCCACTCTGGTTGTGAGCTGAGGTCAGAACCAGTGTTTGGTTGTCATCTCGTCCTCTTTACCTAATCAGAAGCTTGGTCATCCTGAACTGTCATTCTAGCATTTTGAGTAGGCTATTTATTCATTTATGATTTTTTTTATGTTATGGTAACGTTACTGTATCAACCAGCTCTGAAAACATGTCCCTGAATATCTTTCTGTACATCGTGACAGCAAGAAATAAAAGAGAACAACCTTTCACTTTTTTTCTTTAAATGTGTAAAAAAAAAAAAAAAAAATGTGCACTAGGACCTTGGGTAAAATTAGAAGTACCAGCAGGATGCACTTTTTAAGATTATTTGGGAGTGCAAGTGGTGAGACCTGTGCTTAGTTGGGTAAATGTTGACATTTTCAATAAGTCAGCCTAATAAGTCTGTATAAACAACGTTTTACAATGCATGACAACATTGGTGTACCAGGACACGTGCATGAAGTATGAGCAGAGCCCCACCTCAATTAACATACACTAAGGTCCGAGAGGGTTTCATCCAATTTCACCTGAATAGTTCACCTGAGTTGAACCCTGAAATAGTTTTGTGAACATTGCTGAAGGTGTTAGGGGTCAACTTGATCAACCTACTATCTACCCCTCCAGGATAACTAGCTGGATTTATTGGAGTATTTAACTGCACCGGGGAATCACTTTGCATTGCAACCCACTATTTGTGGTTATCCTGGGATTGCCCATAAACTACGCTGGTTAAATTAGTTATTGGGAATAGCAGGTAGTTACCCTTTCACTCTCAGCCTGTTAGTCCTGATGAAATGAAATTAGAGAAGCAGCAGGATAATAAGATTATTGTAGTCATCACTTCTGGCAGCCTTCCTCAATAAATGTATCTGACCTTTGCTACATTATCCAGATATTGATAGATTACTTTCACTGACAAATGTATATCTGTGAAGATTTTTCTTTTTCTTGCTAGGCTGTATGACATGCAATTTTTCCAATTATATTATCTTAACTCAAAATTCATTTTTTTTTCTAAAAGATGGTAAAATAAATATCCATCATTTAAATGACTTAATCTGAAATTATACAGTAATCCTAATTCAGGTAATCACATGTTTCAACTGAATTGATTGAAACTGTAACCTAGACGGGAAGGGAGGGGTGAAAAAAATATTACAATGAAAAGAAAAACAAAAGTGAATTGCTTACTGCATTTAATGTACAGTAAGGATCACTTGGTAACTTGGCATGTGTATACATTTATTAAGCTCCATTTGGCAAAATAAATAAATAAAATATAGAAATACATGTCCTTGTATTTATGTATTATTTTGAATTCAGGTATTGTTGTCATGGTAGCAGTCACACTATGAAACAAATGGTCTGCACCCAGGTATGGCTGTCACCTTGACTTGCCCAATCACCGTATCTGAATCCTGCCACCATAGGAGTTGACTTCATCAGTGCTTTTGGGGAAACAGCTAAGGTACAGAATCTTGTTTTGAAAATCATACCTTACATTTAGAACAAGTAAACCGAAATAAAATCTCTCTATGCAAACTCATACGTCTGTGATGAAAAATACAGTAAACTGCACACGTCTAATACATAATTCCACGTAAGGTGATTTACATTTTGAATGGGTGCTGATGAATGAATGTATTTTTAAAAGCTGTCATTTTCTGATTAATGGTTAATGACTACAAGCATGATTGTGTAAGAAATCGCATAGAGCATTCAAGATTAATGCATTCATGTTCAAGAAAGAAAACAGGTACTTTAAATACACAAAACAGAAGATTTGATTTCCTTTTTAAATTGCATTTCTGACTTTTATAATAAGAAAATCAAAGCACTGGTTATCACACATCTGGCTACAGTAAAGGTGAACTTTCCTAAAGGGCAATATTAATATTGAAGCTGTTTCATGTTGAAAGCTGTGCTAGAATTGAAATTGTTTATAGTAAGATACCCCAAGGCAGTTTGAAAAGCATACTATATATTGTAGCACAGTGGGGATGGGATTGGAATCATCCCTGCAGTAAAATGTGTGGTTTTGTTTTAAGGCACATTTGTTTGATGGTTTTGTTAATTGTTTTATTAGTAATTATCCCCTGCACCTGGTAGCCATTGTTAAATTAGTACCAGGTGCAGGGTATTTAAGAGAAACAGTTAGTTTGCTCAGGGCTGCTAAGACGACGGAGGCAGAAAGTGGTACTCTGTGTCCTGGCAGTCGTGAGAAAACAAAAGGAAAAGGTGCTGTAGTAAACCTGTGTGTTTTTGTGTACTGTTTTTAGTGGGGAAACAGCCTAGCTGTCCCACTAGGACAAGGCTCGTTTACTATATATATATATATATATATATATATATATATATATATATATATATATAATGTGTGTAGTTTTTCTGGTGCTGGATGTGTTAGATACATTCCAAAAAGATTTTTGAAATTTAGATTCATTGTCAAATTGGCACAGTTGAGATCAGGGTTGCCACCAACCCAGATGCTATTATATTATACAGGTATTGGACAGAAAAATGGAAACACCAATGTAAAGTCACTTAATAGGGCATTGGGCCACTATGGTATCCACTGACTGACACCTGCATATTGCTCAAACCGTACATTTATGTTAAACTCAAATGTTTGCACAGTTTCTGTCAATGTATGATTTTCTACAGTCAGGATGCCTGTCATGGGGGGCCACTAGTAAAAGAGAAGTGTAGGACCCCCTGAGTCAAGGCAGTTGTGAGGCTATAAGTTAAGGTGTACTTGCTAGCCTTTTCAAATTGTGCTTTATTTTTTATGCTTCTCACACGTTTATTCACTTTTAAGTTTGCTTACGTTGTTAATAGCAAAATAGTACACAGTAGCATATTTATAAACTAATAGTTTAATAATATTCAACCTTAAAACATGTGCTAATATGTTATTTAAACATGTTTTACAAAAAGCTGTATTTTACCAAAGCATAAAATAATTTAGTGTAGGTGAGTAATGCTAGATGTGGCGACCCATGCCAAGCATTACTGCAAATATAATAACTGACGTAAAGCCCTTCACTTGATATTGCAAATGACATAAATATAAAAATAGATTTATATTATTTTGTAGGGGCATTGTGGTCCTTGTTTCCATAAGGTATTATTTCCATTCCTCACTTCGCTAGGACCAATTAATGGACACCATGGGACCAGTGAGGTCCACAGCGTCTAAACAAAACAATGTTATTGCTACAGTACATTAGTCACTATGGAATTGATAAACAAGTATAGCTAATTTACATTGCTTTGTGGTGCTTGTGAACAATGCTGTTTTTATACCATGTGAGGGAGGAGACCCTCACATTGTCTCAGTATGTATCTGGACATTTACTGTAAATGCTTTTAACTGTTTTTGTATTGTGTTGCTAATCCTTGTGTCTAGTAAGGGAAAAAAACAACTTCACTTACCTGTTGTATGGGGACTGGAGGCCTGTGGTTGGGAGTGTCCTGAAAAACAAAAGAAAGGTTAATCAAGAGTACTGTTTAGATAGTTGGTTTGGAAGGGAGCACACTTCCACAACAATGTATTGCAGTACTATTGTTAAGATAAACTGTAAAATGAACAACAGCTATTTTAATGTGCATGTTTTTTATATGCAATGGTTTAGGTAACCTGAGTTGGGTGTGGTGGTGTGGTCCTCCATCTTGACAAGAAGTTGGGAACCAGCCATGTTGGTGAGCGAAGCTTTTACTGACTTCCCTGGGTACTGACTTCCTGTAGTCAGGGCAGTACCTGTAGAAGATATTGAAAGGGGGATAGCTGATTTTAATTAAGTTTCCCTCTACTTGTTTTAAAGCATAGTTTTAATGCACATGTTAGATTAATGTTTAGTTATATATATTCATTGATTTATGTTTCTTTTTGAATACTTTGATATTTATTATTAACTGTTTGCTGGTTTGTTTTTATATAACCACCTGCATAATGGTTTATTCTGGGGGAGGGGTAGGCCTGAAAGGGTATAAAGGCTGTTAGTTTGTTCAGTCAGGATCTTTGTTTTTTTGTAGATCAGAGGGCAGTTTTGCAGCTCTATGGTTGGATTCAGTTATTGGAGTCAGTACCTGTGATTAGGTGACTATAAATAGTTATTTTTGGTTTCTACTTTTTCTTTTTTCAAATTGCTTGATATTTTGTTCAATTAGCTTTTTGTTTATTTTTGTTCTTAAATAAAAAATAATTGGTTTTGCACCAAACTTCTCTGTGATCTGTGTGCTTCCCTGCAAATCAACACCAGCTGCTGGCTGCACTCTCCAACATACAACCTTGCATGTGTTGCATTTGTTCAAGCAAGCTGTATTTTTTGGCTTTAAGCACAATGATCTAAAGCAGAGATGTCAAACTCAATTTTACGAAGGGTAGTATTGAAATTTAAAGGTAGTATGTCTCGACTTGTTTACAACTATCACAGGATTACAAGGCCGCTAGCCACTGCTCAGGGACTTCTTAAAAATAATAATAATAATAATAATAAAAAAAAAAATAAAAAGATTTTAAAAAGGGGTGCCCCTTTTTATGTTTTTTTAAAAAAAAATTCTTAATATAATAGAATGCTCTAAATTAGTAAATATGGGTAGTTAACTTTGAGATAAGGATAAGGGAAACTAGTCTGAAAAAATCTAGATGTGCATTTTAATGTTTTTTGAATGGATTGTAGGCCTGAAATCCTCCCCAGTAGGCCCCAGCACAGTAATAAAACCAGCTCTGAGGCCTGTATTTTCAGTCATTCTCAGAGAAGGCTAGTGGGTGTTGGACCTCATGTTTGACACCCTGTTCTAATGCAATTATTTAAACTAGTTTTGCCAAAAAAAAACAAAAAACTATCATTTTTCTTTTTTTTTTTTTTTTTTTTTTTTTTTAATAAATGTCAGACATTTGTTGAGAGTCAAACAAACCATAATGAAAAATAGAAATACAAACAGAACAATTCCATGCTTAAAAAAAAACATATTTTATTTGGTGAGCAAAATTGGATAGTAATCTTAAGTACTTGCTGTAATTAATATTGTAAATAGCATGATTTAAAAAAAAAAAAAAAAAAAAATTGTTGATTTCCAAACAATGTGTAGAAAAACTGCACCACTGCATAATGTTAATTTTGTAACACATGATCTGGAAATATGCAATATAATATAGGTTACAAATCGAAAAAAAATGCTTCCAGTTTCATTAATATTTCTTTTTGAACTCCCTGGAGGTGACATAATCTCATTTTGCTTCTAGCAGATTTACACAGTACATTGCTAAGTATCTTGTTGATTAAAATACATTATATTAGCTGACTGATGCTGGCCAGGATGTTTGGTCCCAGCGGTGGACTTTGGTTTCAGCTTGTTTAAGGAGCTCCTATGACAGCTGATCTATCTTGCATATAAATATGTATTCCTTTACAGAAAAATCTGCAAAGCACCATAATATCAGTGTAATTATTTATTATTATTATTATTATTTGTTTATTTAGCAGACGCCTTTATCCAAGGCGACTTACAGAGACTAGGGTGTGTCAACTAGGTATGCATCAGCTGCAGAGTCACTTACTCACCTGAAAGACAGAGCACAAGGAGGTTAAGTGACTTGCTCAGAGTCTCACAATGAATCAGTGGCTGAGCTGTGATTTGAAGCAGGGACCTCCTGGTTACAAGCCCTTTAACCACTGGACCACACAGCCTCCAAAGAGGTGCAAACCCTTAGAGCAATAGGCCCATATTGCCCACATTGTGGCAACAGCTTATTTTGTGTTAATTGTATGTTAAAATGTTTACCTATTTTTTTTTTATCAATATTGGTTGATTTTGTATACATGATTGATAATCATGAATACAGAACTATTAGGAAAATAAACAAATAACACGTACAAACATACAGTACCGACATACATGCCAACAATGTTGGGGGGGGGGGGGGATTACTATTAATCTGTCACTCAATAAGTAGGCTACGTAGGGGTGACCTGAAGTATGATAAAGGAATAAAATCATATGATACATCAAATTGTTTTGGCCCTCTTGTAGCATAGCCTATAGGTAAACTGCACTTCACTGTATGTACACATTCCATATTTCTCTTGCTAAATCTGTTACATGTGGAAAAAGTGCACATGTTTTAAGTGGTATTATTTCATCTTAGGACAAACAACTGAAGAGACTGAAGGTCAAGAGCATGATTTAGAGAGCAAAACCTTTTGTCTAAACCGCTGCCTTTTACAATCAGCTGGAAGTAAAAACACATTTACCTCCCCGTCAGCACCAGTCACCACTGCATAATCTCCCAGACCATTTCAGATATTATACAAACTTGGCCAATATAAACCCTTTTATTCTAAATGTACAAAAATGAATAAACTGCTTGGGAAAAAAACCCCTAAAATAATCATAAACAGATGCATAGACACACAAAAAAAATCCCAGTATTTAAAAAGAAACATAAGCAACACCATTTTATTCAATTTGAAATCTATTTTATTTAGAGTCTTTTCTGACTCTACTTGAGTGTGCTGGAGGCCTGGCCTTGTTTTCAAAGCTATGCCGCTCTGCCCTGTAATGGGTGTGATTGATAATGAGACAGGGCTTGTACAAACAGGCAGGCACAAAGGGTTCTGGGGCCACTGAAGCAAGCATGTGGAAACGCAGCTTAAGACGTGGACCCAGAAGCCAATGCACCCACATCCATCCTGTACATGGCTATAACTTGCAACAAGGAGATGCAGCTTTTGTTAAATGAATCAGTCCTGTGAGGGTAACCCAAGTCACATAAAAGTATGTGCTACATTTTACTGTTGCAATTTTGCTTCTAATCCTTCCTGATAGAATACAAGAACAACATTTGTGTAATACCTGTATGCTGTACAAAGGATGCTATTAGTTTTAAGAGATTCACAATTTCCTTTGTTGACTCTATCAATGACAAAATCAATTTTGAAAAATACAAAACTGCATGGGTAATTCCAATAAACTTAATATGTATTGAATTTCAAAGGTATTGCATAATGTTTTTGTGGGAGGGTAGTGGGTGGCGCTTTAGGGAAGGACCAGAAATGACAGCACACAGGAGCCGGAAGTGTCGTTTAGTCCTTGGAGCCCTGTACCATCAATGGTACAGGCAGGATTTTATTTTAACAAACAAAAATAGAACAGTCCAGCATTGCAGAAAATAAACAAGAAAACCACCTGGAATACCAGCAATGGTAAACTCAGGTTTCAAATAAAAAGAATAAACAAAAACATCTCGTACAAAACAACAATAAAGGAAGCACTGGGTTTCTCCTTGCTACTGCAGTGGGTTTCCTCTCACCGCCTCTTGGCCCCCTTCCACAGATTACTGGCTTGTCCTGGGCTTTCTTCACTGCGGCAATCCACCAAAGTTTCCCAAAGTTTCAAGCTTCTGCGAATTACAGCAGTTTGATAAAAACAAAACAACAACAAAGCACAGCACATGTTTTCAGTTCAGGACAGGGGGCCGAATGGCAAAACCATACTGCTTAAATACTGCCAAGTCCCACCCCTGCAATCAGCACGCTGCCTCACGTCAGCCAATCGACGAGAACAGCACAGCTGATTGCAATGATGGGACCTGACGGCCGCATGGTTCCACCTTGGTCCAAGATGGCCGCCTGACCCGGAACTTCCTGTATGGTCAGAGTTCAGCCTCCTGACCCAATCACGGTCAACCCTACACAGTGCTGCCGGTGGACTCCTTTCAATCCTGTCACAGTTTTACAGAAGCTATTTGTCTATATGTATTATAAATAAAGGTTCTGCAAAGAAATCGAATGATCTTTCATTTCAGAGGTAAGTGATAAAAGGCCCATAAAAAGCATAAATAAAGATGCTCAGCCAGCCACACTGATATAAAGTTACAACATTTAGCAAGACGAAGGGATTATTTCACAATGTCACATGTTTCCCATACAAGCTAAACAATCTAGACTAGCTGATGGTTAGAATCTATAAAAACACTGAAATGAATAGCTATGTATAAGGATATCTGACTTCTATTTATGTACATCTAATATCAGCAACACAAGGAACGCTTCAGATAGATACATTACCATTGAATGTAATTTGATATAGTCTACACCAAGAATATGAATTTCAACACTAAAATATTATACCATTTTAAGTCTACCCTGACATTTACTTTCAATGAAACAACACAGTACACATGGCAAAAAGAGTCAATTGGCAGCATTGCAACTGTCTCCAAACCGAATGACTGATTCAGTTGAACGGCACTTAACTGACTTTAAAATTAAGAGCATTGACCTTAAAACAAGAAAAGACTAAATCACTTGTAATGTAATAATTAACTGGAGGATACTTGGAGTATAACAGTCTCCCTTGCTAGCCGTATACCATCTTTGACTTTGTCTCAGAGTTTATCCATTCGGGATACTGTTATCTTCCTTGTACACTTAATGGCAACAACTTTTAGCAACCCAAAGTGTCATGTTCTCTTTCCATGCTGCACTATATTGTCATGACTAAACTTTTTTTTTTTTTTTAATGAAATGCGTAACAAAAAGTGGTACAATCAACAGGGGTGTTCTAGCCCATTTCTGTTTGATAAACAGCATACTGTATTATTCACTGTGTCACATGGTACAACTTGAAACATTCTTCATATTACTGCTACAAGAACACAAAGAAACCTTACTCCAAAATCCGTTGCTTGTGTATAAGACACAGACACATATTAATACACAGTATATTTGTAATAAACTTTCTTTTTAATCCAAGTGTGTTAATACAATCACTGCTTCTAGCCATTTCAAGTTTGCAGAAAGAAAATATATTATATATATATATTAAAATCATAATATCTGAATAAAATAAACAGCTTAATTGAACATTTGGATCCTAACAGCAAGTAGTGACCTTTAAATGCCAACAGTACATTATACCAGTAAGGTGTTGCCAGATATTACCAGAAACCCTTCATACTTATAAGTTTGCGTTAACCAGCTGTTGGAAAGTTACAGAAGCCCTAATTTATAAACTTTTTGTTTTGTAAAATTGTTAGTTTTTTTTCCCTTGTTTCCTGAAGAAAGGTAGGATTTTGTGTATTTTTAAAAGCCAAAGTGGTTCAGTGGTATTTTACCATAGGCTATGTTAAACACTATGGACTGGTTTCACAGACACCTGTTAGCACGTCTAAGATTACCTAATGTTAGTTTAAGAACGATATTCCAAGAAAGGTGCTACTTAGGGTCTGTGAAACCATCCTTATGAGAAATTATTGTTATCAATAAAAATACAACCAACATTATCTTATTGAAAATACCATACATTTGTAAAGAAATACATAAGAATTACAGTAAGTATTATTATTATTATTATTATTATTATTATTATTATTATTATTATTATTATTATTATTATTAGTAGTAGTAGTAGTAGTCGTCGTAGTCGTAGTAGTCATAGCAGTATTGTATTGCTTTATTTTCTGAAACATTATTTATACGGTGCTCATAATTTTAAAATGTAATTCAAAAACTAATTAATCAATGAATACTTTTATGTTCCTGGCCCAAACCAACATTTAGGCAGGGTGGAATGGTTGTTAACCTGCTGGTCTACTTAGTTTTTTAATCTTCATTCTCTGCTTGGGTAGTAGTGTAGTAATGCATTGTCTATATAAGTTCACTTAGGAGATACAGTATGTGGTCCTTCATTATCAGTCAGAGACTATGGGGGAATGTATTATGCATCTATTTTCATTTTATTGTGCACTAGTGTAGACCTAGTAAAATTGATAAATGACAGACTGTGTTGCCAGCTGAACAATTTTAAAGTCACTGTCATTGGCTATAAAACATATTTTATTGAAACTGAAACACTGAATATTGCTCAAGTAAATTATCTGTTCTTGAGTGTGATTTTAAATAAGTGAATAATAATCGAATACTTTATTATTTTTACCGATTCACTAATTAGATGTGATGTGCACAACATATTGAAACACTGTAGACAAACCTTAATTTTTTTAATGAATATTTAGATACACATCAGTAAATGAGTTACTAAATTTGTTTTTGGATGTCACTCTTCTCTTATAATTCAGTTTGCCTGAATTATAAGATAAGAACTATCACCTCCTTACAAACATACACATTAAAGGGATACAGTTATTGGGGGTTGGGCAATCGCAAAGGAACCTAATTATTTCTACACCATTCAGGGAAACTCAGCTGGAGACATGTTACAGTGTTACTCATTTAACAAAACAAATCTTATAAGTGCGACAAGAGCACAAGGAAATCTCATTCTATACTCATTCTGTCAGTTCTTAGACTTACAAACTACATCAAATGCATGCAATGCAGTACCATAATGATTATTTGCAATACATTTTTACCGCCGACTCCTTCACAACCATAGCATTCAGTTATAGGATGGGTTTCTCAGCTGTGCGTGAAATATATTTAACAATGGGCCGCGGTATCTCATGGCATGCACTTTCAAAAAGCTACACCTGGACATTTAACGAAAACCTGTAATCAAAACAGTGTGTTTATTTTAACATACCAAACACAGTGCTTACCTGGAATTCCGATTTCTTCACTTATATTTCCCCATAATTTCTGTTTATATTCTTTATCAAGATATTTCTTGTGCTGCTTATCATAAAGAACAGGATATTGCTGCACTGCTATAATCAGACGTTCCCCCATCTTACATGTGATATTTGGCGCGCAAGTCTGAATATAAAAAACGCAGTGAATAAACGCTGTAGTGTGATTAGACCTTTACACTGAGTGTGTGATATTTGTCTAAAATGATGGTAGGTCCCAAAGTGTCAGATATTGAAACATGTTCTTTTCTTGTGAAAAAAACAAAATGTAATTTGATATGAGGTTCATGTCATAACTACTGAAACTTAAAATATAAAAAATAGTACTTGAAAAGCACTAAGAGGGTTGTATTTTCCAATTTTCCTTTCTTTCCAGCTGAAATTCCTGGAACATCTTTCAGCTAGCAAAGAGAAACCTTAACAACTTTGTCTTTTATGTATGCAGTACCTTTTATGTTTGATAAGGCTTATAAATACTTCAAAGACTGATTACACTCTGACTTTTATGGTTGCTGTGAATGGTCTATTGACTGATTAGATTGAATACATGATTGTGTTGAATGTACTTTTTTAGTGTTAAATTATTCAAATGGGGTCGTCTGGTGAAATTAAATTTTGAATTGCAGTGAACGTGTATAAATGGCATGATGTCTGTTTAACTGAAGGAAAATGCTCCAGGAACCTCAACACTTCCAGAAGTATCTACTGATAAACAATGTCTTATCCTTAAATTAGTGTGGTAGTAATCTTGACTATATGAGAGAGAAACATCATTTTACAACACATTGAGGTGAGAAAGCAACAACTTTTGGTATACATATACCCCTACTTCCACTAGTGGTAATTGTCATTGTATTACAGGAGTCAAAAGCCACCTTGTGGAGACTTTTGTTTATGCTACCAGGATTTACCAAATTAACATATGTGGTTCTCCAGTACCCCATAGTAAAGTCTAGATTAATGACAAATACAAATAATAATTCATGGTTCTGAACCAGCCTTATTTGTTATCTGTGGAAAAAAAAAAACGTGTGTATAAAAAATATGACCAAAGTGTTCACAAAAACACCAAAAAGCCAGTTTCAGGTAACACTGTTGATCGCCAAGTTGATCAATTAATAAAATGATGTACACCTTAACAAAAATGCAGACTCGAATAGTTGTATATTATTTATGCCTCTATCCACTGCAAGTAATATAAAAAATTGTATTCCCCTTTACCGAAACTGTAGCGTGTCTGCCTTTAGTGCCAAGGGTCAGCAGCCTGAATCCCGACCCCGGCGGAGGAAAAGAAAAATATAAAAACAAATGTTCTTTTACAGGACATCAAGACCACCTGTAAAATTTTACTCCCATGCGAATCGACGATGTCAGAGTTATCTTAGAATTGATATAGCATTTCCTGGGTATTAACCTCAAAGCAATATCAGCCTTCACAATAAACCGTAATATAATATTAAAATTGGTACGATCTGTCCGGAGGTTCTCCAGTTCAGTAAAACGCTATGATTGTGCATAACCAAATTGAGGACAGGCGAAAATACAAAATATAATTGGCGACTTTTAAAAAACTGATGCTTTAAACGGTGCATTTGAAGATATGTATGGAAATACAGATCACTCCAAGGACAAAATGGTTATTCTAGCCTTTGGAAAATAAGGTACAACAAAATGAGGTATTTACACCCGGTTCATTGTATACAAATCACAAAAGCGACTTCTTTGGCCACAACATCGCATTTTATTTTGAATTTACTGACTTTGGTTGATGAAAACAAATCCATGCCAGGGAGGTTCCTAGACGTCCTCTGCTTTTGACCACAAGGTAATTGATCTCAGGATCTCAACTGAACAGTTTGAAATGTCAAGATAATTTATCTTGTGAACTTGACATATCATTTTTTTATTTTATAACTTTTTCCATTGTTAACAACAACAACAACAACAACAACAACAACAAAAAAAACCTCACATTTCACTGTAAGTTAATCAGAGCTCAATTTAGAGCACAAAAGGAGAGGAAAACATATTTATAACAAAATAAATGATCTTGTTATTTTGACAACCACCTTTCACAAATGACCTCATTTAGTAACAGCACTCTGTAATGCCTACAATATCTAGTCTGAAATGAGAACTGTAATACTTTTAAGCTCTTCTTTGAGGCAAACTTTTTTTGTCTTAAATATTCTTTACCATTGTGTCTAAACTAGCCCTTAGAGGTTAACTGCCAGAGTATGGAGGGAGTCTTATTATATTGCTGTATAGCAGTGTACCCATAGTCATAAGGTTAAAGGTGAAAACTTTCTATCTTCAGCAAAACTGCATCTAGCACTTAAGGATAGAGTACTAACAAGACAGATGATAACAATCAACACTTATGTATAAAGCTAGGCCGTGACATTTCACTTAGACAATGCATTCTGACTGTACTGAGTGCATGCACACTTAAGGTGATCTGTTAGCAGAAATGTGTGAACAGCTATATGCAGGTTTTTTCATCAATTAAATTAAATTCCATTCTTTCCTGTTCCTTAAAAAAAAAAAGAATTTCAGGTCTACAGAAATTATTCAATTTTTCTTCCAGGTCTAATAAAACAATGTGGTTTGTGAGTGTGTAAAGCCTTTTTTTCATATTATTTTTAATACTGTAAATGCCGAGTCACTGTCAAGGAAACTAGACATTAATTTCCCTTACTTAAATGAAGCAGATAATCAGCCATCAGAGGCTGGTTTCTCCACAGTAAATATGTTCTGACATGCTAAGGGACAGCACTGAGCATCACACGACCCTATTCACACCATCTGTCCACAAATTAAGACAAATAATGAGTATGAATTGAATACATATACTATTCTGTACTGACAAACCCACATGGACATTCAAAATTAAATATGTTGTAAAATGCCATTGAGACAAGACCTGTTCTTTCCTTTTTGTATTTGCTCTGCAGTCGCTCGCCCCCAAACAAATGACACAGAGCTGCCTTTAAATATATAAATCAACATCAATATACTAACATGAATGTTTGGATTTTCAAACATATTTTGCTGAACAAAATCTAAAATCTAAATGCAGTACTGATTTGAATAGTAGGAAGCTCTATAGTGTGTTACAGACTTGAAACTTGATATGGTTCTTCTTGCAGTAAGGCAGTTAGTGGCCTTCTGTATGCTGCTGGTTGCTGTGTGAAGCATGGAGAGGAATGTAATGTTAACAACTGATACCAGCAATGGGTACATTTCACAGAAATCGCGAAATCTGTGATAACCGTGAGAAAAATACAACCTTAATTATCATTTAAATTAATATTCCACTTAACATGTAAACAGGATATATCAGTGGAACATCTCTGCATATAGCTTATTCAAAATAAATACCTGTATTACAAGTCTAGTATTCAGGAATACTACCGATACATATTCAGAGTACTGCATACTTACTCCTGATGTAGCACTAATATTAGAGGTGGGCAAAGGAAACATATTGAATTCTGATTAGTCGCCACTATGCTGGACAGCCAGTCTTCTTGACGAATTATACAGGGTCTGGGTAGGGGATTAGTCTATTGTTAGTGTATTGTATGTATCTCATTGCCAGCTTCACTATAAACCTTTACCAGAACAACAATTAGTATAATTCTCTGGTGCCGTGTCTAATTTTCTGATAAAAGATAACAGCCTTGCTTAGGTACACAAGTTAACACTGCCGAAATAGAAATTGCCAACTTAACTTATAAAAAAAAACCCCAAAAAACAGAAGCTTCCATGGGCCTAAGCAACCTCTCGATCCTGGTGAGCTCTGACTGCAACGCTTGACAGAACTTGTTGCTATTTTACATTCAGCTTTCAAAATGTTGGGGCAGTTATGCTAGCCAATTGCTATAAAACACTAAAGCTTCCTAACTCCCACAATCTTTTTTAGATGACAGCATCTTGTCAGGTAAGGTTACAGGTGTTAGGGCATGTCATTGTTTAAAAATGTCACAGTAGTGCTTTGCTGCATATGGAGGCTACATATTTGCTGCCCATAAGCTTTTCTGTGGAAAGTCCCAGAATGCAACATATTTTCAGAATTGAACATATGTCCAGACTGCAGGGCTTGATATCCAGGCTTTCATTGTCTGGCACTGCAGAGTAAATGAGAGAGAGAGACCCCTTGGCCAAACTGTCCCCTAAACCTACTGTAGTTTTATCAATTTGGAACAGCCTGAAATCTTATTGGGTATGAAATAGTCATATCCAATAAGATTTATGTGAAAACATGAGTATTCTTAGTAATCATACATTTATTGGTTCTCATTAAGAGTTTCAGTTAAATAAAATTGTATTAGTTTTGAAGTATATTGAAATCTGTACTTTTTAATGTATACAGCTTGCTCCAGGAATTGAATACATATTTCTGATGAGATCTATTTTATATATATATATATATATATATATATATATATATATATATATATATATATATATATATATATGCACATTATTTGTCATTATCTGGTGTTGAGTTGGCACATAAACAAGGTATTTACAGTAATAATGAGATTATAAAATCGTATCTCATGCAAGTGCTTTGTAAATGTGATATTTGTCAGCCTTTTTTAATGTCATGCAATTTTAACAACCCTAAAAACACTTGAGTATACTGATCAAATTAACATCTATAAATGTTATTAAATATCCTGACAATTAAGAAGGAATAACAGTTTGTCAAATAAATTTAATGACACATTACTAGTGGAAAGATTCATGTTGTGTTATAATCTCTTACCAAAATTTATAAATCTCCCTATTTACCGATGTTGATAATAACCTCCAGTAACTGGATTACAAAAGAAAATGTGTGCTATGGCTAATAGGTATACGAATAGTGTCCCTCTGAGCTTTCTGCATGTCAGTTTGCATTTAAAACATACTTTCAAGATGCACCACAGCAGCTTGCAGATTGTTTACAGAGACATGGTCAAAACACAGGTTTCTTTTTTCACAGGGACGAGAGTGCCAGCTGCTACTAATGTTGTCTCCTTTTTCATCCATTCAATGTGTGAGTACTAAGCAAGAGCTTATCTGGTGTCAACATGCCCCTGTTATTGTGATTTGGACATTACCTGTATTAAAGCCCCAGTGCTATACATGTTCCAGTCGCTGTCGAGAGGCACCAGGGAGTTGAAAATAGCCCATGGGCTGCACATTTGCTTCTTTTGGTTCACATAGCAACAAGAATGCACAACTTCCAGAGGCATACCACCAGGGAATTCTGGGAAGCTCAGCTGTCAGTGCTGGCAGCCATTCAGGCAAAGCAGGCAAGTGAGATTGAAGCAAGTCCTTTCCCTGGTTCTTGTGTGGCTCTGTTTGATCTTTAGAATAAAATTATTTTTTTCACCCATGCCCCTTTTCACGACAGAACAATTCAGAAGGTTCAATTGCTATAAAGGACAAATTGGGGGGGGGGATTCAAGTTTGAGCTTGTTGCCAAAATTCCATTTGTTTTGCCTAGGATATTCAATCATGTTTTATTTGTGGGGGCAGACTAAATACAATTTTAATGTCAACAAGATGATTATGTTCTTTGCCAGAGGTGCCTTCTTTGAATAAATACATAAATACATAAAATAAGAAATGGTATATATGTTACAGGCAAAGCCCGAATTGTGGGTAATTCGCTAATTGCCTGCTGACTTTGGGCCTGAAATAAAAATGTTATAATTTCGGGCTTCTGCCTACTGCTTCTCAGACAGATTCCGAATCACTCCCCCTGTTCTTTCATTCCTGTTCTGAGTGACAGGCTGACCTTCGGAACAATGATTTAACACGAGAAACCCCATTGACACTTGCGTAATACTATCGGCAACAATCGGAACAATATTACTCGCAACATTGGAACAAAAATGAACATGAGAAACTCCATTGACATTTGCGTATAAAAAGGACAGTATTATTAATAAAGTAATAACAACCAATAATAATAATAAGGAGTTGTATTGAACTGTCCAATCAGAGAGATGGATGCAGTTACTGGGTGGAACATGAATGATTAGCTGATTCACGTTTGACAGTGTTTATGACAACCGATCTAAGAGCTGGACAGCGTACTCAGCGGAGTGAATGAGAGTGTATGTATATATCTAGATTTAATAATTTGTTTAAAATAAAGGGAAGGTGAAAACCAGTAGCAGAATTACTGAATTACTGAAAAGTCAACGTTTATATTTGCAACCAATCACAGAGAATTGTGGGTGGTTTATCCATTGACTGTTGCTAAAACAAACTGGTGGCTATCCTAGTCTGAATCATCACTCTCGCTGCCTGACAAGGTTAGACTACTGTAGTCTAACAATAACTGGTTATACAATTACAATTGTATTGTGTTGGAAATACAACTATTTGGAGAAACTTAAAAGGGTTTGCCTACATGGATTACCGTTTACCATACTTAATAACTCCTTCAGAAGGAAATTCCTGTTTCTGCAATCAGGGAAGCTTTTAAACAAAACTCAGAAAATCTGATTAGTGGGCTTCATTTATTGCACACAGTGAAAAGATAGGATATTTAACACATTTCATCACCTTTAATAGTAATAGTTTTATAGTGGAAAGTGACTGAAAAAATTCCTAGTATCTATTAATCACGGCACACTAATGATCCAAGCAGAAACTGCAATAGAAAAAGAATATACAGAACAAATACCATGTCATATTAAATGGTAAGAAATGTAATATTTTGGAAAAAAATTATTCTATGAAGTAACCATTTAATAAATAGAAATATTGAGATATGTATTGTTTTCATACAGGAAGGGCCTGGTTTACAGATTGGTTGTTGTGTAGAAATTAAATTACACAAACAATAAGAATTTATTCACAAAAAAAGTTTTTGAAAGCAAAAGATTCCACTCTGAATATCACCATGAGTCTCTGCATTCACTTTCAATATGCACATTATTATTATTTCTTAACCCTAGAGCTTCCCCATAGCTTGGAAGTTGGAGGTTATTCACACTATTTCCATACTGTCCCAGTTTAAGGACTTAAAAATCTGGTCACCTTAACCATCAATAACAGGGTGGGCTAAAACCGGATATGTCCTAAAAAAAACTGTAAGCTGTGTGCTTGTGTATTACTCCAAAAAATTGCCATACTCATTAAGGATACTTGTTTATTACTCGGCAAATCCGTTAAGTGCTGTATGTGTACAATATAGTAGACTATTTATTGAAAATACATGTTATGGACACTATTTTAAGCAATACAATACCTAGTAGACCTAACATATTTCAAGTTCCAACAGCCAGATTTATTTTGTGTTTCACTATTTTTCTTTTTTTTTGTCAAATGACTGTATTATTTGAAGTGCATTTAGCACCTATTTCAAATGAAAGATGGCAAAGAAGCAATTAGGAGAAAAAAACCTCCAATTAAAGTTTGATTATGTAATAAAGTACACAGCACATGGTGTACTTTTACTCTTGTGCAAGTTTAATTGAATCAAACTATAATTTACACTTTGAATCAACAGTGAAATATAAATGTATTATAGGAACCAAAAGTGATAAGGGTAGTAGTTTGCTTGGGAGGCTTGTTCCCCATAAGTAACAGATGTCAATATTGAAAACAATGGTTGTTCAAAGCTCTGCTATTTAAAGTTCCATACCAGTAGTGAATAAAAAAAGCATCACAATAATTTGCAATACAAAATTGTGTATTTGTTATTTGGAGATTGTAGGTATTGATTGTGATGGAGAGTTGCTTGTGTACAAAAAAAGAATATATTATTTTTCAGTATTAGGCTAATGGCTGCTTATTGAATCTGCAACCTCAAAAATGAACAAACACACCGTTACATGTGCATGTAAACCCAAATGGTCGGAAAAGTACTACCAAAATAGCATGCCAAGAAGGTGAGACCTATTTTAATTTCTGCAGGTAAACCATGACAACCTGTATTTTTACAATACTTGTATTGGTTCAGGAATCCACAACTGTGTATTATGTTGCATTTGCAAGAAATTGTCCATTGTAATATAATCTTTTTTGTCAATATGATTTTTTTTAGTTTAAAAAATCCTTGCCCTGAGCAGATTATATCATTCAAAAGTCAAAACTTTCCCAGTCAAAGAAAGAAAGAATATCCCTGTAATAAATTAGCACAGACACCAGTACTTTTGATTGTACACGGCAATGTTAAATAATCTATCCCCCCCCCCCCCCCCCCCCCCCCAGCTGCCAACAGCTTTTCCCCTTGCCATTATGTTTTTTGCAAAAATAAATATCAGGCTGTTTCAGAAATAGAATTGGAAGATGAATGTCACATTCATGGCAGCTCTATATGGATACAAAAAGTGTTTCAGAAGTCCCAGGTTTTTAAATAAGTAACCACATGCAGCTGTGATGGGCTAGTCATTGCTGTTCTCATACTGCCTACAAATAAATCTCTTCCTTGCTTTATACTGTACTTGCATCAGTAGATAATGTATTTTCTACTAGTTACATGTAAATATCTTATCTTCAGCTAGAAACACAGAGAACCAGCGAGGGAGAGAGTCACAGGATTACATCTTGGGATTTAGATAAGGTGACATTCTGTCATATTGTTAAGATAGAAAAGAGGTGAGTTTTTATAAGAACTTGGATATGCGTGTTGATTTACAAATGTGTTTTTGGATCCTTTCCCACCTTAGTTACCAGGTAAGTTATGATCAGTTTTTGATTTCTTGTTGTTGATGAAAACAGTTAGGTCCAAGACTTAGATTGAGATTTGTAATTTGCATATGAAATTTGAAAGCCTAGTACAACTCTGTCTTGCAGACTATATTGTAACCACTTGTATCTTTCATTGCATATAGAAAAACAACAAGATGCTCTCCTGCGTGCAACATGACAGAAATGTGGTGTGCGATGCACATATCATTCTCGTGGATATTTTTCCTCACCTACTACAATTGCAGGAACAGCTTATTGTAGGCTACAGCAAGACGGCTGAATATTTGGAAACGTGAAGTAATAGGTGAAGCTAAAATCTAAATCTCACCTCTCATGAGAAGGGAATAGCATGTCTTTATATTCGGATGCAATCCATCAATGCCAGCAATTATTCAGAGGTTCCTTGGTCATCTTCACATTTATTTATATATAGACAGAATGTTAGAGATTCTCTATGTTTTGCAATATATACTGTATAATATATATATATATATATATATATATATATATATATATATATATATATATATATATATATATATATATATATATTGTAAAACACAGACAATCTAATATTCTGTCTATTCGGTAAAATCCAAGAAAGTACTATGGCCATGTGGCAAAGTGGTTTGCCGTGCGCAGGTGTAGAGGTGATGCAGTGTTCAAGAGAATGACAAACAACAAAGTACTGGTGAAATGATGGTTTGAATTGTAATCCAAAGTCACTTGACAACAGTAAATAATAATGAGAACTGGCAATACACAACTATTGCTCAATTAAATCCACGGGGTTCAGTCCTGAAACAATAAACACAGTTTTAATCACACACAAGACACACACACGATCACAAGTCCAGGGTGAGTGCTAAAGTGCGAGTGGTGAAATACAACTTATTCGTGCAGAGTTGTGAAGTGTTGTCCGGGTTTGGTGCTGACCTTAAGTGACAGCTCAGGATCGTGTTAGCCGTCTATCAAGAACAAACAAGTATTATTAGACACGATAAACAAACAAAACACCCACGGTAATTTTACAGCTCTCATTTAGCGGTTCATTCTTAACCATAACAAAGGAACAGATCACCTAGCCACGTCCCCTTTTGTACCGTCAGTCATGCCCCCTTGGTTAGCGAGTGCAACCGTTTCTCCTCTAATCTGCGGTTGCCACATCGCTTCCCTTCTGGGGTGATGACTTGGTGTACTGTAGCTCTGCCCCCTTTCTAGAGGGCAGACTTCCACCTAACCCTTGGAATGAATTGTCTGATCGGGAGGGAGATTTATAACCAAGATTCATTCTTTTTCTGTCACAGGCCAGTACAATTGTACTGTACTACTTTGTATTATACTGCACCGTGCTACAAAGTACAGTATTATACTACATTGTTTTCCGTGGCATTTGATCAGCTCTTGTGAATAATTAATTTGCATTAATACCATGATAGTGGGATTTATCTCCTTCAAATAAATTGGCATGCATCACTCTTCCAGTACAGCTGGCTGTAGGCATGCATCTAGATAATATAGCTTGTATTTAAAAAGCATTTGCTTTAACTAAAATGGCACAACAAGGGAGCACATTTTAACATGCTTGCTCTAATGTAAGCTTGTTGCATGAATTAATAAAGTATTTGTTTTATCTTTCAATTTGTATTTCTGTTACTTCAAGCACCAGTAATGTGAAATACCTGCAGTGTATGATATTCTGTGACTAGTCATTTATTTAGTGAGATTAAAAATGCAAATGATTATATATTTTTGTCCTTATGTGTTAAGGCACAGAGAAATAAGCAGGTTGTCAAATTTATTTTAGACTTAAACAAACAATACACACACACACACACACACACACACACACACACACACACATATATATATATATACAGTGCTCCCTCACTATAACACGGGTCTCGGGGGACACACAATATCAGCATTATAACTGAGGGGCGTTATAAACGGAGGAGGGGGTGGGGGCACATAACAGGTTCGGCTACCAGAGCGGGGCTGAAGCGTCTCATCTCCCGGAGAAAGCCGCAGCTCCTCTCGCGGCAAAAAAAGTAAATACATTTGGATAGATAAACACATAATAGGTCTAATATTTATTTAGTTATAAAACGAAAGATGTATGTGTTATAAAATGCCAGTGCAGCTTTTCTTCAGTTCAGATATGTATCAAAAGGGAGAGACAGAAACGGAAGTTATACTGAGAAGTTGTTTATAGTTTGAACAGCACGGGTACTGTATTTACTGTAGAAATATTGCATGAATCACTAGTATCGGGAATGGAAGCGTTATATCCGAGGCACGTTATAACCGAGAGCCTTATAGCGAGGGAGCACTGTATAATAATAATCAGTTTAACATAACCTAGAGATAGCTGAAATAAAAACTTTAAAAAAAAAAAAGTTTTTAAAAGTGTTAAAAATGTGTTTTGTTGTACAGATATCAGATTATTGTTTAACTGGAAGTCCATCTTCAATGTGCTGTGAACGCTGAACTAACTCTGAGTTCCAATCCTTACAAAAAAAAAAAAAAAAAATTATATTATATTAAAATAATAACATATTTCAAATACTAAAGGTTACATGTGCTGTATTATGTTTTAATATTGCAAATAGTTGACTTAGTTGGACAGTACAATACAAGCCTCTGAAAAGGGCATCTCTCACTGTAAGCAGCCAGTCAAAAGTGGGAGGCACCAACTGAGCAGCTACCCCAGTGCACTAAATCCATATTGTAAAAGAATGTGTATGAATAATTTTAAATGGGTTATATTTAATTTACTCTATGACAAAATATGAAAATTAAATGTTTATGTTACAGTGGGGGATTTTGTCTCCTAATACGTGCAACTCTATATATGATATAATATTTTTTTCCAATAGTTATTTAAAAATTGGAATGGGGTTAATACCACATTTTTTAAAAGCGTACAGTACGTCTCCTGGCTTTAATAACGCTCCATTGAAAAGGTGCTAACAAGTGTCCTGAGTTCACAAAGTGCTATTAAGAAAACATTAATAACACTAATTCAAGCACACAAACTGTGGGTTAAATAATTTGCTGAAGAGTATATTAGCACTGATGTTAAGACAGAAATTGTACTAATGCCATCAAAAACATTCTGTGAATCGGGCCCAAAGTTGGTGACATGTAGTACATTTTATTCTGGCTTTAAAACACATATAGTAAGGGCCATATTTAGAAAATATCAGTGTGCTGGTAAATGCAGCTTTTATGTTTCTTGTAATGCCTGTGAAACTGTGAGGGCTGATAACAAGTAAGAACAGAATTGCTTAACAAATGAAAAGATTTGACCAAGAATGCCTGCATGCGTGTCATATTGAGAGGCTATATAAATGCAAAAATAAGAAATACAAAAATAAAAAGGATTATAGTGAATGTTCCATGGAAAAAGCTTTGTCTGCTAGTCCATACCTCAGTTAATCTCTCCCTTATTTCTGCTAGCTTTTCATTTTTTTTATAGATGAGAGCAATTTTTATGATAAGTAACACTTCTGTCAGCACTGCCCTTTCTCTCTATGGGGCTAATCTGATAAAGGTTGACCATACCATATGCTGTCTTTAGACTGCCTTTCACTGTAAACTGTTAAAAGACCAAGCAGTCTACACCCATTACTTCCTTTCTTTCATTGCAGGGTTTATGAAACATCAACACGGCCAACAGCCTACCAACCTTCTCTTGGTCTGCAATTTCCCTCATTTCCTTGACCATTCCACAGGTACTCCACTCCTATAGAAACCAAACAGAGTCCTCTTCTCAAACTCAGCTTTAAGGATCAGTTTTAAATAGTATTTTGTAAGTGATGTCCCATGTTCCCTGTATTCGTGAGACAGGTTTGGGAGCATTTGAGACTCCTAGGCCAAAACAAACCTCTGTACCTAAACTGAAGCCTAAGTGAGTTTCAGGAAATGGGTCAATGGCTACCACCTTCAACCTCTGACCCCTTTCTCTATTCGCCCTTCTCATCTGTACTGTTTTGCTCCTGTGCCTCCCCTCCATCACTTCTGCAACTGTGTTGCCTCTCTGCACTACTCCGTTCACAGATATAATGTAATACTGTGCAATGGAGCACAGCACATCACGTTCTTGCTCAAACACCATCTGGGTGTCTAAGGATTTTGAGGCAATGGCAAACAGCACTGTAGATACAATCGACCATGAACACTTCAAAGTTGGGTCCAAAAACAACTGACAAATTAACAAAATAAACACAGGTCTGCTTCAGCATTTGCCAGGAACGTGTTTCAGTACGAGTAGTGCAGCACATATTTTAGGAGTTAAACCAAAGTTTTCTCCGATAAAAGTAGAACATTTATTTACTGAAGCTCCTTTTGAGTATGCCTTTCACATCCTCAATTTAAAAATGAAATACATTTCTGTAGATTAAAGGATTAAGCCTGTAGGGCTGAGATTCAGAGACTTAAAACAGGTGCACATTTAGAAGTTGTTCCAATCTTAATACCAGATAGATTATATTGCTTTACATTATTGGCCTCAACTGACTTCTATTGGTCTAGATGTAACCCAGAGTTATATCTATGCCAGGCTATTATTAAAAACTTTAATTATGATCTAAAAAGAAATCTTTAAAGATACATTCTATCTGCTGTGGGGATGAAAACACTTACAAAGTAGAGCTGTGATAAACAAGAATAGTATATTTGTATTCAGCACAGCTTTTTTTTTTTTTTTTTTTGATTGGCAACTACACTTTTTTTTTTTTTTGCAGTCTATCCTCTAGTCTAGAGACCACTTCTCCAGCCAATCACACCTATCTGGGTGTGGGTCATGCAGCAACTTGTCATTCAGTACTGTGTGTGTGTGTGTGTGTGTGTGCGCACATCAGTTCTCCTCTACTTTTAATAACTGGTGTTTTGTGTCACATTTTAAATCATTTTCCTTATGATTTAGATAGCGCACCCTTGCCCACTGTTCACAACAAAGATGAAACAAAACAGTAACAAAACATGCATAATACTTGTTAATGTTTTGTTTTAAAGCACTTTAGTTGCATGAGAACATGTCCACTTTTAAATTCTGATTCCTTATCTTGTAGCTGAAGACTAATACCAACACAAATAAAGGGTGGAACGACGTTGACGAATGATGAGGGATGGTGACTCTCATTAATGCTAAGAGTGCTGTTTGATGTTTACCATGTTCATCTGAAGTTAATGTACTCATGCTCTTTCAGCTCATTAATATTTTACCTACAACGAAGCTGTGGGAGTCAGAGTTGAGGAAATGATTCTAGGAACTTTATTTTGTCAATGTATTATGTTTATACTGTCATGGGGAGATATTTTGATTTTGTGCCCCTACTCATATGGGTAGAGGGTTGGGTGTTCGACTTCCATTTATTTTAGGGGTGATGCTAGATGGTACATAGCTACTGCCGCAAGACCTAGAGAAAACTCTGATATGAACTGTCGAGATGAAACAGGAAGCTCACAAAAACAAGGTTTCTGGTTATAGTCATATTAATGGGATACTTGTATTGCCATTGCTGTTCTGTTTTCAAGAATACTTAATTTTAGGGCTGGTTGTGGTTGTTCAGAATGGATACTGTCTTACATATAATTTAACATGTCTTAAAATAATTACATGTATGGTGAATATGGACAGTGGTAGTATTATAAGATTATAAGTGTTTGTTATGTTTTACAGAAATATAAGTCCATACTGTAAAGTGCTTAATTGTTATTTTTAATTTTTCTTTCAGATTACAAAATTATCAATCCTTAGGACATAGCTTTAGATGTTATAGTACAATGACGATTTCTGTCACAACATGAAGCTCCCCATTGCCATGCTGTGCTCATATTAGTTGTCTTATCTGTAAATAAGTTTACCACAGTATACAGTACGCTGCACAAAACTTACATTTCTGATGCATTTCAAATAGATTCTATAGGAAGTCTTTTGAAAGCTGTTCTTATGATTGTTTTACAAACTCCCAAAGAGGCTGTAATACAAACCCATTTATCCCCAACATTTATAGTAAGACATTCCAGCTCCACTGTGTATACAGTATATTAATCTTGGCTCTTCATTGATCTAATTCCAGTTGATTAATATTTGCACTTATGTATTTTCCTAAGGGCAGATGCATGCATATAATTGCATAAATAATATTCAATATGTGCAAATCAAATATGCCCTAGCACTTTTTAGTGATCAGAATCAATGTTCCAGAAGCCGCAGATGACTCACTAATATAAACATTTGACTCTATAACTCAAATTTTAGCCTCCCAGATAAATAAATTGTTATGTGAATAATGCTCAAATATGAATATAGATACACAAGTTAAGAATGATTATGTATGTAGCACATTAAAAAAGCAAACTCACCCAATAAGTTGTTGATTTCAGTTTTTTTTTACAGGAGTTAACCCTAAAATTTAACAGATACCAGGACCAGAGGACACAGCTGAACATTGAGTAGAGACAGACATGGGGCAGGGGGTAGGAGATACTTTTTACAGAGAGAGTTGTGAGTATGTTACTGGTTACCAAACTACATTGTTGGTTATTGACTAACAAAACAAAGTTCTTTGATCAGTTAGCTACTAGGAATTTGGATGAACATTGATGGTTCCAATAGCATCCTCTTGTTCATCGTCTTCCTTATGTTTTTCATGTATCCTTTTTTGTCCATTTTAAATCTGAAATATGGAATTGTTCATCCAAAGTTTTTGATGCCTTTGGATTGAATTTCTCAGTACTTTCAATACTAAATGTTTAATCATCTAAGTTTACAGAAATCAATTTGCAGATCATCCCCAGAGAAATTGCAGCATATGGATATGCAGAACACTAAAGCACAATATCAGAATTGCTTTTCAAATGTATGCCTGCCAAATGTTGAAGTTTGCACAGGATAGGATTATTTGAAAAGAAGATTTGATAAGTTGATTTTCAAAGAGGGTTCTCAAATGTAACTTTCTCTTTAGAGTCTGTGAATAAAATACCCTTTGGCTTAGGAAGAATTCATCTAAATATTTTCTGAAAGTTATTCATTGCTACCAGCTCTCATCCTTTTCTAATTTTCTAATCCACCACATTTCCACTTTTTGGTACAACGGGCAAACAACTAAAAGAGGCTACCACCTTGGAGTGCAGTGGGCGTCCCTAAGGAGGATTTATACAGCAGACCTTATAACTCACCCCATTATCACACACGTGTCAGAGTAATCTCCTTCTCTTTGCATGCCTGCCTAGTTTCTGAATTTGTTATGGCTGCGGTTTGGTGGTGTTACCTGGTTCCAGAGCATGCATGCAATAAAAATGAGTCGGCAAGTGGAAGTCAAAAAGCCTACATTTAATTCAAACATTCTAATATCTGTCTGAACAAAGAAACTATCAGAACTGTGAACTTTGCTTTAAAATCCACTACTATTGCAGTATCAGGGACTGGCATTCAATGCTATTGCCAGTTGTCATTGCAGAGATTAAAGCTAGATATTGAAAAATGGATTTTGAATAGTGGTTAAGGCTTCTTATGGGAAAAGGTAACAGATCCAACTCGTGCCCTTTATGAAATATATAATGATTGCCCATTTAATATAAAAAAGTGTCCCTGGCTGGCTGGTTACTCCACTACAAGGCATCAATTCAAGTCAATTTCCTGACTACTCACCCCACATAATGTAAAAAAGAGACATCATATAGCACAGCATAATGCTGTAATCACCTATTTCTTTTTTATATATAATATCTCAGAATCTCGATCCTGCTAGAATGACCATCCAAATTGAAATTCTGCTTTCATCAGTGTAGATGTTCTGCCTCTCTAGTTTTTAAAAATGATATAGACAAATCAATAAACACTTCACAGTTGTTCATCTATCAAAGGATATCCACATGAATTCAGGGTCACATAAGCAGGAACTCAGTGGATTGAATTCTGGCCATGTTAAGTTGTTCATCTAGACTGGAGACCAACAGTGAGCGTTTTGGTCATTGTGCTCCTGTGGATTAGTGAAGAATGCTCTGAGCTTAGTTAATGTAATCGTGATTCAGACACCCAACCAGTCTAAGCAGAGACTTCCCAGGCTGGGTCCTCACCTCCAGGATTTAGTAGCTTGGTTATCATCCGTTTGGTTGGCTGAGTTTAAAGAACACCCGTCGATCTTCAGTCCTCTTGATTGGTAACTGGATTGCAGTGTCGACATTCAATATGTAAAACAAACAAAAAAAATGCATCCAAAAAAATAAATAAATAAATGTTTAAACTTATCACTGCCACTGTAAATATAAAGCAATTTGTCTGGCCATTTAAACTTATACAAATGATCATATTAAGTAACTGATATCATCTAAAAACAAAAACATCATGTCAGAAACAATGACTTACTCTTGCATTACTGCAACCATTCAAATTTCCATCTGAAACCCTTTTTCATACCGATTCAATTTGCTGCGACACCTCACAAGACTACAATAACCCATACAAATTAAAACAGGACTCCCATGACCAGAAAGAGTCAGTTTATTTTTACTCATCCTTTCTTGTAGGTTACATGTTGTATATATATATGATGAGGTTTCTCTTCATTGATATGTTAGAAGATACTAGAGAATGACATGGGCTATTGTCTTGGGCAATGAAAATACAACATTAAATGTCTGGACGAGTTTTATCTTATTATAAATGCATGCATATCAAAGACCTGTTATATTTTTCATATTCAAACTTTAAACATGCAGTGATGGTATTTCTGCTGCTTCAGACCCCTCTCTTCAATAGACTATTCTACATAGACCTTAACGCCTTGCTATCAGGCTGGCAACCCAGCATGCTTCGACCTTGTTATAAAAGTAAGTGACTTTTCAATTAGAGGCTGCTCCTTGCACCGCATAGCCACAATATAAATTAAACCACTCCGTGGCAGCAAAGAAAAGCAGGGAGAAATTTTTCAAATGGCATTAGCCATATTTTTCTGGTACATTATGTAGGTTAACTCAGCTTTGTGCTCTAATTGTGTCAACTGTTATGACATTTTCCTCTTTCTTTTTAGGGAGTAATTTGCCTCCTGCCTGCCACCACTGGTTCACACCTGAGGAATCATTTGCCAGTTATTTCTTTTTGAGAAAGTCAAGGCTGTTTAAGAAGCTTAAGGAAGGCTCATTATACCCAGGGTCCCTGGCAGGTTACTCCACTACAAGGCATCAATTCAAGTCAATTTCCTGTCTACTCACCCCCTGATAATGTAAAAAAAAAAAAAAAGAAGACATCATATTCCTGTAATCTTTATTTAGGGCTGGTTAGAGCTCTTATTTGTACTGACTCTTTGTTCAGGGTCTTGCTGCTGACAATAAATAAATTACACTTGCTGGTTGGTAAATTGCACAGCTCTGCTGAGGCCTTCTTAACAACAAAGCAAAGTGATGAATCTGTAGCCCAGAGAGGTTTATTCATAAATAACCCCTCTGATTGGTGTAAGACAGGTACAGTCTTTACACATTTAAAGATAGATTTACTACTTGCAGCTATATGGAACAAGTTCAGGCTGCTGCCAGCACAGTGCTGGGTTGTATATGGGCAAGTATTAAAAAAAAAAAAAAAAAAATCTGTTTAAAAACAACAACAAAAATATAATTATTCTTACAAAACCCTGTCTTTTGAATTAAAGTAATTATTGGATTCCTGTGACTTTTTTTCTTAAATGGTAAATTATCTTTAATAAAATGAACAGAAACATTAGAAAATGTATGAATTGCAGTTTTCAATGTCTTTTGCCTTTCTTCAGGTGACTTCTCCCATAAACAATGAACTGGGAAATGTATGCTGTAAAAGACCCTTCAATACATAAAGATATTGTCCCATAACACCTGCATTGCTAGCATGTGAAAACAACTCTAATTACCAGTACATAGGACAAAGCACAACTGGGTGGGGGTTATTGTTTGCTAAATAATGTATGCAAATCTCATTCAGTCAGTAAAAGAGATAATTGCAACGCAATGCAAAAACCTATGTTGAAGTAAAAGATTCAGAGTTGTGAGCGACTCATTTATGATATTGGTAATAAACTAAACAGAGAAATTTACATGTCTGAAGGTGTCAGTATTAATCCTGACTATGTAGGTGTAAAAGGGTAAATTAGGGGGCACACAGGGGGTGATTAACATAAATAGAATTGCAGACATACAATTGTTCATTGTACCTGCATATTGTTAACCACAGAGGTTATTGATCAGTATATTTTGTTTATTATTTCTATTCCTTTCTTGCTAATAAAGTTGGGAAGTTGCTGTAGCACCTCAGGTCCAGTGCCTGCTACAGCCCACCTCTGATGAATATCCTGTTGTACAGATGGTGCAGAAAGAATCGCCAGCTTCATATATTGCTTGTGGTACACATCAGATTACACAGCTATCTGATTAGTGTGCAAGTAGGTTATAATAAGATGTCCTTGAATTTTTTCATTTTTTATCATATTGTGTAACAGTACTATTGGATAACATGGAAAGAAGTTTTAATGCAATATAAGATACACGTGTTTACAAGTTTGTACACTCTGTTAGTTTTAAAAGGAGATTATCAGAGGAGGTATAGTAACTGGTAAATGCGAGATTGCAAGATTGCATTTAATTGCACTGACTGTGACCGTCTGACTGCTGGAATAAACACAATCGCACATTGCTGGAGGAACCGATGCGCTCAAGAGATAACATAGGTTAAGCACAAAAGAACACACCAAGATAACACCATCTTAGGCAGTGTGAGCCGGAACCAGTTTTCTACATGAGACCCTCCACAGGGTGCCCGGAGTGATTGAACCCCACAAAGAGAAGGAAGGAGAGGGGCTGAGGTCAGTGGCTACTTTTCAAGGAGCGCTCAGCTCAGCTCATTTTCTCTCTCATTCAGGCTAGTATTGGAGACTTGTCGATCGAGGAGTCCTGGAGGATCAAACCTACAGTATTGCATTATATTCTTTTGTTCTGTTCTGTTTTGTTTTGTGCAGTTCACATATGAAAGTGTTTTGCTTTGAGCGTTCTTTCTGCTTGCTCTGTAATGGGAAAACGATTCCATGCATAAATTGAATAAACCAAACTAATATCTGAAGAAAAGGACTCTGTGCATTTCAAACTAATATCTGAAGAAAAGGACTCTGTGCATTTCAAACTAATATCTGAAGAAAAGGACTCTGCATTTCAAACTAATATCTGAAGAAAAGGACTCTGTGCATTTCAAACTAATATCTGAAGAAAAGGACTCTGTGCATTTCAAACTAATATCTGAAGAAAAGGACTCTGCATTTCAAACTAATATCTGAAGAAAAGGACTCTGTGCATTTCAAACTAATATCTGAAGAAAAGGACTCTGTGCATTTCAAACTAATATCTGAAGAAAAGGACTCTGTGCATTTCAAACTAATATCTGAAGAAAAGGACTCTGTGCATTTCAAACTAATATCTGAAGAAAAGGACTCTGTGCATTTCAAACTAATATCTGAAGAAAAGGACTCTGTGCATTTCAAACTAATATCTGAAGAAAAGGACTCCACATTTCAAACTAATATCTGAAGAAAAGGACTCTGTGCATTTCAAACTAATATCTGAAGAAAAGGACTCTGTGCATTTCAAACTAATATCTGAAGAAAAGGACTCCGCATTTCAAACTAATATCTGAAGAAAAGGACTCTGTGCATTTCAAACTAATATCTGAAGAAAAGGACTCTGTGCATTTCAAACTAATATCTGAAGAAAAGGACTCTGTGCATTTCAAACTAATATCTGAAGAAAAGGACTCCACATTTCAAACTAATATCTGAAGAAAAGGACTCTGTGCATTTCAAACTAATATCTGAAGAAAAGGACTGTGCATTTCAAACTAATATCTGAAGAAAAGGACTCTGTGCATTTCAAACTAATATCTGAAGAAAATGACTCTGTGCATTTATTTGCAACTAGTTCACATCAAGAAACAACTATTCACTACTACTTTAGAAACTTCTTCAAGTACATTATCAGTTAATGTTTTAGTCTTGTAAACTGCACTCTCTAAAATGATCTTAAATTGAGTTTTTACTATGTTTATTGTTTTAAACACACCATGCAATAAAGGGTTATAAGAACTGGTGAGCATTTTTTTTCCATGGGCTCATTCAGTTGAAATTCCAGTAAAAGCAATGGTTCCATCTTAGAAAGAGTGGCTTTGATGGGCTTAATGGACTGTGGCATACTGTACATCTTTGCCGAGTGAAATTTGCGCTTTTTCAGTGTGCTGTAACATTGTCCAAATCCATAGTATAAAAAAATAAATAAAGTAAATTAAAAAAAAAACAACTTTGTTCACTGAATTGTTAATAGTCACCTGGGTAGATAAAACTGCAATTAATTGACAGCCCTAATTATAACCTATATGCAAAAATGTATTTCCCCCCAAAATGAAATCTAGACGAGTCACCATTAGCACCTCCCCAACCCCCACCACCACCCCCACTGGGACCGAATCCTTGCAACGCCAGTGTTATTAACCTTCTCAAAAAATCTACATCCACCCCCAAAACAAAATCCTGGCTATGCCACTGTTCATAGATGATGAGAATAAACTGAATATGTGATATTGAAACAAGAGGTCTGAAACCACAGAAAAGGAACATGCCACATGGGGATGTATACTCATTTACTATGAGCAGAAGGTGCACGGCCTGTCAATGATAGATATCAGTAAATTAATCACTGCCAATAGTGCTCCATTGGGGTTTGTTTAAGACTTGCTAATCCTGTTGTTGTAACCAAGACAGTCAGTATATCTCTATTGATACTCTGTCATTCATTGACAAGCTGTAGGGGTGAAGGTCTTGTTAATCTTCCAGTCTTGTCCATCTGCAACATCCAAGAATATAGACGTGTCTCAATATCATTCTACAATGCATATACCGTAAGAAAAATAAATAGATTTGTTTCTGTATGTTTAAGGAGACCAGTCTCATTTTACTTATGTCTATATGTTAACTGTGACTTAAGGAAAATTGAAACTTGAAAAATCTGTGGACTATTTTGTTCTGTGAATTGATACATACACAATACATTAATGACGTTGACAGGTCTGTTTACCTGTTTGTTTTTAGTTGTTTCATGTAGTTGTTCTATCCAAATCAGTTTTGATAATTTCAGCAAGCCAGCACTACTGAAGGGTTAATTTGCCTGCTATGTTGAAATCAACACTTGCTATAAGCTCAGATGCTCTTTGATTACCAATTGCATGCCAACTTACACTTTGCACTACCTCCAGGCAGTACATTTACAAATATTCTAATATTTAATAATGCTAGTGATATCCTAAATAATAAATATTAAAAAGACATTTGTTATTCGGTTCTGAATCTGAAGCATTTGTATCCTTTGAGGGTTATATACAGCTGAGTTCACAATTAGTAAAGGGGGAGGCCTGTTCAACCTAGTCAGTCAGTGCACTTGCCAATGCGTTTCAATTAAGTCAATTTAAGGTGAAAGAATACACGTTTAAATATGCAGAACAGTACGTGTTCATGATTTTAATAATCCTACAGCAACTTGCCATTATTTTGTTTTACTGTGTTGCATTTCGCCACACTACAAATCACACCTCATTTGAATTTTAATAAAATTCATGTAATGTATTACCTGCACAATCGCTGGTCACTCATTACAGGCTGTACATTTTGCATGAGTCCCAAGATAATATTATGAGATTGGAAATCTAATTTAGAATAGAAAACTCATTAGTAGTGCTTTGCTTCCTGCAAGGCTATGCTAGTGTTCTTATACACGATCAGCCTCTTTTTAATCAGCTAGAAAGGTGCGTCAAGTAAGAAACATTCATTTTGAAGTATTTCTTTATTCATATTTTATTTATATTCATATTTAAAAGACATAAAACCGATGCATGTGTCTCAGTCACAAATGGAATCACTGCGATGGTGCTCTATTTTCAAGAATATAGTATCACTTAATGAGAACTCTGTGACCTACTTTGATTGCTCCCCAATTATGTAAAATATAGCTACTACACCGGTTAGTTTCAGTTGTATCAACCAGTGTCAAATCTTTTGATAGCTTGGGCTTTTGCATATTAATGTGCAATATATCAATAGTCAATGAATCTCAATTTATCTGCTGTAGAGCTTAGCTCTTCTTCTGAAAATGGTAATGTAAAATATCAGCCTGAATTAAATTTAATAGAATGATACATATTGGGAGGTCTTCAGTTGATCATACTTGACGTTTTACTAATATTGTCTTTAGAGGAAAACCAAGAACTGAATATTGGCACAAGAGTTTGAATAATAATTTTCCAGGACATATTAAAAGTGCCTTGTCTTTGAAACAACATATGTACAATGGTAAATTGTGTCTGAAAGGGGTGTCAAATAAAAACAGATGTTTTGGAGGCAAAGAAATGCAACTAACAGAAAAAATAAGGCAATTAAAGCAGAATGATGGACATGTTGTTGCTCTAGCAATTAAAGGCACACTAAAATGTGCTTTAGGAGTAGGCAGGGTAACGTCATTTAAATGCAAAATACTTTTGCAAAACGATTCATCTTGTAACTTGACTTTCAACAGTGTTTGATTCATAATCATCCCGTAATGACTTTCCCATCAAATGACAAATCAGAATTGGTTGTCTGGTAACAGCGATGCATCACTTTCCTCAGATAATGTTATATATGCCTGGAAGGGTTTTTTTCTGTAATGTGAAATTACCTGACAGGTTAGAAAAATGATAGCCACTCGGAAAATGTACTAAAAAGTCTCCCCACCAATATTAATAGCAAATTATTCCATTAAAAAGGTGATGCCTGACTTCTAGGGCCATTCAGCTCAATTTGGCGATGTCTTAGAAAGACATTGGCCCTGTTTCATCTTTTAATTATAGGGCATGCTCTTTTATCACCAAAAACAGATTAGTGACAAATTCCACAGTTGTGTAGCCCTTCACATCCTCTGACTTTTAATAGGATGCAATAAGCCACAGTTAAAGATGCACTCTCCCTTTTCTGTACATACTTAATCGTTCTTCAGACTAGTTCTTGAATAAAAAAAGCCAAAGAAAAAGATATTGAACAATACTGCTGCACAAATTAAAAGTACACCATGTGAACTGTAGAGTAAAATAAAAAAAATATTATGATATTTTAACAAACTATTTTGATGGACAATTGTTGTATTACCACTAATAGAAACACATATTTGGAAAATAATTTTACACAATTTATGACCAATGCTTAGTCAATTACTAGTCAGTCAGTAAGTTACATTCTATATACACATTAAATGCAATAAAAGCCAACACTTAAACATAATCTTCAATCAGTTTAAAAATATGAAAGCAAACTGATCTGTAATTTACGTAGTAGATGAATAATATAAAGATACAATGATGATGCTTAAGTAGTAATATATAGTATATAGACTGAGGTTCACATAATTGGTACGCAGGTACACATGCACACCAATAAAAAAATGCAGACTTCTACATTGTTTTTAAGACACAAATACGTACCATCACTACATTTAACAGGAAACCATTTTTCATATAAGCAGCGAGGGTGCTCACACTTACAAAGTCAAGCATATTATCTGGCTGTGACCCATACCTGCCTAAACTCCCAATTTTCTACTGAGTCTCAAAGTCTCTGGGATCTGTGAACAATCTCCGAATAACTGAAAATATTATCGCTGACCATAATGAAATACCACTCCCCATATTTCACTTAAGGCCGGAGGGATCCATTTCACAAAAAGTCCATCCCTGCAGGCGCTATCAGTGGCTGCTTCAAGATTTTATAAAAAAAATGGAGAGTGATAGGTGGAATCACTCTAGTTCATAATCATAGCTTCAATCCTTTCTTTTAATGGACACTTGAAATTATTTTAAAAATTGGTGCTAAACTGTTTTTAAAGTTTAGCACCAGAGAGCCTACTGGTGCTAAATTATTAAATACCACCCTAATCAGCCCCCCTTACAACGACACAGACCTGCTGTGTATGTGGTTGAGTGTGGGTGGATCATTTGAGTAGTCCAGACCCAATGAGAAACTGCCACCATCTATGTTTGCTAACGAATAAAATCCATTTACGCTGGTACTCACGTGAGAACCTAACAATAAGTTATGTGAACCCCTGTATATAGACAACATGGCAGAGAGTGATGATGGTGCAATTTGGAATGGCACAAAAGATAGAGCAGCTGCCCACAAATTTATTCTGACAATATTAATATTAAATATGTTTGAAACCAGTTAATTGTATTAATGTAAAATGTAAATTGGCCATAGACTGCTAACAGTGTAGTTGCCTTTCACTCAGAATTCCGACATACTGGGCAAGATTGAGAGTGAGCATGCACTTACAGCATTTAATTTGATACGCTGTGTCACAAGATGGCTTTGTGGTGATAGCAGACCAGGAAGAGAGACACGCAGTAATACAGGGATGAAACTCTGCTGTGCATATTTATTGAAAATAAATAGTTTTAACAGAAACAAAAACAGTTATACAAAATAAACGGCACAATGGCCAAAAGAAACAGACACACAAAACAAACAAGTACCATGCTGGTCAAAATGCAGCAGCACGAGTAGCAATTGTAGTTATCATTCTCTGTATATTCACTGACGTCTCGTTCTTAGTCCCTGAACACCCAGCCCCGACCAAGAAAAGGTGTGGGTTTGTATACATGTGACCATTTCCGGATTAGCAATAAATTAATCAATCCGAAGATGGTCACATTCTACATAATAGTTTTTATTCTGTGTGGCTGACAGCCAATTTGTCAATAATCACTCGCTACCAACCACGATTTTAGCTGGATGGGGTATTTAATCCCATCCATGCTGTAAAACAATAATAACAATAATCGTGTTTTTACACACTAAACAATATATTCACATCATAATGATACAATACACATACAAAATAAACCAAATCTAGTTCTGAGAGGTCCATGCAGGTACATGGGAAGCCATCTTGAGGCAGGGAATGCAATTTAAAAGTTTAAAAAAGTGGTCAAAATGTAAAAACTAACATTACAATTAAAACAATACACACACCTTACATAAACAGTTGTAACAGCACATGGGAACATGTAACAAAATCAAATAAAAAATAACCCTTTCCGCTATTAACCTGTAAATGCAGTGAAACATCATACAATGCTTGTTAATTGTCTTAGATCTGGGGGTAAAATGACTTTTAGAAGCAATTCTGTGGCCCTTGCTTTCTGTCTGACCCTGCCCACTGGTGCCTGAATGTTTCACAGCAATCTGTGCCTGTCTGATCATTGATACCTGTGTAGCCTGCTAGGTGGAGATAACAACACACTGCACTATGCATGCCAATGTGACAGGTGGTTAGAGACTTTGAAAAGGTAACTGCTCACTGAAGCAGAACTTCATCTTATTTTATCCCACCCTCCTCCATTCATTCACTCTGAGCAGGGCTTTATCACATAGCCTTGTACTATTGTCAGCAGTGGAAAGAGAATCGTTGCTATTGAACTTTTTTTTATATATTTCAAAGTGACTTACTTGATTGCAGGTGACAGCTGATATTGCATAACATGTACAGGTCCTGGATCTTTAGCTATGATTAACAGTTCAAGGGAAGGTCAATTTATCAATGCCCTGTGTTGCAGCTTTGGTCATTTATCTCCATGTCCTCTTCCCTCACAACCTCATCTTACAGTTGGATGAATTCGCAAGACCAAAACAACAATGTAATAAATGGCAATATTAAAATAAATGGGATTGAATCAAAGTGGAAAAGCTATTAAGGCACGGCTGGAGAAAAAGCTTTCCATGAGTGCAATCTTATACAACAAGCTGTATAATCCAGGTTATTGAGAATGATACATTGGAAGCACAAATAGAAAAATGCAATTCATACAATTTGACTATTTATTCCTTGCATCACTTATTCATTTCATTTTCTTTTAAGTGCGTGAGGACCGATCTTCAACATTAAAATGAAGGATCTGACTTTACAAATACAGGTATACTCAAAATGCATCAGCTGTAACCAAGTCAGCCACAGTTTCTGAAAATAATTGCAAAGCATTAAGAAAATACACAAGCCCTGATGGATTGTGCACACTTTCCCTGCTTCTCATTTAAATGTGATTTTTATATCATTTAAGGTACTGATACAAGAAAAAAATATGTAGTAAAACCTGTAGTGTTAAAATGGAACCAGTCATGAAACATTGATTATTTTGATTACAATCTTATTGTATCCATATCTGTACCAGCCACTCATTCTTGTTCATGTTTTATAACTTTATAACTCTAAGCCTTTTACTGTGTTAAACAGAATAGTTGTGATTTAACTTTGCACTTGATTGCAGGTAACCATTGGACATTTAGAGTGGGTTTGTGGGGAATAAATATTATACAGATTTAATTTTTTCCCATAAATTTGTTAAAATGTGACTCCACAAAAAAGGGTCAGTGAACAGTGTTATGACCTCATGTTATTAGATTAATTATCAAAATAACAATGTATTAAATTACAAGTGAAATAAATTGGATTTAAGTGCCAAAGTTATTAAGGGACAGCTAGATAAAGGGTCCTGTGATTCTCAACAAGATGTTTATTCAAGCGACTGTAAATTATTTCAGTTGTCATATCTCTTCGTATCATCATTACTACATATTCAAAGACAGAGGGAACACTATAGCCCTGTTCATACTTGCATTTTTATACCGATATTGTTGCGGATCAGAATCGCAACCTCTGTTCACACTGGAGTTGTTAGCGATGTCGTACAGGTATAACCGTATCGATACGAAACCCAGTCAAGAGCAAAGTTTCGTACTTGTACAGTTGTGATATGACTCGGAACAGTTATGTGTGGACAGGTGGATCGGTACGGCAACGGAATGGATAAGTCTGAGGCATGTGCAGCACACTTACACCAAAGATATTACCAAGATTCTTAACTCCGCCTTTACTTCTGGCTTGCTTGTTTTATTAATGTATTTTTTTATATTTACAGATAAGTTACAGTAGTAAATTATCAAAGTGAAATTTGAATCAATGGTTAAAAAGAAAAAAAACACATATAAAACTGATGGCTAATACCAATAAATCCAAGTTTTATAATTGCACCGTCTACTCTAGCACTGTGTGAAATGCGCATTTTGGTTTCCTGCGCATGCATTCAGAAAAGTGCATTTTTTGTATAAATTACAGTATGTCATCGTTACCACGGGTTATGTTTTTCGTCAAGACACTGTGGGCAAGAACAAAATAGAAGTTTTTTATTTTATTTTTTAACCCTTTGCGGTCCATTATCGGACCTGGTCTGACATTGCAATTATTCCTATCAGGTCCATTGTCGGACCCTGTCCGACATAATTTTTCTCTGGAAAAAGCCGAGAAAACCATTCAATGGCCGAGTGGGAGCGACAGGAGCCGAGACAAGTCGGAAAAAAAAGGCGTATCACATGAATAGTCATACATGGCCCTGGCATCAGATAACGGGGCAGTCGTAAGTAAACAAGCTGGCTGATAGTGCGTCAGCGCACAGAGAACACGGACATTTGCAGAGCTTTTTTGAGATGTTATAGTAATAAAATAATGACTTGGATCGCATTATTGAGGAGTTTGGTGATAAAACGAGTGATCAGGAGATGATTGATCGGTATGTACGACTATTATTATTATTATTATTATTATTTATTTCTTACATAGATGAAAGCTATAGCGAACGAAAGGGTGGGGCGGGGCTGGAGATGCCTAGTGAGTGCTTTGTTGTTATGCAGGGCCTTTTAAACCTGTTTGACTGTGGAAAAAAATACTTTTAAACAGCGCGTCTAAAATTAACTGCGCGTGTGAAAATAAATTGGACCTGACGCGCCTGACACACACTTAATAAATGGACTGCAAAGGGTTAAACATCGAAAAGTAAGCTCAAAAGCAGCTCAATCAGACACCGCTCCATTGACTGTCAATAGAAAATCTTCTCGCAAACTCTCTATCTTACAACCCTTTGCATGCAGCATGACAGAAGTCCCCATAGAGAATCAGTAGGGTTGAGTATCTTTGATGTAAATCCCCTTTCACATTGGCACTCCTACACGGGCTCCGACCTGGGTTCTGGCTACCCAGGTCATAATGAAACCACGTACCTGGGTCGTATCCGTTTTGACCCAGTCAGGATGTGGGTCAACACACTTTGACCCCGGTTGAGCAAGACAAAATGCATGACGGCTGTTCGTAAGCTGACGAAATAACAAATAGCCGTTTCTACATGAAGGTTTCACTTCTGCAAGGAACGTTTCTGTTTATTCTGTTCAGCCATATTTTTGTTGCTTGAGACACACCATGAGACAGATTGTAGCAGGATGAAGAAACATTTGCTCTAATCAACATTTGGGCCGACTCTGAAAGGGAGCGAGCATTTTCATAATCTTCCAAACATATCAAACCCCACTCTGTTAAAAATAAACAGCCTAAATGAACCAAGTGTGAATTGGACCTTTATGTCATACAAAGCAACTATACAAAGATCAGAATGCTCTTAAAAGGTAGAACAATAGTATCTAATCCCCAACATTCACATTATGATTTACTTGATTTTATAAACACAGTTCTGCCTTAATCTTATTTGTATTTGTTCTCCTTTCTTATATAATACTGCACTGTATCTGATTTTCAACTATATAATTTAAGTAAGTTAAACCTAACATACTGCTATTTAACAGCTAGCAGGAATATTGGTATTTTACCTCTGCAAATGTCTGATCAATACTCTTATGTATTTGATGATGCTGCATTCATTTCATCTTGTTGTTACACAGCAAGTTTCATGATAACAATGACCAGTAATGGAGGACAAAAAATAGCTACTGATGTACAGTATCTCAAAATGACATTTACCGCACCACAAATACCTAAGCATCTAGCTGTTTTCCAGGGTTTCATCTTACAGCACAGCTGCTGCTCGAATTTGCTACCATTAAGTTACTATGCTGCCTGCTGCACTTTGTAATCCAGAGGCATAGTTGTAAAGAAACCCTGCATAGAACATACAACTTACCACCTCGCTGTCACAGTTGCAACCTGGTTGATTAGTTTGTGTTCATGGTCTCCTAACTGCTGCTGTATGGCCTCTAGTAAAGTGAAAGTGTAACTCAACAGTAGTAAACGAATACAGATTCTGTGCCAGAATCATTTGAGGGCCACAGTTTGTTTCAGTGTCTAAAGATTCTGGGCATAGAATAAATCATGCTGGGAAAGTCATTGTAGTCAGTTATGTGCCTTAATGTATAAGCCAATTAATATGGTGGCACAATTTGGGGTATACAGGTTCCAAACATATTTATGGGTAGATGAACTCCAGGTACTATAGCTGGACTATTGTATGGCAGGACAAAGATTAAGAGCAAATCACTTCTGAGGGAAAGCAAATTACATCCAGATATCTTAAGATTTACCCCAATGAGCAACTAGCATACCCCACTCATTGGACATAGCTTATTTGTCCTGTTGTGATATTATTTCGTTATTTAGCAGACGCCTTTAGCCAAGGCAACTTACAGAGACTAGGGTGTGTGAACTATGCAGCAGCTGCACAGTCACTTACAACTCACCCGAAAGACGGAGCACAAGGAGGTTAAGTGACTAGCTCAGGGTCACACAATGAGTCAGTGGCTGAAGTGGGATTTGAACCGGGGACCTCCTGGTTATAAGCCCTTTTCTTTAACCACTGGACCACACAGCCTCCATAATAAAGACCAGATATCTGTCAAATTGTTTTTAATGCTTGATCTATAGTAGTATATAGTTTTGTATTCTCCACTAAGCAATACAATGGTCATTTACAAGTTATACACTGTGAATGTTTCAAGCCTGAGTGCTCTTTATTTTAATGAGACATCTGAAGAAAATGCAGCAACCACTGTAAATGACTTGCCTCCATCACTGCAACTTTTAAATTAATACAAATGAGAAAAAGCATGCAAGTAATATTAATCACAATTGTTCTCAAAACTACAGCAAATAGATTAGCAAGTTCCAAAAGGCTTGTAAAGAGAATACTTGTTTTTCACCTCCAGATAGAAAAGACTGAGGGGTAGATGTACTAAAGTGTTGAGCCTATCGCATTAGTCGCAAACCAGTTGCAAACGAGTCAGACGTCTAGGGTGAATTATACTAAACAAGCGCAATGCTGTTAGCAACTTTTAAGAGAATGCTTTGTGGCAGCAGTTTTTTTTTTTTTTGCGGTTCAACCTTAGATGAATATGTAATTATGGGCGTTCCTGCATACATTTGCAAAAAGGGGACGGGGAGAGTGCAAATGAGGGTTCTCAAATATTATAATGAGTTGTATTAAAGCTGCCGTCTTACAATTGCATCAATTTCTTAAGATACTTTAAAAGCATGTTTTAAACAGTCGCAATTGTCCGTTCCTTTTTTTTTACCATACTGATAGCTGTAATGGTGCCGACATGTTTAATTTACTGGTGTGTAAAAAATGATGTTATATTCACACGTTCTGTAATTGACCCTCTTTCACATGTTCTTATTATTTATTTTTAAAAATGAAGGGGCATTTTTAAAATAAACTTAATAAAGGAAATGGTAAATTCAAGGCCACCGGACAAAAATGAAGACAGAATTCTGAGACATTCAGGACTATGCAGTAGAAACATGTATTTTGTAGTAATATGGTGCTTTGTTTATGAACTGTTATGACTAAATACGGTTTTACAGAATACATGTCAGTAAGACCATTTGCATAACCAATTAATCAGCCAGGCAAGGGTCATTCCATTTACATAGCTTAGGTGTGCCTTGTTCAAACCGTATACACACGCATTCTATAGACAGACTGTAGAGTTGGAGTGTATTTATCCAAATACGAGCAATTCCCAATTCACTGTTAAGTACTGTATTCCTGCACTTTAACATACTGACTGTATAGCAGAAATAGCCACAAACGAATATGAAAATGTTATGAACAATGCAGAGCTAATCTCTGTTCACAGAGTGATTATTAATGGAGTATTGTAATGAAACAAAGTAAAATCTCAGCGTATAGTAATTCTCAGTAATTTTCCTTTGCAGTATCTGTTCTCCACTCTTGCAAACACACCGTTAAAATGTTCCTAATGGTCTCATTATTTCTGGTGATATACAGAAGCAGTTTTTTTTAAATGTTTATTTTATAAAAGGTATTTTTATCAAAATTAAAAAACATAAATAGATTATGGGGAGACATGAGGTACTGTGTATTATAACAAATAATGTAGTTTTAGCTACATCAACATACACAAGAGCTTTTAAATAGTGCACCAAAATCCAAAATATAAAACCTATTGCTTTTGACTACTGAAAAGTTTAAATATTACTTTAGAGTATAGAACTTACAGTACATACTTTAGACAGAGTCAAGGGTCTCCGACCCTGTGCGACAAGTCGGAATTACGTCATCTATAATCTTGCGACGTGCGTCTTTTTTGGAAAGGCACAGCCTCAACATCGTCAACCCTTTCACCTGTCATTCTAAAATACCTAAGATATCTCTCTAATTAATGTATTAAATTCTCCCTTTCGGCTTCTCTGTTGGTTTAGAGGACGGATGTAACGACAACGTCGCTTTTGATTTTTAAGGTATGAACAACAGCTGCGACCACTTTGTGCAGTCAAAAGGGCTGCGAGACAATGCGTCCTTCATACAGTAAATAATGAAGCTGGTCAGCTTAGCTGTCTGCGCCTGGTGTACTGCATTAATCTGTGACAGAAGTATGAACCATTAGAGTTTTCCACGATTCTGAAACGGCATGTTGTAAAGAAAGCCTCTGGAAGTCGGTAAACTTCTGTTCTCCGATGCCTTTGTCCTCTGTCTTTACAGAAAACAGCTCTCACAATTTTTTTTTATTTACTTGCTTGCAATTTACAGATCACAGATTTGTATTTTCAGAGAATGACATACTGCAATTTTTAAAGGAACTAAAGGAAGCGCCTAATCACCCTCATCTCTCCCTACACCCCCACTCGACCTCTCCGCTCCGCATGCACTAGAAGACTAGCTCTACCCCTGCTACGCTCCCCTGCCTCCCGAGCCCGCTCCTTCTCCACCCTTGCTCCGCAGTGGTGGAATGACCTTCCTACAGATGTCAGGACTGCCCAGTCCCTGACCACATTCCGGCGCCTCCTTAAGACTCACCTCTTCAAACAGCACCTGTAGAACTCCTCTGTTTGTATCCTGGGACACTATCACCCTTCATGTAAATGTGCTTTATTTTGCTCTTATCTGCCCCCTATTTTACTGCATTTAATCCTGTACTTCAGAATACTGTAATCTGCCAAGTGTTTAACCTGTAGTACTTTGTATTTAATCATATCCTGATGTAACTATCACTATTTAATCATATCCTGATGTAACTATCACTATTATCTGCTGTATTATTGAATTGTGGTTTGTCACACTTGTACTTTGCTTGAACAAAAGTTATTGTATTTCTTGCTCTTATTGTATTACTTGTATTGTAACACTTGAAATGTATTTGCTTACAATTGTAAGTCGCCCTGGATAAGGGCGTCTGCTAAGAAACAAATAATAATAATAATAATAATAATAATAATGATAATAATAATAATAATAATAATAATAATAATAATGTGTTTTTACATCCATTCCCTAGATTTCACTGACTTTATTCAATTCACGATTTTCACGATTTCCGTGACCTCCATGACAAAATCATAGACTTACGAATGGTTGACGACAGTGAATAAGGTGTTTTGTGTAGCAGGGCCTTTTTGTCTATATAGGTATCCACCTAATGGCTGTTTCTTTGAGTTGGTATAGTTTAGTATTGGCCTCATGACCATGTTAATCTTCTCATTACCAAGCTGCTCTCAAGTGCCACACATATCCAACAAGATGGGCAAGTCACCCTGTGGCAGGGTGCCCCCGCCCCTGTGCATGTTTTGTGTTTCATATTGTCTGTTATATGTATTATTATAGTGATATTTAGGCACAGGGATTGCACAATCACTTCACATGCAGATTAAAATGGGTATTTGTATGGGGGCAGGGGAAGTGCACAGTTAGTCCACGTGCAGACTGTGCCAAGATTCAAGTGAATGATTGATTAGCAATGGAGTCTCGGCACAGCTGTATAAAAGAATGAATGTTACACACACTGGGTTGGGTTTTCGGTGAGTAGAGAACAGGAGAGAGAGGAGGAGTAAAATAAAGTAAATTAAAAATAACAATTGCTATTTCGTACTGGAAGCACCAGCACGGTACTTGTTTGTCAGTCTCACTGTGTTTGTTAGTGTCTGTCTGTTTTGGCCACCGCACTGTTTGTTTTGTTCAGTGTTTTGTTTTCTGTTTAAACCTTTTTATTTTCTGTTATAAAGTAAAACACTGAGCGCCACAGCATCTCAGTTTCACCCGCAGTTGCTGTGTGTTTTGGTTTCATTTCCTGGCCTGACATCTCCCCTACAGCCAGCCTGTTCACACACCCATACAAAATGCTTTACTTTGTTACAAGGAGTTATTGCTTGTTAATTAAAAACATTTGTGTGTGGCCACACTTGAGATTGCATTGTTGACTACGTGACATCATTCTGGCACTTACAAATTAAAATGATCACAAATCAACTTCACACCCATATGAAATGTTACTTTTATTTATTTTATTCTTTTTTTTTATTTAGTATTATTTTACCCCTGTTCCAAATTTAGAATGTGCAATTATGTTCCCTTCAGCAATAATCCCCACAATAGCTCAGGAGAGCTGAAGGTCAGTGGAAGTCTTCCGATAACCCAATTGTATCTGTACACCCAGGAGGTCTATAGCGGACATTAACAAGCTACCCTGGAGAATAAAGTCCAACCCTGCACGTGTCCATTTTGAGATCACCAGGCCACTGTTGCACTGTGAGGAAAACTGTTAATGTTGTCTCCCTATCCTACGGGAGGGCCAGAGCCAATGCAACGCTCCCCGTGTACATGTTTGTACAGCTAGGATGCAAACCTGTGGTCCATTGATTGCACAGCTTACTCTGCACACCACATTACACACTCAGGGACCCCCGGAATGTTTGTTTAATTCTGATCTTGTATGGTTTTTCTTTCAAGTATTTTTCTGCTATTCCAGCTTGGTTAATTGCATGTTGGTAAAAGGTAGAAAATATTTTACAGACAATAAAGTAGATGATATTTCAAGATGTTTGAAAAAAATACACTTTTTTCTCTTGGATATTCTACTCTTAAAAAAGAAAAAAAAAAACTTTTACATCCAGGTCTCAATGACCTTTTAACCCAAACTTTGTATTTGTTGAGATCAAACACTGTCTAAAAGCTAAGTTCTGGTCTATAAGACCCTCTTCTGCTTTGAAGGGTCTGTAAAACCCAGCTGAACCTTTTTGAAAGCAAATAAATGTGGGAGCTTAGACTGGCTGAGAGGAAAAGCATTGTGTTGTCATCCTGTGCTGGAAAGTACTGCCATTATTATTTTATTATTAAAGATCCTTAATATATCAAGAGGCCTTCTAGAACTTAATGTACAAGTTGTTATAGCTGCATGAGTTTTGCCAATAATGGTCACATACTGGAAGCTATTTCTAACAGGAGAGTGAATGTGTAGTATTTTAAATAAATTATAGTTTAGCTATTTTTTAAACATCACATGATCACTTGAAAAAGGGCAATTTGTAAAGAAGTGGTTTAGGTTTAGTCTATTCATCTAAAACGTTGAAAGGACAGAATAGAATTAAAGGTATGTTGTGACCAAAAGAAGAGAATCTGTGTGTACATAGTACGGGGTGTGCAGAGGAGTAATAACTAATACTTGTTCTGGGAAGGGCTTAAACCATAAGCACTAATGTGTATTTAACCACTGGGGACAAGATTAAGTTTAGTAATTCAATATTACTCATGCTTGGAAAAATCAACACCTATTATGAATACATGTTTACAGTTGTTACTTGGCACACTCCTAGTAAATTACCTCTTTTAGTACAATGTGTCATAGACCATCAAAAGATTAACTCTGGTAAAAGCTTAGCAAAGTGCAGTAAACCATAGTAAAAGCATGAGAAAAACATGCATTATAGTGCATATTTTTTCTAGGGCTAACTGTAATCATCTGCACCCTAATAAAAGTATCTACACTGCTACAGGATGTTGCATACTTTTTTATATAAAGAATGTAAAATGAAATCTCTTATATGCATCTTAAAGATCAGAGAGTGCTGTCTGAGGCATAGTGTCCTGGTGCAGGAGAAGGGAAACTGGACATGCATACATAATCAAAAATTGTATAAATACTGTATCAAAGTACCACCTTGTTTCATCTTGAAATTTGTACCCCAGGAATTTCCTGAGAAAACTGTACACCCTTGCATTTTAGGAGGCTGTGTGGTCCAGTAGTTAAAGAAAAGGGCTTGTAACCAGGAGGTCCCCGGTTCAAATCCCACCTCTCAGCCACTGGCTCATTGTGTGACCCTGAGCAAGTCACTTAACCTCCTTGTACTCCGTCTTTCAGGTGAGACATAGTTGTAAGTGACTCTGCAGCTGATGCATAGTTCACACACCCTAGTCTCTGTAAGTCGCCTTGGATAAAGGCATCTGCTAAATAAACAAATAATAATAAATAAGCAAATAATAATATACTGTATATGCCATGTGTGATATATTCAGATAGATTTGCCCTATATTTCTTTTTTCTTTTAATTGTGTTATTAAAGTGACAAAATTATTTCATAAATCTTCCCTGCTGTACAGTTCCATTCGTTATATGGAAAAGATCTCAAGTGCAGTTTTGAAAGAAACTCATGTAATAGTAAAAATGTATTTTTACTTTAAAAATGGTATGTTACTACACTTTGTAAACTGTATCTCTGTTTGCACACCATGATTTCAGTAAGCGTTACATTTGCTTGGTCATTTCACCTGGAGGATGAAACTGTGCCCACCCCATCATGACATCTTTCCTGTCATTAACCAACCAGCTGCTTCCCCTGCTGACTGACATGCTTTCAGCCATTAACATGCTTTGACCCAGATGGCTCTGCTGAGGTGAAATGACCCAGGAAGACTTATGGAATTATTCTGTTATCTACAATTACTTAAGGCAGACTGTAGACTGCAATTACAAAAAGCATGTTACATCAACCAACCTTGCATTACAACATGCATCATGGTGTAATGCATGTTGTAATGCAACATGCATCATGGTGCCTCATACACTGTAAATATTTTTTCTGACCTCATTTCTTATGCTATGCCTTACATCTGATTAGCTTAAGTAAAGTAGACCTTAATGTTTGTTTTTCTAATAAAGCATTCAAGATGGCAAAATGCATATTGTCAGTGTGACCAGTGGTAATTAAGCACCACATATCTGTCCTAATAACACAGATCTCCCATGGCCTTTAGGTATGTGCTGCTGTGTAACTTTTTAAGGACAGTGTATTAAACACATGACACAGGATTTTAATTCTGCAGTGATAACAGACTTAGGCTGTTTTTATTCCTACTGTATATCCTACTCATTGTTGCCTCCAGTTATAAACTTATAGCAATTTCCTTCTGAACACAATCAGCTGTCAGCTGCAATCTATCACAGAACAAAAAGTCAGTCGGTTTCAATGTACATGCCTGAAATGCTAAACAGTTTGCATATTTAAACAAAATTATATATATATATATATATATATATATATATATATATATATATATATATATATATATATATATATTATTATTTATTTCTTAGCAGACGCCCTTATCCAGGGCGACTTACAATCGTAAGCAAATACATTTCAAGTATCTTTCACATTGATGTTGGGTGACTTTATGCCACTCCTGGCGCAAAAATTCAAGCAGCTCGGCTTTGTTTGATGGCTTGTGACCATCCATCTTCCTCTTGATCACATTCCAGAGGTTTTCAATGGGGTTCAGGTCTGGAGATTGGGCTGGCCATGACAGGATCTTGATCTGGTGGTCCTCCATCCACACCTTGATTGACCTGGCTGTGTGGCATGGAGCATTGTCCTGCTGGAAAACCCAATCCTCAGAGTTGGGGAACATTGTCAGAGCAGAAGGAAGCAAGTTTTCTTCCAGGACAACCTTGTACTAAAAAATGAAGAATGCACAATTTTCTCTGAAATAACTTGAAACTGACAAAAGTAATTGGCATCCACCATTGTTTATTCCATATTTAATAGAAATCAGACTTTGCTTTTGATTTTTTATTCAACATAATATTGTAAATAAGAAAACAAATGAAAATGGCATGGACAAAAATGATGGGACCGCTAACCTAATATTTTGTTGCACAACCTTTAGAGGCAATCACTGCAATCAAACGTTTTCTGTAGCTCTCAATGAGTCTTCTGCACCTGTAAACAGGTAGTTTGACCCACTCTTCCTGAGCAAACTGCTCCAGCTGTCTCAGGTTGGATGGGTGCCTTCTCCAGACTGCAAGTTTCAGCTCTTCGATAGGATTCAGATCAGGACTCATAGAAGGCCACTTCAGAATAGTCCAATGTTTTGTTCTTATCCATTCTTGGGTGCTTTTAGCTGTGTGTTTTGGGTCATTATCCTGTTGGAGGACCCATGACCTGCGACTGAGACAGAGTTTTCTGACACTGGGCAGTACGTTTCGCTCCAGAATGCCTTCATAGTCTTGAGATTTCATTGTGCCCTGCACAGATTCAAGGCACCCTGTGCCAGGCGCAGCAAAGCAGCCCCAAAACATAACTGAGCCTCCTCCATGTTTCACTGTAGGTATGGTGTTCTTTTCTTTGAAAGCTTCATTTTTTCATCTGTGAACATAGAGCTGATGTGACTTGCCAAAAAGCTCCAGTTTTGACTCATCTGTCCAAAGGACATTCTCCCAGAAGGATTGTGGCTTGTCAATATGCATTTTAGCAAATTCCAGTCTGGCTTTTTTATGTTTTTCTTTCAAAAGTGGAGTCCTCCTGGGTCTTCTTCCATGGAGCCCACTTTCGCTCAAAAAGCGACGGATGGTGCGATCAGAAACTGACGTACCTTCACCTTGGAGTTCAGCTTGTATCTCTTTGGCAGTTATCCTTGGTTCTTTTTCTACCATTCACACTATCCTTCTGTTCAATCTGGGGTCGATTTTCCTCTTGCGGCCGCGCCCAGGGAGGTTGGCTACAGTTCCATGGACCTTAAACTTCTTAATAATATTTGCAACTGTTGTCACAGGAACATCAAGCTGCTTGGAGATGGTCTTGTAGCCTTTACCTTTACCATGCTTGTCTATTATTTTCTTTCTGATCTCCTCAGACAACTCTCTCCTTTGCTTTCTCTGGTCCATGTTCAGTGTGGTGCACACAATGATACCAAACAGCACAGTGACTACTTTTCTCCATTTAAATAGGCTGAATGACTGATTACAAGATTGGAGACATGTGTGATACTAATTAAAGAAACTAATTAGTTTGAAATATCAATATAATCCAATTATTTATTATCTTTTCTAAGGGGTACCAACAAATGTGTCCAGGCCATTTTAGAATATCTTTGTAGAATAAGCAATAATTCATCTCTTTTCACAGCTTCTTTGCTTTATTCTATGACATACCAAAGGCATGCAAGTATACATGATAAAATAGCTTTTAATTTCATCACTTTTCAGGAGGAATAAAGCATTATTTCAATGAGCTGTAAGGGTACCAACAAATTTGAGCACGTCTGTATATATATATATATATATATATATACACACATATATAAAGGGGAGGACACTTATCGAACCAAGCTATTTCAGTTTTTATTTTTAATTAATTTTCTACAAATTTCTAGAATATTTCTCACTTAGAAGTTGTGGGGTAGGATGTGTAGATAAATTAAAAAATATATATTTTAATGCATTTTAATTCTAGGCTATAAGGCAACAAAAGGTGAACAGCTTGAAAGGGGATGTAGACTTTCTATAGGCACTGTATATATATATATATATATATATATATATTATTTTTTTCACTTTTGAGGAGGCACTGCCTCCCAAGGTGCCTCCACTGAGATATATACACAGGGTGATTAGAAAGTAAGCTTACCACATCAGTGATATGGTGCGTTGATGTGATAAACCTATGTTCGATTCATGTGTAAAATTGGTAAATCTATAGATTATCCAGCAAATGTGTAGATTGCCAGCTCATCGGTCAATCTATAAAATAACCAGTATATGTGTAGATTTACCAGCTCGCCGGTCACTGTATAAAATAACTAAGGAGGTGGTAGTAAACAATCTCTTCTACTTACATCCAAAATAACTGTCGGATAACAATTCAGAATATGCTGAGCTGATAAATCTGCACATTTACCGGTTAATCTATAGATTTACTGAGTTTACACATGAACCATAACACATCTTATATATATATATATATATATAGTAATATGATTCGCAACTCACACGGTTCGTTGCCCCTTTAAAAATAGACCCAATACACAGAAATGGATTTTTAAGTGCGGTTGCACAATCTTTAATAAACACAAAACAAAATACAAACACAAAATAAACACCTAGCTCTTTTACGAGCACTAACTCACACACAGGTACACCCTGACTACCCCGGGACAGCTAAGCTGTTTCCCCGGCCTTACACCAAAACACCGGTTAAGTACCACACTTACTTTTTATTTTCTTTGGCTACTCTGAGACAGAGCACCTCTTCTGTCTCCTTCTCCTTAGCAGCCATGAGCAGACTAGCTGCCTCTCTTAAATACCCTGCACCTGGTACTAATTTAACAATGGCTACCAGGTGCAGGGAATAATTAATACTAAAACAATTAACAAATTCAATCAAACAATAAAGCAAAACAATTAAATTACACAAATGTGCATTCCGCACATTTTTTTTCTTCAGGGAGGCTTTAACCCCCTCCCTGCTGTCTTACAATATATATATATATATATATATTGCCTGGTGTGATAATCGTGTACTAATCATTATATTCATTGCACATTATTTTACCATTTTGTACATGAAGAATAGGTTTCAAGGTCATATGAATTGAGTTTTGAGTTTAATCAAACGGTTTGAACAGAACAAAGTAGGTTTGCAAACACTCAGCTCTATCTTGCTGCAAATCTAGGAGGAATTCTCTCATGCTGACACTTTATCTTAACGTGTAACACAATCTCCAATTAGTGTCAAAGTTACCAGACCCATCAGACTCAAATTACATTAACCTTACACACTGGTTCAAGGAAAATTCAATCAATCCACTACCAAACTAATTACTAACATTAAAGTTGTCATTAAATAGTTTCTTCCAAAAGTGGCTTAAAATCATGCAGCTAAATATTAAAGAGGCTGGCACACATAAGTATGTTTTAATTAACCTGAAAACATGTTGGTAGTGGAACTATATTGTATTAAGAGGATTTGTGAGGTCGTCTTTTTAACCTTGTACATGTCAGACTTGCAAATGTGGCACGGCATTTGAGGACAGCAGTAATTCTTCTAGCGTTGAGGCATGTTCATGGGTAACAATGACAAAGCTCCATAAGTATCGAATTTATTGTCTTAAATATGAAAATACTTTGGAGATTAGAGAGAAAATAGTTTGAATTAATTAACTGCACCAGCTCCCATGAGGCATTGTGCAATACTTTCAGACAAAGCAGAGGAAATTTTATATCTAATGAAATGTATTTTGCAGTTAGGAACACAGCAGCTGTGGGATTTACGAAACTCTGAATACTGCGGTGGGGGGGGGGGGGGTGGGGGGGGGGGGGGGTTGGAGGTGGGTGGTACTTTCAACTTCTTTGAAAGAATACATTTTATTCCTTTTATATCCAGTTAATCGGCAATAAAATTGAATACATTTGGCTATTCAATGGATCTAAACAATGGCAGATCCTAATACTGACCTTGTTTAAAAAGACAAATGAGTCCAAGGTTATAAAAATGAAACAATGTTTGTGCCTTTAGTTTAGTGTCTGGGCGATTGATTTATATGACGACGGTTTAGATCAATTTAATAGACTCCCATTATATCATACAGTCCAGTAGCTGGTTTACAGTTGAGCTCCAGCTTGTGATGACAGTAAGCCTATTTTTAAATGATCTGCAAATTGGATTTAATGACAAGCATCTATAAAGTTGATATTAATATGCAGCAGTGCCATGGCTTATGAGAGACATTTTTATGATGACACCCACTGTACCTCATCTCGCCCACTGATGCCAGCAAACAATTCCATTTCTTACAGTATTCAAGTTGAAGATAGACCATTTGCAGTTGTCAAAATATATTTGATCACTTTCAGCAATAAATGCATGCACACATCCTGAAGTTTAACAACAAGACCAATAAGTTCAACTGCACAACACGGTTTTTGTAAGGCAAGACAAAATAGAAGCAACACAACAGCCCATATGTAAAGATAATAGTCATCAGATAGTTCATTGAGTAAGGGTATTTCAGAAAGCAGCTTGAATTTAAAGGAAGACTATATATAATATGTTCATTATCCTACAATACGTGTTTCTAATCATCATGTATCACCGTTTCTGCAATCCTAAAACAGTCAATACCTTGGATAAAATGTTTTCTTAAATGTCATACACACATTGGAAGTAGAGAATGGGCTTCGAGTCCTTGGGATTTTTTGTTCTGTTTTCTATTTTGTGTATTTTTTGATAAAGAACCAAGAAAATAAATGTTGGCTATTCATGAATTAATATATTCAGAGCCTGAAATAATATAAATAAACACAAATGATGTATTTATGTTTACAATTTGAAGATACAGATTCTCTGTCATACAAAATCATAGAAATAGCTGTCAGTTTCTTTATATCCCTATGTAATGTACTGTTCATAAGTATAGTTGTTAACTTTATTCCATGGAGTTCAAGGTTATGTGTAATTAATTAATACCACTCTTATACTGCTAAAACATCCATGAAAACTTCCAATAAATGAACTTGAATAAATGAACATACAGTCTGTTGCCAACCAGGAACATTTCTGATTTCTATGCCAGTGATATTTTAGTTTTTAAAATAGATATGAGAAATATGAAAAAGAAAAGAACCTGCAATATCTTAACTATATACAATGCAATTATTTGTATAATGAGAGAAAGTTGGACACATTTACATGCACATGATGCAAGCTTTCAACAGGAAAGATGCTGTAATATTATCACTTTGGCAAGTGTTAAAGATATATTCTAAATAATGTTGGTGTACTAGAAGGAACTGTTGTTTCAAAATAATTTGTAGTGTAACTATTATTGTATTCAAGAAAATGAAACCCCTGATTAGAATGCAAAACCTCAAAATAACAGAATGCATTAAAAAAGTATGAAGGTTATTTACACCAATACTAAAAGGTTTTAGGTATTACATCCTTACAGATGTATTCATACAGGAACCTTGCAGTTGCAAAATGCATTGATTGCATTTGTAAGATGTCCTAAAATCAATATTTTATCAGTAATACAATATCCACTGATATAATTCCTGTGTTAATTAAACCCAAATGTAATTGGTCAAGAAAGGACATGTACGGTTTAATAAAGACTCTCTTTTAATAATGTATTAGATCAAATTCTTAACAAAGGGCTATAGTTTTCTTTACATTTACAGTAGACTGTCGCTAATGGACTTTTAGCAAGCCAGAGCGGTACACTATCTTCCCTATTTTGTCAGACACCTAATTCATCCTTTTAAAGCGGTGGGGGGGGGGTTGGCTTTGTCTTTTGTAATAGGTAGCATTAAACAGGGTACAGTGGTAAAAAAAGTGCCTCCTATTTTCTGTTCTGAATGCCCCTTTATCTAATGGAGATTAGATAAAGGGGCATTCAGAACAGAAAATAGGAGGCACCTTTTTACACAGAGAATTGTGAGGGTCTGGACCAACTCCCCAGTAATGTTGTTAAAGATGACACCCTGGGATCCTTCAAGAAGCTGCTTGGTGAGATTCTGGGATCAATAAGCTGCTAACAACCAAACGAGCAAGATGGGCCGAATGGCCTCCTCTTGTTTGTAAACTTTCTTATGTTCTTATAAAGCAGTAGCTGACGGTTCAATTTGAATCTTGCTCTGAGATAGTATTCCAACCACATACTCTAGGGTAGCTTATAAGCCTGCAAACTTTACACAATACACACTTTATAGACTAGGCAGAATGCCATCTGTTAAATGCAAAAGATTGCAAAGAAGACTTCACTAGTGAGTGGGAGATCTGTCTCACAAAAAATATACAGTACATACACACACTACTTCATTGGCTGCCTGTGTTTTTTAAGACCGTGCAGAGCCAACAGTGTACCAGTCCCATTATTCCAGTGCAAACAGTCACAGAAATCTGTACCATCTTAAAAATGCCTTTTGATTTATGTATTGTTTTATATTTCATCAATAATCAGGAAACAAATTAATGAGATTCTACTTTTATTGTATATTGAAATGGGCAAATTTACAGTAGGTAGAAAAGTTTTGTAAAGTCATGTGAAGTGTCCTTTTGTGTTTGCATTCAATCTTGGTATATATCCTTAACATAATGAGGACATTGAAAGAATATCTTTGGGAAGACACAGTGTTTTATGTTATATTTCCAGAACTTGAACTTCTATTTGATATCAAAAGGGGCAGGCTGACATGTGAGATGTTTGTGAAGGTTTACAATGGACTCCAATACCATCAGGAAATGCATGGAAATCAGCGTCTCTCAAAAATACCAGTGTGATACTTGAAAACAAAAAAAGCTTGTAAGAATCTCAAATTTGAGGTTGATTGACTCTTAACGCTCTTCTTGTATTTGGCTAGAAATGCCACTTGGCAAACAGAAAGAAGCCCTCTTCTGCCATCACCCTGTTTTTAAAAATCAGTGTTTTATGTGTATGAATGTATCAGGGATGCCTTGGGGCGAGCTTCTGTTTATTGTCTCAAAAGCTATTCTACCGGCAAACCTGGAAATCAATATTCTATTCAGATTGAAATCAGATATCAACCTCTATCCAACTCTTTATGGAATAGTTGAAAGTTTGTTTTCTTTTCCAGTCCCATCTGTGGCTTTTGAAAACAGTTACAAAAGTATCTCTCCAGTTTGATTCCCCTCTTGCAAAATGTAATCAGCAAATCTCCTGCAGTGTTTATTTTCCCATTAACTTCTCATCAAATTAAAAAAATATATATCCATAAGTTGTCGAGTCATTATTCCCTAAAACAAACTTTTATTTGCTTAAACGTTTTAGATTTACTTTAAACTGTCAAACCTTAGTAAATTCTGAGTCATTATTATTAGTTCGCAGTCATAGCTATCTACAAATCAATGTTTTAACTCTCATCAACTGCAAATGTTCTCCCTTCAAAGTTATTTTTCTCCCTTAAACCTTTCACATGCTGGCTTCACAATAGAGGGGAGACTGCATTCATTTTCCCTATCCCAATTAAATTACATGGAACATATTCAATACTCTGCAGAAAATGTCTACTTGCATGCAATGTCGAAGCAGGCTTTGAAAGTGCACCTAACTAGTGCAGGGTAAAATTGAAACAACTGAAAAGTACAGTGCCTTGCGAAAGTATTCGGCCCCCTTGAACTTTGCGACCTTTTGCCACATTTCAGGCTTCAAACATAAAGATATGAAACTGTAATTTTTTGTGAAGAATCAACAACAAGTGGGACACAATCATGAAGTGGAACGAAATTTATTGGATATTTCAAACTTTTTTAACAAATAAAAAACTGAAAAATTGGGCGTGCAAAATTATTCAGCCCCTTTACTTTCAGGGCAGCAAACTCTCTCCAGAAGTTCAGTGAGGATCTCTGAATGATCCAATGTTGACCTAAATGACTAATGATGATAAATAGAATCCACCTGTGTGTAATCAAGTCTCCGTATAAATGCACCTGCACTGTGATAGTCTCAGAGGTCCGTTTAAAGCGCAGAGAGCATCATGAAGAACAAGGAACACACTAGGCAGGTCCGAGATACTGTTGTGGAGAAGTTTAAAGCCGGATTTGGATACAAAAAGATTTCCCAAGCTTTAAACATCCCAAGGAGCACTGTGCAAGCGATAATATTGAAATGGAAGGAGTATCAGACCACTGCAAATCTACCAAGACCTGGCCGTCCCTCTAAACTTTCAGCTCATACAAGGAGAAGACTGATCAGAGATGCAGCCAAGAGGCCCATGATCACTCTGGATGAACTGCAGAGATCTACAGCTGAGGTGGGAGACTCTGTCCATAGGACAACAATCAGTCGTATACTGCACAAATCTGGCCTTTATGGAAGAGTGGCAAGAAGAAAGCCATTTCTTAAAGATATCCATAAAAAGTGTCGTTTACAGTTTGCCACAAGCCACCTGGGAGACACACCAAACATGTGGAAGAAGGTGCTCTGGTCAGATGAAACCAAAATCGAACTTTTTGGCAACAATGCAAAACGTTATGTTTGGCGTAAAAGCAACACAGCTCATCACCCTGAACACACCATCCCCACTGTCAAACATGGTGGTGGCAGCATCATGTTTTGGGCCTGCTTTTCTTCAGCAGGGACAGGGAAGATGGTTGAAATTGATGGGAAGATGGATGGAGCCAAATACAGGACCATTCTGGAAGAAAACCTGATGGAGTCTGCAAAAGACCTGAGACTGGGACGGAGATTTGTCGTCCAACAAGACAATGATCCAAAACATAAAGCAAAATCTACAATGGAATGGTTCACAAATAAACATATCCAGGTGTTAGAATGGCCAAGTCAAAGTCCAGACCTGAATCCAATCGAGAATCTGTGAAAAGAACTGAAAACTGCTGTTCACAAATGCTCTCCATCCAACCTCACTGAGCTCGAGCTGTTTTGCAAGGAGGAATGGGCAAAAATTTCAATCTCTCGATGTGCAAAACTGATAGAGACATACCCCAAGCGACTTACAGCTGTAATCGCAGCAAAAGGTGGTGCTACAAAGTATTAACTTAAGGGGGCTGAATAATTTTGCACGCCCAATTTTTCCGTTTTTTATTTGTTAAAAAAGTTTGAAATATCTAATAAATTTCTTTCCACTTCATGATTGTGTCCCACTTGTTGGTGATTCTTCACAAAAAATTACAGTTTCATATCTTTATGTTTGAAGCCTGAAATGTGGCAAAAGGTCGCAAAGTTCAAGGGGGCCGAATACTTTCGCAAGGCACTGTAGATACCGTGCTGTTAAAGATCTGGAAAAAGGAGAATAACTTGTCAGTTTTTTGAAGAGATTGACAAAACACTTGCAAGGCTGTACTATAACCAAACTATTTTAATAGTGTGTGTACACATTAAGCCCGACTGAACATGAAATGGTACTTTAGTGTAGATGCTTTGAGCTGGATTATTTAAAATGTTTTTGAGTACGGTTCTCGAGATCGGTTATGTAGTGCGAACAGGGCCTACGCATTATCAAGGGAATGCATTCAGATACATCTGTGTACTGTTCAATAGTTGCTTATTAGCATCACTACCACCACTGAAGCTGAAACAATGGATGGATCTGAACCAGTGACAAATGGAACATCACTAAAATAGTAATTGTTAATTATTATTAATATTTAATGTAGATACATTGGATGATATATGTCCCCAATTTAGGGCCCTAAAATTATTTTTTATTAATGAAACATGTTCGATAGACATTATTTGTAATAGATTTCATCTTTTTGGAAAATATATATTGTTGTAGTTTTGCTGTCTCTGGTATAAAAGTAAAAAGCACAAACTGCAAAACGTAATCGATGTGAAGCAGAACCCAAAGAAGTTATATAAATGTCTCATCAAAGTAAGTAAGTTGGCTTGTATTGCTATTGATTGCTATTTAACCATAGTGGTTTGCTTGTTCACCATACTCCAGCATTAGTAACCCAGGGGTGGCAAACATTACCATTAATCAATAGTATGAAATTGCAGCACTTGAACTTTCACCCTTCATTCTGCTGTGCTGCAATGTGCTCCAAACAATGATGCCTTCGACCACCACAGCAGCTCTGCGTAGGTATACATCTGAAGAATCTGAAACTTATTTTCAACCCTAAAGAAGAGAGAAGTCAAATAAGGGGTTGTCAGATGGATTCACCTCTGATATTTACAATTACCACACTGCAGTACCTATCAGGAATCTAGCATAATGTGCTCTTGACTTGTGTGTAAAATGGAAGTCCTTTTCGTGAATGATTAATTTGTTATGCAAATGGTATAATATATAAAAGCTGTATCTCAAGACTACACAAAAGCAATTCCAGAGACTACACTTCCCTGTACACTACCCTATCAACACTAGCTATATAATGTGCAACGATTGCGTGTTGAAAACGTAATTCTGAATGAAGTGAAGCATAATCTTGTGGTTTCAATACCTGTTGATGGTTTATTTTAGTTTAGTATGTTCACTTTGTGTCTGCCAGAGCCAGCACAGGTACATTTCAATAGTGCAAGTACTAATATAAGGAAACACCTAAGTAAGTTCCCCATGTTATAAAACAAAAGCGCAGGTGATGCTGAATTGCAAATTTCAACCCAGAGTGGCTTGAGAATGACACAGTGGGATCAGGAAGGGCATTCGAAAACCCAAAGGCTGTTCCAAAGAAAGACTCCCGACACAGCCGAAGGCGATAAGGAATGATTGTCAGAACAGCTCTGTGGAGATTCTCAATCCAGATCTTTAACGAGCATAGATTGACATAAAGGTAGGACACAGTGAATGCAAAACCTTATAGAACAAAGTTCAACATTCTGCCACTTAGTGGTTTAAGGGATGAGCAACTAAGGTTGAACCCTGAGAGATGCTTGCCTAATGTTGACTTTTAATAATGTACTGAAAGAAAATCATAGAAAACAGTTTAAGAGCAAGAGGTTCAGCTTCAGAGACCAACTCATATTTTGTATCCTTCCATAACTATGTTTTTCACATTGGGAACATTGAAAATGTATTTTCTAAAGCACAGTATTTTGCAATTTGAGTGTTTATCTGATGGATATGTATACATCTGTAAATATAATGTAAATAGCTATATCCAGGCAGTTTTAAATACTTGTTGGAAAATTCAGTGATGTGTAAGCAGGTTTCATCCTGTGCAGTGTACCAATTACAGCTGTAGAAAGCAAAAAAATACTGGGAACAAATGACCATTTTTAGGCATTTTATGTATTTATGGTCACATTTATATAATAGCTTTTAATTACAATTCAAATGGAGGCTATACAGTTTAAGTGTTTTTGGAGTCTTTGGTCCAGTACATTATAAATCAGTACTCCTACGGAAATCTATGTAATGTTACACGTGGATAAGAATGTTTATTAGATCTTTTATTTGCTTTCTACAGATTTTTCTGTATGCTGCAAGGATACTCTTTAATTATTCATTGAACATTAATAATCTTTTATTTTGCTTTCTTTCATGCTTTATAAAGAGTTAATGATGTCATAGTTTTAAACAGTAAATCATATATTCTGTATTAGAACACAGTCTGTAGAAAAATGTTGACATTTACTGGATTCACATTAGCCCATAGTGATTTTCGAATTTTGTCCGTCACACTTTACATTTTTTACATATATTGAGAAACACATTTCCAATTCTGATGAAGTTATTGAACATTAGATTCTGGGGATAAACAGTACAGAGTCGTCTGTTTTTCCATACATGTGTCTATATCTACTGTATGTCATTCTTACATCTTAAGACCTTTTTGTAGGTTATATCCTTTCACATCTTATTCTTTTTTGCTACAATGACACTATTTGTAGATCTCAGTAGATTTTTTCATTGTAATGAAAAAAATGATTTGTGTTCTTGATTGTTTCATATGAATTCAACCCCATGCCTCCAGGTGAGACAGCAATGATAGACATACACACATAGATTTCCCCTGGTACTAGAGCTCCTTCCTATACTCCATTCATCAACACACCTTAGTACGTATGAGCTCAACTCTCCCTGTGTTATGAAATGAGAAAACAGGAGTACATGATCGGATTTCGTCCATAGCTGCCTATTGAACGGCAGTTGCTATTCATAAGAGATCATTCAGATGCGTCGTTAAGCTCCAACGATTTTCGTCTATGATGGCATGTTTTAAATGAATTGAGAGAAAGCGTAACGATCACCTCATTAGTTTTCATCAGTTCTAAGCGTCAACCTGCTATTCATAAGAGTGAATGACAGTAAAATGCTGTCGACAACTTGGAGTTATTGAACGCTGGGTGCGGTGGAGTCTAAACTAACGACAGCATCAAAATTACATTGTCAAAAAAGTTATCTGACAGTATTTAACAACTCCCCCCCCCCCCCAATAAATAAATAAATAAATAAAATAAAAAACAGACACAAATTGTTACATTTTTTTTTCTATTAAACTATGTTTGTATAAAAGTTGATTAACACTGCCTAATATGTTTTTTTAAAGTAATGCTGTATCTGTGTTAAGCTGAAATAATAATTGAAATAATTGATTTACAAGTGTTTGTCATTAAATCAAGTATTTCCTGCAAAGCAAAGGAACATTAACAATTATTAAGGTAATTTAAATAACCTGAACATGATCGCATCCTCCAGTATATAAATCACGTATCATACAGGCACGCTGTTAATAACACGATGGGTGCTGTTGTTGGTAGATTCTACATGATCTCATCCTCCAGTATATAAATCACGTATCATACAGGCACGCTGTTAATAACACGATGGGAGCTGCTGTCGGTAGATTCTACATGATCTCATCCTCCAGTATATAAATCACGTATCATACAGGCACGCTGTTAATAACACGATGGGTGCTGTTGTCGGTAGATTCTACATGATCTCATCCTCCAGTATATAAATCACGTATCATACAGGCACGCTGTTAATAACACGATGGGAGCTGCTGTCGGTAGATTCTACATGATCTCATCCTCCAGTATATAAATCACGTATCATACAGGCACGCTGTTAATAACACGATGGGAGCTGCTGTCGGTAGATTCTACATGATCTCATCCTCCAGTATATAAATCACGTATCATACAGGCACGCTAACTCAATGGGAGCTGCTGTCGGCAGATTCTACATGATCTCATCCTCCAGTATATAAATCACGTATCATACAGGCACGCTGTTAATAACACGATGGGTGCTGCTGTCGGTAGATTCTACATGATCTCATCCTCCAGTATATAAATCACGTATCATACAGGCACACTGTTAATAACACGATGGGAGCTGCTGTCGGTAGATTCTACATGATCTCATCCTCCAGTATATAAATCACGTATCATACAGGCACGCTGTTAATAACACGATGGGAGCTGCTGTCGGTAGATTCTACATGATCTCATCCTCCAGTATATAAATCACGTATCATACAGGCACGCTGTTAATAACACGATGGGTGCTGTTGTCGGTAGATTCTACATGATCTCATCCTCCAGTATATAAATCACGTATCATACAGGCACGCTGTTAATAACACGATGGGAGCTGCTGTCGGTAGATTCTACATGATCTCATCCTCCAGTATATAAATCACGTATCATACAGGCACGCTGTTAATAACACGATGGGAGCTGCTGTCGGTAGATTCTACATGATCTCATCCTCCAGTATATAAATCACGTATCATACAGGCACGCTAACTCAATGGGAGCTGCTGTCGGCAGATTCTACATGATCTCATCCTCCAGTATATAAATCACGTATCATACAGGCACGCTGTTAATAACACGATGGGTGCTGCTGTCGGTAGATTCTACATGATCTCATCCTCCAGTATATAAATCACGTATCATACAGGCACACTGTTAATAACACGATGGGAGCTGCTGTCGGTAGATTCTACATGATCTCATCCTCCAGTATATAAATCACGTATCATACAGGCACGCTGTTAATAACACGATGGGTGCTGTTGTCGGTAGATTCCACATGATCTCATCCTCCAGTATATAAATCACGTATCATACAGGCACGCTGTTAATAACACGATGGGAGCTGCTGTCGGTAGATTCTACATGATCTCATCCTCCAGTATATAAATCACGTATCATACAGGCACGCTGTTAATAACACGATGGGAGCTGCTGTCGGTAGATTCTACATGATCTCATCCTCCAGTATATAAATCACGTATCATACAGGCACGCTGTTAATAACACGATGGGAGCTGCTGTCGGTAGATTCTACATGATCTCATCCTCCAGTATATAAATCACGTATCATACAGGCACGCTGTTAATAACACGATGGGTGCTGTTGTCGGTAGATTCTACATGATCTCATCCTCCAGTATATAAATCACGTATCATACAGGCACGCTGTTAATAACACGATGGGAGCTGCTGTCGGTAGATTCTACATGATCTCATCCTCCAGTATATAAATCACGTATCATACAGGCACGCTGTTAATAACACGATGGGAGCTGCTGTCGGTAGATTCTACATGATCTCATCCTCCAGTATATAAATCACGTATCATACAGGCACGCTAACTCAATGGGAGCTGCTGTCGGCAGATTCTACATGATCTCATCCTCCAGTATATAAATCACGTATCATACAGGCACGCTGTTAATAACACGATGGGTGCTGCTGTCGGTAGATTCTACATGATCTCATCCTCCAGTATATAAATCACGTATCATACAGGCACACTGTTAATAACACGATGGGAGCTGCTGTCGGTAGATTCTACATGATCTCATCCTCCAGTATATAAATCACGTATCATACAGGCACGCTGTTAATAACACGATGGGTGCTGTTGTCGGTAGATTCCACATGATCTCATCCTCCAGTATATAAATCACGTATCATACAGGCACGCTGTTAATAACACGATGGGAGCTGCTGTCGGTAGATTCTACATGATCTCATCCTCCAGTATATAAATTACGTATCATACAGGCACGCTGTTAATAACACGCTGGGAGCTGCTGTCGGTAGATTCTACATGATCTCATCCTCCAGTATATAAATCACGTATCATACAGGCACGCTGTTAATAACACAATGGGAGCTGCTGTCGGTAGATTCCACATGATCGCATCCTCCAGTATATAAATCACGTATCATACAGGCACGCTGTTAATAACACGATGGGAGCTGCTGTCGGTAGATTCTACATGATCTCATCCTCCAGTATATAAATCACATATCATACAGGCACGCTGTTAATAACACGATGGGAGCTGCTGTCGGTAGATTCCATTTGCTTCTGTTCCCAACAGCTAACGACAAAACTGAGTGAATGTTTGTAGAGCTGATGATGTCTTCACAAGGAGACAGATTTCGGTCGTGAACTAATATATATCCATTCATAAATTGCTTAGCGACAGTCGTCGGTCTGCACAGATCATTTTATGAATATCAATATGGACGACTTTTGTTAGTTTTAAACGAAATTTGATTACCTAGGACAGTTGGCAAGTACTTTTATGAATAGACCCTAATGTATACATTATAAGACATATAGTATTGATTTACTACAGCATTACTGCGTAACATTCTTAAAATTGTATGTAACAGGACCTTGCCCATTACAATTCTATGTACATACTGAAAAAAATATGAAAACAGCAGGGCAGGGATTAATTCCCTGCTTGTGTCAGCCTCATTTTCCCAGGTGAGAAGGTAACTGGAATGGGAGAGATACTGATTGGTTGGCTAACTGGCAATTAATCAATTAATTAAAAGCCCACCTGCTTGACAGGCGGATATAAACTCTACTGTCAGCGCAGTGGGAGAGGAAGGTGGAAGGCCAGAGAGATAGGCTGGTTAGGAAGGAGGGTGTTGTGTTAAGAATACCAACAATTAAGTATATTATTTGTTCTGCCTGACCCAAAGAAGCGTTATTTTGGTTTGTTTGTTTATTTTGAGCTTTAGTTAAAAATAATAAGTGTGTCAAAATGTGGCAAACTGAAATCCCACCCTTCCACAATTCATTTAGCTTACAAAAAAAAAAAAAAAAACATGGATAGTGGCTTCAATTCAGTAGTTACAACTCTGTGGCTTAGTTCTGTCTTGACTATATTTTGCCGCTACATTAAACTGATACCTTAACTGATAGTTCCATTAACAAGTCTAAACAAAATATTTTAATGTGTTATTTCATTTCGAAATAACTATGAGAAAAGCCTTCACGTGGGCACTGATTAAAACAACTGTTCATTTTGAAGGGGAAAATGGAACATGTCTCAATTTTGAAGGTACAGTATAACAAAATACATCGAAACTATTATTAAAACAAACTGGGGAAACTAAATGAAACACTAGCGAAGGTGTGACAGAAATACAATGATTCTTGGTTGTAAATCAACCTCCTGACCTGTGAGGGCGCTAAGCAGTGAGAACAGAGTTCCTTGGACGGGCTGGACTGACAGCCAGGAAGGGGGCGAGACTCCGTTGCAGTAACGCATTGACCAGGAAGGGAATCGACGTGGCAGCCGCAGATTGGAGAGGCGGTTGCACTCGTTTACCAAGGGGTCATGTGTAACATCATAAAAGGGGACGGAGCATCATAATCTGTTCCTTCGCTTTGGTTTGTGTAAATAAACTGAGAAGGACTGTGAGAGACCCCGTTCCTAATGATAAAAAGTACAGTGAGTGCTTTGTTTGTTTTGTCTTGTAATTGTCTTGTCTTGTCTTGCACATTACCAGACAGCTAGCACAGTTCTGGAGCTGTCGTCTAGGGCTAGCACTAAGCCGGAACGGCACTTCACCCACAGTCACTAAATAACCTGTATCACCCACCTCGAGCGCTACTGCACGCACCCAGGACTGGTGACTGTGTATGTATTATAGTGGGTCAGATATTGTGTTTATTAGTTGGGACTGCAGTCCTGTTATTGTTGTGTATTGCCGGGGGATTACTGTTTAGGTCACCAGACCTGGAATAAAAAATAAAGTTCACTGTTCCAAACTGGATTACAAGGCTCTGTCTGTTTAATTACCGCACTGCATCACTCCTGCACCTGTTCCCACTCGACACTTTGTCACAGATGGTCATGTGATTTTCTTACATTTTTATATCTTAATATAAAAAATAACACACAAGGGGCAGCTAGCCTTCAGGTGTGTTATTGAGCTTATACAATATAAAGCAATCCTGTATATTAAAACAATTTATTAGTGTGATGAGGCTACTGAAATCCTGACCAGTGAGGTTGAACTGAAACAATAACATTAGCCATTCAGAGTGCTTTTTTTTCTAGGTCATTTTATAATAGTAAGCTTTATACTGCTTTAAATGTGGCTGCATTTACAGTTTAATTACAGTACAAGAAATATTTAGTTATTATATTTACCAGCTGATCTATTTATTTATTTATTTATTTATTTATTTTTAAAAGACAAGCATGCAACAGTTATTCAACAAGTAACACAATGATCCCATTGCAAGCCAGCATGCCAGGCCAATGAACACTTTAGGGAAATGCGTCCTATTAGAAAGGAATCTTAGCAATTCAACATGTTTCTTAATGTAAGTCATAATGGAAGTAGTAAGAGAATGCTACAGGGGTGTCATGCATGAACAGTCAGACAGAAGTCATTAATGTTGCCAATCATAAAGCAGCCATCATTACTGGTGGATAAACCAGCCTGCAGTTTCATATAATAACCAGCTACTAATGCTGCAAAAGGAAACACCTATCTTATCATTGTATTTAATTTAATGAAAGCCCAGCAACCCTGGCCTTAATTAATGAATGTGGCACATCTTTCTTGCCCATCTCTATAAGCCCTGAGAATATATATTTTTTTCATTTGCAGTATATAATTTAAGCTTTAGTGGTGATTTCACTTTGAAATGATATACACCAGTGGTATACATTTAGGCGGTGATGTAAGTATAGGCGCAGTGCAAATAATTGCGGATGCAAAAATCTAATTATATTGCGAACAGGCAATTATTTTGCGCTGCGCTCTATGTAAGCTTAAGAGCAATGCAAATTACTCAACACGCTCAAACAATGATCTGCAATTATGATAATCAGGGTCTCAATGAGCGCATCTGTCTATTTAGGGCCACACTTGCAGAGTTATTATTATTATTATTATTATTATTTGTTTATTTAGCAGACGCCTTTATCCAAGGCGACTTACAAAGGCTAGGGTGTGTGAACTATGCATCAGCTGCAGTGTCACTTACAACTACGTCTCACCCGAAAGACGAAGCACAAGGAGGTTAAGTGACTTGCTCAGGGTCACACAATGAGTCAGTGGCTGAGGTGGGATTTGAACCGGGAACCTCTTGGTTACAAGCCCTTTTCTTTAACCACTGGACCACAGAGAGCAGTAGTTGCTGTATGACATTTGTAGAGCACAAAAATACAAACCAAAAAAAATATGTCAGAGGATGGGTAGCAAAGTCCTCTTGGTTCACGGAAAAGTTTTCTGAGAAGGAGCTGAGAGTCCTTACGGCTGAAGTCACTCAGCATGAAATGGAGTTGTTTGGAAAATCCTCAGCCAACATCAGTTATGCTAGTATCCTTAGGAAATTATATGTATTGGCCTGCCCTTTTTATCATGACATCCAGAAATGTGCCTAGCACTCTGGAAAAGGTGGATTGGGCTATCCCTCCAGACATTCCAACTGTGTTCTGAAAGGACTAAGCAGTGCAGAGAACATAAAGGATAGCGGTCCCTAGATTGACCCTGGGGTCTAGCTGATCTCTCAATTCAGCTATTAGGTCTAGGATGACCTGCAGAGTGAGACGATAAGATTTTAGCATCCATACAAATACAAAGTGACCTTGGGATTGAATATGCAGGGTCTTCTTCGTCTTGCCCTTCTCCTCCGAACATGTTCCTGCCTCTCCTCAACAAGAGCCAAGTGTCACTGCACCAGGAAGTGTACCACAGCAGCCATCCTGAAGCCAATGACAGCTCTCTGCAGGTGTGTGCTTTTATACAACTCTCAATTACTCACTTCTACAATGGTTTGCACCTTAAAAGAAAAGGTGTAAAGTTTTTGGAGGGTCACCAATTGCCCAAGTGCAAGGCAAAATCCTTACATCCCATTATAATGTTTGCGCCTGCTTAGTATCCAGATCCTGCCCAATTCCATGCTCTTTTCTTCATTTGAATGCATTTCAATATAATTTTAATGGACTGATGATGGCAAAGTGCAAATGTGATAGCGGGTGCAGAACACCAGATGAACACCATTCTTTACATACACATAGCGACTGGTTAAATCAGACTTTATAGCTGCTAAACACAATTTACGGCAGCATTATGGGGGTTTTGCACCCACAGATCACTTTACATCACCCCCTTAGTAATTTTAGACAACAAGCAGTTTGACAGCCCATCTATGTATATATTTATTTTAATTGTTTTGTATTAATTATTCTATTCATACCACTAGCTGAGCTCAGGAAATACACCTGACAGCGATTGTGCTTATTTTCACCTTTATTTTCCTGAGAATATAATTGGAGGAAGAAAAAGAAAGGTGTTGAGAAATTCTTAACATACACAGAAGTGTCATATAAACAATACAACCTCACAACATAACGTGTTGGTTATTCATGGAGAACTTCTTCAAATCCCAGCTCAAATGTATTTTTCCAATGTTAAAAGGCACATCGCATATGTCAACTGCAGTAAATGTTGTATTTTTACTTGTCCAGAACTATTGTACTATTATACTCTTACTCGTTACATGTCCAGAACTATTGTATTCTTTTTCATGTCTATGGTTACAGTACATTCCAAGACTGCTAAAAGATGATTTTACACATGGCAGTGATCTGCATCCTATGGGTTTGTTTTTGTTTGGGAAGTGTGCTGAACCCTATTTGAAACCAGTCCTGGTTTCAGCCCCAGTTAGGATTACAAACTGGCCAGTCTCTCCTAGATGCAGGTCACTGCCAATAAATAAATGAGCATCCAATGCAAATTACACTTGGAAGGCAAATGTTAAAGCTTGAAATGTAACAGAAAAACACATGTAAGCAGAACAGAGGACTATTCATTTCTCAATACAGTTATATGGCCAGTAAAGTATTACAGGCAGGTGAAGAAATGCACATGTTAATTATACAAATAAACTAATACAAGTTGGCCTACAGAGAGCAGAGCTGTATTTAAGTCTGTTATTTGACTAAATTGAATCTAGATTTACTGACATGTTTCATAGTGTAGATGGATAAACAGGGTTTGTCAAAAATAAATAAATACAAGAACCGTGTCAGCTTTACATTAGTCTGCATTATCCAGAAAGGGCAACTGGATTCTACTCTCAGCCACACATACAGTAAGAAAGTACAATGCATTGCTTTGTGTGAACTCTGTTTCCTTTCATTACCTGTATTTTCTCAAATAAGCAAGTTTCTCATCATGTGATACTTTTTACAATTTTTACAATTATAATGAAGTGCTGATTTATGGAAAGTGTACAAAGGCATCTTTAATTGGCTGCATTTACTGTGCTTTAAAGTGAACTGTTTATTGGAATATAGCGATATCAATAATGTCATATTCTTGTTTATTTAGATTTTCATTTTCTGAAGCTTTGTATTTCTGTAAGCTAACAGTGAGTTGCTATCTGAACCATAAGCACGGTACGGTACTGTGGCAAAGTGCCCCGCCCCTGTGTGCATTTGTGTGTTCTGTGTTGTGTATATGCGTGCGTATGTTAATGTTGGTGTATAGATTGGTACACGGGATATAAACGGGTCTGTGTTTCACGTGTGTTTAAAGTGTATAATTATATTTAGGCACGAGGATGGCACATCACTTCACGTGCAGATAAAATGTGTATAATGTGTGGCACGGGGTTGCACGTAATGAATTCACGTGCTGGGATTCAAGTGAGTAATTAATTAGTAATTGAATCCCAGCACAACAGTATATATAGATGCACAGTTTCACTCAGTCGGGGTTGGTGTTCGGTGAGTGGAGAACGGGAGAGAGAGAAGGAGAAAAGAAAGTCAAAAGTAAAGTAAAGTAATTAGTGTTTTCACTCACCGTGTTTGTCCGTTTGTCTGTTCACTGTTTAGTCTGTTTTGTTTGTCTCTTTATTTTGGCGTATAGTGCCGTGTCCCGTGTTTTTGTGTTTCAAACCTTTTATTTTCTGTTTATTAAATGCTGAGCGCGATCACGCGCCCAGCTTATACCAAACCACATCTCTCTGTGTATTCCTTCCTGCTTCCGGTCTGACGCCACCCACTCTGGCCGTCTTTGTGACAGGTACACACATAGTTCAGCAACGGAAAGCTTCAGGCCTCTGCTGAATTGTTATTTTTTTTTTTACATTCCATAAAGAAAGTGTTTTGCACTTTAGAAGTGAAGTCTGTGTTGGGTTTGCAAAGAGATTTCAAGCCTTTAAGTCGGTTTACTCATTGAAATGGAGGACTCTATTTCATGTGTGGAGAATGCTGTATAAATACTAGCCTCACATATATAAAAGGCACATTTCCTTTTGTCTTGGTTGGAAATAGAGTGCATTCTCTTGACTCTTATGATGCTTATGATATTCAGTTAATATTTTACATTAACCAGGCAATATTTACCAGGGATTACTGTTAATATTTGGCCTAAAATTGTAGCGTGCATGGGGGAAGGCAGCAGCAGGGCTGGTAGGTGACATAATCACACACAAAAACATGAGCCCGACATATGCTCCTTGCAAAGGAGCCGGCTCTTTTATACAGCAGTATCGGCGCTATGCTTTAGTGCGAGAGATCCCGGGTTCGGATATTCTGAAGATTATTGGAAAACATGTACTTTCTTTGAAGAGTTTTGGCTTCATGTTATTTACCAATTATTGTTTATGCTGGCTTTCGCTGATCACCAAGTAGGCTACTATTTGAAAAGATGTCCGGATCTCTTCTGAAATGAAAAGGCATATGCCACTGTTTATTTCTTCGGAGAGTGCTGCTTATCATTATTACTATTTAATTTTTTTATGTTTCCACTGCTCTGTTCAAAAGGAATAAACAACTACAAGTATTAGTCATGGGAGTAACAAGATCAGTAACACCAAGCTTCAAAATAATAAAACCTTTTCTAAGAGAGGTCCCAAGCAGCTCATCCAAGCTTTATTATGACACCATTGTTGCTACCCGAGACAGCACCCGTTCTGCATTCGATAAACCGATATGTCTGAGCTACGTACGTTTTTTATTCTATATACTCATCTAGTAGAGTAATTAACACTATGCTTGGAGGATTCTTAATAACACTTGAATGTTCCCAAGAACCAAACAACGACAAATAGCCTTTAAATGCTAGTTAGTAGTTGTTAAGCTGTCTCTGTATCCTAATAAAGAGAAAACTAATAATTAAAGATTGGGTACTAAGGTAATTTGTTGGTTTGCAAGGAGATTTAAAATAATGGACTTGCTATCAGTATACACTCAGTAGGATATTTTATGCTGAAAAGAAAATCTGTCAGAACAACTAGTTAAACGAGTGAAAATAACAACAGCACAAAGATAAACTAGGCGACTGCAAAAATGAAATGCATTTAGGATCAGTGATGAGCAATTAACGTTATTTGTCACGTCTGTTTGAAATAAAAATTAAGCAAAACAGAATCAGGCTCAGTCAAGATATGAAGGTAAAAACAAGTGACATTGTTTTGTCAGTAATAACAGCCTTTTCTGAGTTTAATTAGGAAACAGAATTGGATCAAAGTTTAAAGGGAGGTAATAAAATCAAAAATATAACCTGAACTTAAAAAAATAGAAACTTCAAGCCCTAATTATAAGGCATAGTGATGCCTTTTGAGGATTAGTTTAAACTTGAGCAATTCATACTTGTAACAGCATATATGTTCTATTCAGCATATAATGTACATATTTAAAACAAAAAACAAAACCACTTATAGCCTGTCATTTGTTTTCCTATTACATTTCTCTCTATAGAAAGACCTTCACATTACATAGCAAAGGCAATAGTTTATAGCTTACTTTTGCTACCATTAAGGTCTAATATATCACTTGTTCAGTCGATTGTACTTGACAAGCAGCTTCTTGAACTTGAACTTTGTCATCTGGTGACAGATAACTCTGCCTGTTTGCTCAATTTCCTCTTTTGCAATAGCATCACTATGTTGTGTCTTATTATAAATCATTGCCTGTAGATTTGCCATGTATCAAGTCAAACTATAAAAAAAAAAAAGATGAAGCACTAGAACATGTTGTATCACCTTGAACACAATGTCAGCAGTATGGTAATAATGTGGTACCTGAAAGTATAAGGTGCATAACCTGATGTTGAAGTTACATGCATCCTTTTCTTATTTGTCAAAACAAGTGAATGTTGCAGATGAGAGGAGGTTTTTGTATCAGGTATATTCTAATATGTATAAAGATGGCATCAAACAGCTATCGCAGGTACAAAAAACAAATATTATATCATAACAGAGTATAAAATCTATTGACCACACTACTCAGGGATGTGAATCAGGTAACTGGTTTGTACCTAGGGTGATATCTGCAATGATCTGGAATGGATTTTTTAAAATTAGTTTTTTGCCACATATTAGTATTCATATCCTGTATTCTCATGCATAACAACTCATCACTGGAATTTAGAAAGCAGAAAGTTGTAGATATTATGACAGGGTAAGGAGTTCCCTGTCCACTAAAAAGGCTGTTTTAGTTATACAGTAGTCTCCGTGTATAGGAACACCTCTTAAGAGAACACATCGCCTAAGGGAACACCTGTGAAACAGATTTTCCCATTGTAAATGCTCCAGCTAAATGAACAGGAACTTTGCTTAAAAGAACACCTTCTTCACAACGTATACAGTATCGTTTTGTATTCTGATTTCCACGAGTGAACCTCATCGCTAACAAAATGGCATGTAAACAAACAAAAAAGTTTGAAATTGTTCAAGAAAAAAACCTGAATCAGACAGAGGGTGCTGTGTGCTGCGTGCTGCGTGCTATGTGACCTACTACACAAAATGCATGTTCTTGACGAGGAGAGAGCATTTTACAGACTGAGTGTCAAAAACTTGTATTTATTATTTATACTGAGTGAGTTATTTTAGAGAGGTAAAGGGAGCAGCCCTCCTCCAATAGTTAGGGAGTTGTTTGTTTAGTTAGTGCCATTGACGGCAAGTTTTGTTTTATTATTTTGAGCTGAGAGTTTTCCCATACTTTTGTTAAACTTTCACACTGAGTGTCTGCAATAAAACCAATAATTTCGCAAAAGAATCCTGGTGTCCTTCATCTGCCTCCTTCACCTGCATTGAGCATTGCACTGACAGAGGTATTGCCTCAGTACACCACTAGGGACAAACTTCTACAAAATTATATATATATATATATATATATATATATATATATACACGTAAGGCCCTGTGAAAATCGCGGACATTTTCTTTAAAATTCACGCTAGTGTCAAGGGTATGTGTTTCGTGCTTCACGGTTTTCAGTGGACTTTTGGAACATGGAAGTCACCGTTTTTTGTTTCTTTGCAAGTAAAGCAGTCACAGTATTGATCTGGATTTCCACCTTTCTCTTTCGGTGAATACTTGAATCTAAATGCCTGTCAACATCCAATTCTCGGTTGTGATCTACAGTAACTTTGCAGGACGTACAGAAGAGCTTACCTCCATCGCTGTGTAAAACTCCTGCTGGATGCTGCTTTATGTGATCTGCTGCAGACACATTTTTAGCCTTTTTAGAGACATTCATTTTCTTGTTTTACAGTGTGTGGTATTTTAATTTCCCGCCTAGATTGTATATAGTCACATGACATAATCTCTGCACAGCACTATGTGCATGTTGAATAGTACACGCAGGCACACAGCAGAACTGTACAGTTCTGTTTATGTATGGTATGAAATACAAATAATAATTATGAAATAATTATTTTTTATTTATTAAAAATATTGTAAAAATCACGGTATTGGGCTAATTTCACGATTTCCACAGAGAGAGAGAGAGAGAGAGAGATTTTCAAAATGGACTATACCTTCTGAATTATGTAAACTTTTTTTTTTTAAAACAGTCTGGGACACTACACCTTAAAATGTAATTGCTGATCCAAGCATAAATAAATTAAACGTTTTCTCTCCAGTCACATTCTTTATTGGGTGTACCTGTAAAAGAAACACATTTTGCATTGATTGATATCTAATTCAGCTATCAAGCGACCGATAAGAGAGTTAAGGGGAGAATATGAAAAATGGATGAAGCAGAGGGAATGGAAGCTGAAATGAAGTTTCACTGCTTGGTAGAAGTGTGATGAAGTATACCTACTCTATCACTGTTCATGCGATAAACGACCTTGACAGCATCCATTCCAGCACTTCCTTCCTGCAGCTTAATGATCACACAAATGAACAACACCAGGTCTTCTAAATGTGACCAAATCCAAACGTGCTGATGCAATTAAAACACCCCACAAACCAAAACATCACAGATAAAACAAAAACAGTATTTCTTTTTTTTTTTTCTGTACAAGAAAATACACTGTAAAACGTTAGATGTGTCCTATTTAAATATTATGCCATTTTCAGCTACTTTATGCCACTGTTCTGTCCATTAAAAATAATTACTGTACAACCTTGTATCGTCCTAAACGTCTTCTGAATATGGTCCACATACCTTTGCATATAACATGAAGCACTGTTTAGTTTCTAATAGATGTTGTATGTCAGGTAAGATTAATTAATAGAAAAAAATATATATTATCCCTATAGTAAGCCCTAAAACTGCTGTTTTCATTGATTTTCTCAGCGTTATAAAACATTTTTATGCTGTAACCCAACACTTTTTTTTAAAAGCCATACTGCCATGGAGACAACCCTATTGCAAGGCACAGTGCACTGGACAGTGGACGTTGACAAATCACCTGCCCTGACATATTCCATCACCTTTACAGTAACTGTAACATTGGTGTGGAAATTGTTCTGCACCTCCAAACCATCCAGCAAGTGTTTTCTGACCTTCACAGCTCTCTCTGTTCTTGTCTCATTCAGCACTAATACCTGCAGTTTCCCTCATGTCCCACTATATATTTTGGCGAACTCAATCTGTTGACAAATTCTAGTTAATTTTTCTACACCAAGTCATCGACTTGGAAGGGAAGCGATGTGGCAGCCACCGATTGGTGGAGAAACGGTTGCACTCGCTAACCAAGGGGGCGTGACTGACGGTGCTGTGTATTGCCTGGGATTATTCTTTGTGGTCGCCAGACCAGGATTATAAAAACAAAATAACAATCAAGCAAAAGCACAAAACTAATTCTAACATCAATACAATGTCACTGAACCCATAAAAACAGTGTTGAATTCCAAATGGGTCCTGGATTAAATACTCTTTTTAGCAGCTGTCCGTCCAGCCAGCAGTTATTTTGTAGAAAAAATTGGCAAATACATACAGAAGACATGATCCGGAAGGAGAAGCACCTGGGATCCAAGTTTAGATAAAACAGAAACAACTTCAGTTCAACACATTGTGAAAATGTTTGACAATTTAATTTAGAGTAGATATTCAGGGCCAGACATAACTCTAAAGTTCCATTAAGATGCTGTCTTAAAAATAATAGTTACAAGTCTTGAGATCACAGCAGAAAGATTATTTTGTGAACTTTCATTTCTATATATGATTTTCTTTTCTCGTTCATACCTCGTGTTCCCAGTAACTGATGCTATCTCCAACAAAAATGCTGTTTTGTTCAGCTTGTTATCTTTGAAGAGAAAAATATAAATTTGTGATAACCCTGAAAGCCTGCACAGAAGCTAAAAAAAAAAGGGAATTCAGCAGTCTTTAAGATAATAAAGAAACAAACATCTTAGTTCTATTGCATTTTTTAAGTCTCACACTTTTAGGGAACCAAGTTTAAGAGTTTTAGTTTTTTTGGTTTTTTTTGTCCCACAGAAAAGATTAAAAATGAATAAAAAATAAAGCTTGATGAAGGTGCTCTGGTGTTCTTTGACAAGAGGTTTCATAAAAAATACTGTGAAACATAAAGGGCCGCATTCATAAAGCACTTAGCTGCACTTAAAGACTAAGTAGCAGGGTTCCGAAAAGTATAGTGTTACACAGCCCCACGTGCTGCTACACCTGTTTAAATAACATACCTGTAATTTTTCTTTTCATTGTTAACATCATAACAACTTTTTACACTAATAACTTTAAAGTCTGTTTCAAAGCTCTTTTCAAAATGTCTGCTCTAGTACACTGGGGTTTGAGATCTGTCCTCTAAATCACTGCAGGAGGAGCGATTAAAAAAAACAACAACATAACAACAAGTGCTCTGGCTTTTCTGTTCCATATCACATCATGGATCGTTATTGCTGTGTTACCTGTTTGACAATGTGAGCAATAATCCTTAGGCTGTAAGATTTTTTTTTTTTAAAGTCATGATTATTATGATAATAATGTAAAGAGTCATTACTGAAGCTGGGTTTTCCACTTACACTTAGTAGCCATTTTCATCCTAGTTTCATTTCATGCTTCAATTAATTTTAATACAGTACGATGCACTAATAAGAGAGCAGGTCACATTATTTCAGCACTAGTAAACTTCAAGCCATATTTACTTTATTTTCCAACGAGAGGGATCTCTATAGGTAGAAAGACAGAACTGCTTTTAATTAGTCCTTTGTGTATCTATCCAGTCACACATTAATATAACCGCTTGTTCAGAATGAATTAGAGTGACAACAACTGTTTTTCTCCCTACTTTCTGCTCAGGGATGTTTTGATTATTTTCTTTACTGTGTTCATTAGCTAATGTTTCCTGGTAAAACCTTGACTCGGGGCAATGTATATAAGGCACATTAAACACTGATGTTATCATCAAATTAAAACATAAGCATATATACCAAATACTGTTTTTTCATTTTCATCTGCCACCTGGAAAATTCAGAATTGTTGCCATACCCACCACCAAAGGCTGCATTCAGTAATCAGTGGTGTGGGGGTCGGAATGTAGTGTATTCTGTAACTGTCTTGGATTTTTCCACTGCAGAATTATTATTTTTTTTAAATTTAGTAATTGCCAATTATTTAATTATTTTCTCCCAATTTGGCATATCCAATTATTTTTAGGCTCAGCTCACTGCTACCACCCCCGCGCTGACTCGGGAGCGGCGAAGACGAACATACGATGTCCTCCGAAGCATGTTCCGTCAGCAGACCACTTTTTTTTCACACTGCAGGCTCACCGTGCAGCCACCTCAGAGCTACAGCGTCGGAGGACAACGCAGCTCTGGGCAGCTTACAGGCAAGCCCGGCCAGACTACAGGGGTCACTGGTGCGCAGTGAGCCGAGGACACCCTGACCAACCTAAGTCCCCCCACCCCCCTGCGGTGCTCAGCCAATTGTGCGCCGCCCCCTGGGAGCTCCCATCTACGGTCGGCAATAGAATAGCCTGGACTTGAACCAGTGACCTCCAGGCTATAGGGCACATCCTGCACTCCACTTGGAGTGCCTTTACCAGATGCGCCACTCGGGAGCCCCACTGCAGAATTTTTAATAAAGTTATTTTACTTGTAAGTTGAACATCAGGTGACAGTGAAGTAGCAGTAAATCACAAACAGGAAAACATCATGGAAGCTGGCTCAATGACACCTGTGCTTCATTAAAGCTGTTTTTTTTTTTTTTTCAAAATTACAGACAACCTGAAGATGGTTTGAAGTTAAAATGCGGGTCTTCTTGAATAGCAAGTGTTTTTATGTGTGTGTTTGGGATGTAACATACTGTTATGTGCTTGTCTACACTGTACATTTGTTCTAGCGTCACCAGTATACCACACTGGGAAATGTAGATGATGTATCCCACTGTGATAATTCTGCCCTTTGCCTCAGCCAATCACGTGTGAATTCTTTCAATTCGGCGCAACCTGGCCTGCTGAGAGCAATCTGTGTGAGACTTCACACATGACACCTCTTGTCAATGCCAATTTTAAGGTTTACTATTCTTTTAAACAGCAAATGAACAGAGAAAGGAAAAACAGACATTTCCTTTTGCTCTTCAAAAGTTGTTTTTCCGGCAAAAACAAGATGTTTGACAAGTCTTTCCCCCGCCGGACCCCGAACCAGAGAGGCTGCAAATGCAAACAAGGTTCATGTTTTAAGAGAAGCCCATGGAAGATGCTACTTGCCAATTCCATACCAATGGTAGTCATTTGAAGTGGATTTTATCAAGTGGGCTGATCAAGCCATTAGGGATTTGGGCAATGGTGTTTGTTTCTCTAGGTAAACATAGCTGTTTTCACAACAGGGTACATCCACATCTATCACCCAGCGTGATACCTCACCCCCTTAAAAACAACAGAAATAGCAATCATTCTTTGAACTAGAAAATTGAAATAGAACATTGTGGTAAATATCTACATTTGTTGGTAGGTTTCACCAAACTCTTAAGTCACCTTTTGAATATTATCAGTTTTGACTGCTGATCATTTCAAAATCCCAAATCATCTATTTAACTTCTCAGAAACCCAAGCATAGGGATGCATTAAGATGCAGTGTTTTTTTTTTTTGAGTGAGACTCCTGAAATTAAGGCCAAAAAGTGACTTCTAATGAGTGAGACTTGTCAATTCTTTATTAAGTATGCCTAATTGCTTTTAATTATGCTTGTGTAGTTAATTATGTGCTATATAAGTTCATGGTAATTATATTAATTACACATGCAGTTATGTATTAACACAGTAATTACCACACGTGATCTTACATTAAAATAAAATTGTTCAAGTAATTCATGTAAAAATAAATGCTGAATATGGAAGAACTGACACAAGGCCAGAGACTTAAGATGCTTTACATCATCTATATTTTCACAAAAATGTATGTCTCCTCTGTGTATTACCCTGTTATGACTGTATAGTTCTCTATTTTAGTTTGAGCTTGTTCATTATTCATGCTTACCAACAAATGCTTCAGAGTGATTGCAAATTATTAATTTCTCAGTTGTTTCCATGAGCTGAGGCTTTACATTGGGAGTCAGATTCAGCATACTGTATGATGAGCTCTCCTGTTCTCTGTTACCAGGTACTGGTAGTATAGTACATATAGTGCTTAACAACCAAAAACCAAACAGAAAGATTTGGAAAACATTTGCCACACAGATTTGGTTCAGGAAGTTCTGAATCCAGAATAATTTGTGTTTCCACATGTTTTGTTCATATGCTGTACCGTGCTGTATGTTGCTGTATATTACAAAAAATATGATTGCATTAAACAAACATCTCATTCAATAATGTCTCTAGTTTGGTTTTCAATAGTTTACGGGTACATTTTTGGTAAAGGCATGGATACATGGATAATACCTGACAATATGTTACAATATGTGAATAAAATGTGATCTCAAATACTGGAATTCTAAACGAACACAATTTCAAGGCATTTGATATCAAGATTTAACTCAAGCATTGACATTGGCTATTAAAACAATAGAATCTGCTAAAATACATGAAATACAGTGTCAGAGAAACAATGCACAAAATCAACAAAACCCAAACACAAATGCTTTAAGCTACTGCTCAGATTAGAAGCAGGATTGGAAATGAACTGATATTTGAGGTGACATGGCTGAAGTGTGCCCAGTTTTAGAAGACACTGTGCCTGCAGCATCTGTTCACTTTGCACTGATGCTGACCAGGAGCATTACTGAAAGCTCTGAAACAACTAATAATTCACACAAGCCAAACTTGCGCATTGATCAGGCAATAGCAGTAAAGTATCCTTTGGTTCAGGCTTATATACTATAGCTTACTAACAGATAGAATCCTGACAGGCTTGTTCAAATAACAAGAACCTGTATGAGGACCCTGATGATATCTACTTAAATTACCTTAAAGTACCAGTATTCAGAATGTATCTTCCTGTTGTGCTTTCTTTGGTTCCTGTGTGCTTTTAAGACCCATTAAAGCTCAGTTCTCATGCAATATTTACAACTTCTGTATCAGACAGGTCATACCATTGCTCAAACACAGACAGTACCTTCAAAATGCTTTACAGGTCAGTGGATAGCAGTAAATCAGTCAACAGCTTCCCAGAGGAATTATTGCATTAGGCAGCTACTTAGCAAAACACACCTGTCTCATGTTAAGAAACAGCCTAATGTAGGTCAGTACAAATATTGCAGGATTTAGAATCTCAACCACAGTCTACTATAGATTATCATTGTTTGCAAGCATTGTAGGAGCCATTTTACCAAATGTTTTTTTTGTTTTTTTTAACCTTAACTGACGTGATGGCTGACAGAAGCTTTAATCAAACAGTTCCTGAACAAAACATTAAATTAAGTTGATAATATGACATTAAAGGCATTCATTCAGCTTTACCATCTATGAAAATAAACATGGTCTATGGGTAGAATTATGCAGTTGTTTTTTTTTTAATAGTTTTACGTAACATTTATAATTCACTGTTTTTTAAAGTTAAGGATGACCATACGCTAAATACAATACGTTCCTGTCTTAAGGTAAGTTAGCTTTAATTTCTGTTCATAGCGTCTTCAGTTTCATTCAGTAATAATTTAGTATTTTGATCTGGTATAGACGTCTTGTTTTATTTATTTATTTTGTTTTAACGCTGTTGCTTTTTTAGTGCATTTTTATGAATTTTGAATGTTTTGATATTTGTTGCTTGTTGCAATATTGATTAACAGTTACACATTACTTAACCCACTTTTGCACTTTACCTCTAAGCCATGGCAGTGCTAGAGCCAATGCAATATTACTGGCAACTTTGCATAGCCAGGATGTAAACCTCACTCTGCACACTACACGACCATGCCTTTACCAGGTGAGCTACTCAGCGACATCTTACAAACCTTACAGTCCTTGTTTATGCTTAACCAAACATGTCGGAAAAAGGCAACATAAAAAGGAGCAACATAAATGTAAGCAAAGCACTATATTAGCAATAATACTGTGCGTGTAATTAGTGGTGTATTCTAAAGCAACTTACCGGTGGCCTTTAAAGTACTTATTCATGGAAATAATTATGAAACCTAATAAGCAATTCAATTAGAAAGTGGATTTAATAAATCAGCTTACTTTATAATGCCACATATAAAGAGATGAATATTTGATCAATGATCTATATCAGTTAGGCAATTTCAAACTCACTCAATGTCATTCTAAATATAATAATATTATCTGGCATCAGATAAGACAAAATGCACACTAAGATATACTGCACAATATGTTTGATATTACCCAATTCCCTGAGCAAACTTGTTCAAGCATTGGAGATCAGCCAGAAGATCTCTGGTGTATACAAGCACATCTACATGTGACTACATTTTAAATATAATAGTGCAACAACTTTCTCTAAACATCTTCTGTAGTTCCAGGTCAGGCTCCCCCCAGGCCATCTTTGTTCTGACGTAGTCACAGTCTCTCACGGATAACTCTGCATTTTAAGTTTAGCTTAATTCTGCCAATTCTTTTACATTATCTGCAGTCAGTCTAACAGTCTATTTTGAATTAGTTTACTTAACAGGAAGCGCTAGTAACCAGTCTGTCAGATCAACTTTCAGTACCTAATAGCTCTTGCGACTCCAGATTTCTTTAATCAGCTTCACTGTAAACGATGTGTCGAGATGCTTTGATCCCTCTACAGTGATGGCAATCCTGATAACACTGGCTAGTGATGGCATATTGCTCTTAGCACATCAGTCCTCACATTCTAGTATGCAAAGGAACCGTGTGCACTGAAAAGTGCTTGATACAGATTATTTGGGAAACAGCTAAAGGCACAAATCTTAGGACAACTGACAACTGATGCATATATAACATGCTCTGGGTTCTATCCAATAGGGCGCATATATTGCACCCTCTACTGGTAAAGGGTTGTTATCAGTGATTTTGTTGTCACAGTGATGGAGCCAACTCTTTTAGCTCAACTCCTAACACAGTGAACATCACAGAGTATGTGTTTTGGCACCTCAGATTTTTGCAGGTATGACCAGCTGAGTGCAAAAGAGCATTGTTTGGTGCCCAAGTTGATGCGGTCATACAGCTGTGGAAGAGCAAACTCAGACATGGACAACCATGTGAAATTGAACTAAATCATTGAGTCAACTAATGTTAGCTTTATAGTGTCACTTATTCATATTCATCCTACACCAGTACAGGCAGTCCTCGCACTTACCACACAATTGGTTCCTGAAAGTCGCATTGTAAGTCGAAGCACATTTTCCCATAGGAACAATGTTATAAATTGGGGTTACGTTCCTGACTCTTTGGCCAGATAATATATTTTTACAAAAATGACCCATTATATTGTACTCACACACTCTTCACACTCAGCCCGCTGATTTTGGGGCACTGGCGCCCCGGTGGTTATGCACATATTACTCAGGCACCTAACTGGCTTGTTTAAAAGTACCGACTAGGTGCTTTCCCAAGACGTATTCAGTGTGTGCATGCGGTACTCCTAGCCAGAAATACGATCGCCTGAAGTTAAGCTCCTCTCGTGTCTCGCCGTGTCGTAAATGCCGTATCGATATCGTAAAGTCAAAGCAGGGTAATAATGCAAAGGAGTCGTAAGTGTCGTGCGTGGTAAGTCGAAGTGTCGTAAGTCGAGGAGTGCCTGTATTATACAGCATCTAGCTCAGTTCATAGTATTAAATCAAAATTGAATACAATATTATTATTATTATTATTAATTTCTTAGCAGACGCCCTTATCCAGGGCGACTTACAATTGTTACAAGATATCACATTATACATTATTTCACATTATACAGATATCACATTATTTTACATACAATTACCCATTTATACAGTTGGTTTTTTTTTTACTGGAGCAATCTAGGTAAAGTACCTTGCTCAAGGGTACAACAGCAGTGTCCCCCACTGGGGATTGAACCCACAACCCTCCGGTCAAGAGTCCAGAGCCCTAACCACTACTCCACACTGCTGTTCAGATATATCTATATAATTGAAATGTGCCTCTGATAACATCTGTTTTTATTATTGACTATAATTGGACAATACCACATAAGACTTTTTTGGTTTACATATAATTCTCTGAACAAATAACAGACAGAGTTTTGTGTTAACTGTTTTCAACTGCACTACTGTATGGTAAAAAAAAAAAAAAAAAAAAAAAGAGTCCTTTCGTAGCATTAGTTAAAAGGCCATCATAAATTGCACCAATTTATTTTTCCACAAGTACAAAAACAAGAACATGTGCAAGTGCTCATGAAAAGTGAGGGACACCGGTAGACAACATACAAGATTAACACATACGCTACAGTAAGCTTAAACACCCTTTTCAGACATTAGCCTCTTTTAAGCAGATACTACCAATGGTCACAAATTGTGTTGCAGTTTTGTAATGTGGACTCTGGTCCATACAACCTAACTCATCTTACTTATGATCCAAGATTATGCATATTGTTAGGCATGTGTATGATATGGAATCTCTCTGCTATTCACTTTCATTCAGATAACAAATACTACAATAAAAAGGTACGGATAAACTAAAACATCTATAAAGAGTGCACTGACAGCATAGTCACAGCAGCCTATCAAACTCAAATCGTAAGTGGCAATTACTGTAACTGACAGGCCCTCAAAACAAAACAAAAAAAGAACAAAACACTATCGCAGCTATGACTAAAGGATGCATCAAGTGTCCTTGAAGATAACAGTCTTTACTAGACCTAACTAGTAAAACATCCTCAAAATTGTCTTGGATTTTATCCACTCAGAAGACTCCTCATATACTTTTTCGCCTTGTAGTTTTCATTGCAATATATAGGCAAAAACATTTCTAAGTATATTTTAAACTGATTAGGGCTGTGTAGAAACAGAATATTAGATTTCCAATGAGATTTGTTCCTGTAAGCACAGTCATCTGTCTTATTATGCTTTTAGGGTAATAGTTTCATTTTTTTTTTTTGGTTTTCATAAGGGACACTTTCAAATGCAATTGTGCTTGAATGTTTTTGATATTCACATTCATCCTGAAAGACTATATAAAATGTTTTGGGTGTTAGAAGGTGCAGTGGTGTTGGACTTGTTACTTGTCAGGTAAGACATGATTTGAACTGACTGCTCTAAATTACAGAAGGCATGAGCATTCTGTGCACATAAAGCAGCAAGCCAAATTAGCAGAGAAAAGCCATGTGTAGTCAGTTTATGAGAGAAGTGAAGTTGCTTATAAATTAACAAATAATAATCAGTCACAACCACAGAGGGGGAATTTCCTAACCTTATTAGAATGTGTACCAAGTGATCAGATATTTAACATTGCCGCGTCTGACATTTGTCTCGCCTATGCTTTGCAACATGTTGAATAAAACAAATTGCTGTGTAGAACTAAGAATATGATTAGCGTCCATGTTCATTTCCATTTGGCATTCTAAGCTATGTCTTTCTTTGGCTGAAATCCCAATGAACAACTCCAAAACTGTGAAATGTGAAATGTTTGTAGCCTCCAGTATCTATCTGCTGGTTTACCTTGGGGAAAGTGCACAATAGTTATATTCTCTCTAACTCTTCTGCTCTGTCCATATGCAGGGGTCAATGCTCTTACTCGAGTCTATGTTTTTAACAGCGAAAAATCAATGACAGAGCTACAGAATAACAGAGATTTGACCCAAGAGTGCTTAAGACCTTGGAATAAGCTGCTAAATGACTTGATTGATACACACACACAGACATGATTTATTTTATATATAAACAAAACTATGTTATGAACCTGTACATTTTATTTATATATATACTTGTACCCAAGTGTCCCTCGTAAAGAAACTTTAGAAGCTTGTCAAAAAGCACTAGATAATAGACTAGATAAATCAATACCTACAGCAGAGGTACTGAACATGATCAACATAGTTTTAGAAAACAGTTATTTTACATTTGTTGATAAGAATTACAAACAAAATGATGGTACCGCAATAGGATCTAAATTAGGAATGCATTTTGCCAGTACATACATGGGGAAATGGGAAGAACAATTACTTAGAAAATCAGAAAGAGAACCTTTAGAATACATTCGGTTTGTAGATGATATTTTTGGGGTTTGGACACATGGAGAAGAATCTCTTTTCCAGTTTCATAAAATGGCAAATGAAATACACAGTAATATTAAGGTGGACCTTCGATGGACAAGGAAAGAAATAGAATTTTTAGATACCATAGTAAAACTTGAAGAAGGTTCAATTGAGACTGACCTCTTCTGTAAACCTACTGACATGCACCAGTATTTACACATGTCCTCTGCACATCCGATACACACTAAAAGGGCAATCCCAAAGGGTCTAGGAATAAGAATACGAAGAATATGCTCAAAAGAAAGTGACTATGTAAAACAAAGAAATGTATTAAAAACAAATCTTAAAAAAAGAGGATACAAAGAAAGAATTATAGAGACAGAGTTAAGAAAAGTGGATAAACTAAAAAGAGATGATCTACCAGATTATAAAAATAGAGATAAAAAGGTCAAAAGAGTCCCATTAATAATGACTTACTCTAAACTTTTGCCCAATATTTCTAAGATAGTTTGGAAACACTTGCGGATTCTACATAATTCAGAAAAATTAAAAAAAGTATTTCTTAAGGCCCCAGTTGTAGCATTCAAAAGAGAAGCTAATTTAGGTGATATTTTAGTTCACAGTAAACTTAAAAGAATAATTGACAAAATAGGTTCTACTAACATATGCACTAGTAGATGTAAAGTGTGTAAACACATAGACAAACGTAAAAATATAATTAAACATAAGAACACCACATATCCACTAAAAACTAATACCTGCTGTAAAAATAGCAATGTTGTTTATGGAATAGCCTGTGAAAAATGTGATGAAATCAAATATGTTGGAGAGACTGGAACTACTTTATATAAAAGAATTCAGAACCACCTTTCGTTAATTAGAAATAAAAAAATGAATGAACCAATAGTACAGCACTTCACCAGTCAGGGACATGACATAAATGATGTAAAGTTTGTAGTATTAGAACAGCTCAAATTAGACAATGCGACATATAGAAGAATAAAAGAAAGTAAATGGATAAATAGACTGAACACGATTATGGCAGCAGGACTCAACAGAAAAGAATGAACTAATTAACTTCAATAAATATATAACATTTAAATAAATAAACAAAATTCATTCAAAAGTTGTGCATGCTGATGCGCTGGGGAGGCCAAATCTAGACTGATCCTCAGAGCCAATGCTTTTTATTTTTACTTTTGTCTATGTATTTACACACTTTACATCTACTAGTGCACATGTTCATAGAACCTATTTTGTCAATTATTCTTTTATGTTTACTGTGAACTAAAATATCACCTAAATCAGCTTCTCTTTTGAATGCTACAACTGGGGCCTTAAGAAATACTTTTTTTAATTTTTCTGAATTATGTAGAATCCGCAAGTGTTTCCAAACTATCTTAGAAATATTGGGCAAAAGTTTAGAGTAAGTCATTATTAATGGGACTCTTTTGACCTTTTTATCTCTATTTTTATAATCTAGTAGATCATCTCTTTTTAGTTTATCCACTTTTCTTAACTCCGTTTCTATAATTCTTTCTTTGTATCCTCTTTTTTTAAGATTTGTTTTTAATACATTTCTTTGTTTTACATAGTCACTTTCTTTTGAGCATATTCTTCGTATTCTTATTCCTAGACCCTTTGGGATTGCCCTTTTAGTGTGTATCGGATGTGCAGAAGACATGTGTAAATACTGGTGCATGTCAGTAGGTTTACAGAAGAGGTCAGTCTCAATTGAACCTTCTTCATTTTACCATGGTATCTAAAAATTCTATTTCTTTCCTTGTCCATCGAAGGTCCACCTTAATATTACTGTGTATTTCATTTGCCATTTTATGAAACTGGAAAAGAGATTCTTCTCCATGTGTCCAAACCCCAAAAATATCATCTACAAACCGAATGTATTCTAAAGGTTCTCTTTCCGATTTTCTAAGTAATTGTTCTTCCCATTTCCCCATGTATGTACTGGCAAAATGCATTCCTAATTTAGATCCTATTGCTGTACCATCGTTTTGTTTGTAATTCTTATCAACAAATGTAAAATAACTGTTTTCTAAAACTATGTTGATCATGTTCAGTACCTCTGCTGTAGGTATTGATTGATCTAGTCTATTATCTAGTGCTTTTTGACAAGCTTCTAAAGTTTCTTTACGAGGGACACTTGGGTACAAGGATTTTACATCCATGCAAAATAAAATTGTATTCTCTGGAAGGTTGTGTTTTATTGATTCAAGTCTTTTTAAAAATTGTGTTGTATCCTTAACATAGCTTGGTAATTTCTCAACGTGCGACCTAAGTTGTTTTTCTGCTATTTCAGCTATTACGTGTGTTGGATTATCAATTGCACTGACTATCATTCGCATAGGGTGATTTTCTTTGTGCATTTTAGGATTTCCTCTTGCTAGGCTTGTTCTTGCATTATGTGGCTGCATGTATTTTTTTAATTCTTTTGATATAATGCCTTTATTGTATAGTCTCTCCGCAATTTCCTTAACCTCTTTTACCGATTTATTGATCTTATTGCTTTTAACTTCTTCATATGTATATGTATTATTTAATTCACATTCTACAGATTTCATATAGTCATCTGTGTTCATTATCACTACTCCTGAGCCTTTATCTGCCGGTCTTATCATTATATCATCATCATTTAACAACTCAGTCATAGCTTGTTCTTCAATATTGGTTAAATTAAGTTTACATCTTTTCTTTAGTCCTACTATTATTTCTTGTTTAACTACTTCAATATACATATCTAACCATTTATCTCTTCCATCCGGAGGAGTCCATGTGCTTGTACTATTAACCTTAATCCCATGCTCATAATTACCCTCTGAATCCGAGATATTTTCATTGAAAAAATATTCTGCTAATCTCATGCGTCTCTCCCACTCCTTTAATTCAGTGGCCAGTTTATCTTTATCGATGTATCTTTTAGTTGGTATAAACTTAAGTCCTTTACTCAGTACCGCTTTTTGGGATGTGGTTAAAGTTCTACTTGATAAATTGAATACTATGTCTTCTGTCTTATTTTTTGTGTATTTTGTACCATGTCTATTTTTGGGTCTCCTATCTTTCTGTTTTGAATTCTCTGTCCTATTCATGTTTAACTCTCTATTTTGCATTTTATAATTTACTTTAACCTGGTTTATTTTTACTGTTTTAGATTTATTTTGATTATCTTTCTTAATTATGCCACAGTATTTAGATTTTCTTCCGGTTTCATTGTCTTTAAATACAATAACTGAGAAGTGGTATATATATATATATAAATAAAACATTAAAGCTTTGATCAAAAGTTACATGTTGTCTCATTTACTCATATGTCGTATTATCCTATTTGGTGCTTAGTGTTTTTTTGTGATCCCAGAGCAAACATCTTTCTGCTTTTTAGACAAATTGATCAGTGTTTCTCAGGAACTGGCTTTGTGCCCAGTATCCAAGAATGACAACCATTCTTGTGAACTGAGTTAATTAAAATGGACTGCTGGTGTCAAGCAGAAGAAATGGGATCAACTCAAAATGCTTCTGAAAAACAAATAGAAAGATAAGATGAGCTTAAACTAGCAGTTCCTTCTTTTACAAGCAGCTATTGTTTTCTTGATAAACCTTATGTGTTGTGTTTGTTGCATTGTAAACTGAATTGAACTCCAGTGCATTTATAGATTTTAAGAATATTTTAAATGTATTTTCGGAAATGTTGCTAGCTGTTTTGCATTGTTTTTTTAACCACCTGTTTGGTCTATAGTAAAGGCTGCAGACAATTACACTGTTTTTTTTTTTTTTTTTTTTTCTACTACTTTTCGTAAATTGAGAGTAAAGAAAAAAATAGTAGAGATTACTAATTAAAATGCTGAAAAACTGTGTTTTACATATTTATGATGCAGTCTGTAATTATTAGATTAATAATGTTTGGCCACAACAGGTTTTCTAAATACAGTTTTCTAAATACAGTTGCATTCTGAGTCAAACTTAGTAAAAAGAGTACCAAGCTAGCTTTATAACAAAATGTGTCTGAATGTGAAATGACGCATTTAAATTGTTTATTTGGTTTGTGTAGCTGTGTCTGCAGTGGCTTTACAACATATCTGCAAAGTCATTTCCATCTGCATAATGAATGCAGCTTATCACAGGAAAGAGTTATCAGCAGAGAAAGGAAAAATCCTTTCTTGTTTTTCACGACTGCAATCTTGTTGTAGTGAAATCCAAGATCCAATAGTAGTGGTGTAAAATATGAAGGTGGTTTTGTTAAGGGCAATTTCTATTCAGCACAAGGACTTAACAATCATCAAGTACAGTTCTCTTTCTGTTGGATATGTCTCCGTGCAGCTTGTTCACACGCATGCAATTATTTTGGTTGGCCAACTTCCCTCTGCAGTTCTCAATATTTTATTTTACTGCAGAATAGAGAATGTATGTACTGTATGACCAATGAACCTTGGTAGAGCAGGTTGTGGGATTCGTGAGAGAACATCAGTGACTCCAGGAGCATCTACACACTAACTGAACATGTCAGTATTTAAAATACAGCACCTTCTTCAGGACCAATCACGTCTTCTTCATCTCTTCAACACATTTAGAATGCTTCTGGAATAGCTGCTCTTTAACCAAAATAATTGCAACAAATGTACAAGAAAGGATTACACAAAACACACAGAAAAATGTCCTTAACCCTAAGAATTATTAATATAACTACCATTTATATAAACATATTAGTTAATCAGGGAAGGAACTATCTTAAACTAATTTTAAAGTTTTTATTATCCTTACACGAACAGCATAAAAGTAAGACTTTAATATTTCCGTAACTTAAGGCTCATTTAAAAATCCCGACCAACTGTCCAACAAATACCTGAATACTGAAACAGCAGAAATATTCAAATATGTTTTATTTTTTCTTACACAGCAAACAGAGACTCCTGTAGCAATTTACCATCACATCTCACTCTTCTGTCAGAATGTGACAGGTTGAATGCTATTATGTCTCTCAGGTATTTCCTCCCTTCTTAGAAAAATGTGCCATTATGATAAATGGAAAGCACAATTACATTGGACACAGATGTAAGAGTGAAGCCATATTATTGTCAACATGGCTACAACCATGGCAGCGTGCTGTCAGGTCTATACACCTCACCCCTTGTATTGTGTTCCCTTGTTGAAAATCTTTTCCAGCAGAAATCTTGATTAAAATGTATAGCTCTCTCCCTCCTTTCACAAACAGAATGCTAAAATACAGTGGCACAATCTATGCAATGTAGATTGCACACAGTATTCACAGAACGGGAGCAAGGCCTGCGAGGAATAAGCCCTGGGACTTGAAACAGAAATGATGTGCTTGTGACTTTAGGAAGATGACATGCTTTGGAAGATGATATTCTTTCCCCTTGGCTTGCGGAGAGCCACCCTCGTGGAGTTGAAACCAAACCGATCACCATCCAAGGCTAGGAAGCAAGCATTACTTCCTCCAAATGGGAAAATGAAGAGAAGGAGAGAGGATACATTTGAGAAGACTAGAAGAAGTCTCCCCAACTACAAGGAGTGCTGACACTTTGGGAGAATGCAAGGTTTCCTGTTGGCTCAGGGACAGCTGCCGTCTTAGAGGGTGGACCCCTCTCAGAGGTGAGAACAAACCGATCGGCCTCCAAACCTGGGGAGCATGTATGCTGGTACCTGGAATGATAGAGAGATTGCTAAGATTTGGCCGGGGGTCTCCTCTGGCTCTTGAAGAACCTTCCTCTTGGAGGTTGAGGCCAGCTCGGGTTGGGGAGTGACGTCGCTTGCCCCCCGGCTCCCTGGTTTAGTAAAGAAACATAGGTTAATAAGTGACAATCAATACTGGAGGATTTTTTTTAAATTGTTTTTTATTATTATTATTCAGAACTATCTCACCTGCTCAGCGGAGAGGAAAAACACCCCTTAACTGGGAGGAAAGAGAGGTAGCCCCTACACCGGGCATACTAGCAATATTGTGTTGGGCAGAATAAATATCAGGAATTGAAGAAATTGTTTAATATATATGGTCCCCCCCATAGGGGACGTATCAGATATTACTGAGTAAGAACAGATATTACAATGAATATATTTAAAATAACTAATCACCAAAATCTGATATGACAGATCTGATATGATACGGCAGTGAGCTTAATTTGTGAGTGAGCTTGTAGCTTACATCTTCAGTTGGGAGTTTATGGCTACTGCTGAAGAGAGAAAGAATATTGCTGAATGGATTGCCTGGTCAAGTTGCAGCAGATTGCATAGTGAGCATTACAAGATAGAACAAGATGACATGAGTGTGAAATATTGGGACGTGGTGGTAATTAAATATTTTAGTAAGAATGAATGCGTTGCTCCTAATTCTGGAGCCTGAACGGGTCAGCGGGGCCGAGCCAGCAGGCTCAGGATTGTACAAACAAGTAAGCACAACTAAACATAGAGCAAGCAGGATAGGACAATCAATCCCTTGATTTAAATTGTGCTATCCCATGATTCAATGTGCGTATCACTACGGACGCCATTATTGGAGCCCACTCAGGAGGTGGAGGTAAACGAAGCATTGAACAGACAGCAGAAAACTATTTTTTTCTACAATTTCTAATTTTGAACTTTAATAGCATGTGTCGTGATACATGCTGCCATAATTAATGTAGACAGAACCAACGCAGTCATGATGATAATGTAAACACAGAGCAGGGTGGTGCATACATGGACACAGTGAAGCCGAGAGATGTATGGCCCAATATAAATTAAAACAGCCAAAGTACAGAAAACTTCTGGCAAAGCATAGAAGAAGCACAGATGGCAGAAATTAACCCTTTGCGATGCTATGGTGGACCAAGTCCGACATTACAATTTTCCCTTTCCGGTCTGATGTCGGACCCTGTCCGACATCATCAAAAAGAGGTAAAGCACAGGTCTCTAGTCATTTTTTCTCAGGGAAAAAGCCGAGAAAACTATTCAATGGCCGAGTGAGACCGATAGGAGCCGAGAGAAGCCGAAAAAAAAAGGGTTGGATCTGAGCAATACACATAGCCCTGGCACCACAGAGATAACACGGCCATAAACAAACAAGATAGCTGCTTCTGCATCCACAGCTCAAAGATGGACATTTGCAGAGCTTTTTGAGATGTTACACTAATAAAATAATCGCATTATTGAGGAGTTTGGTGATAAAACGAGTGATCAGGAGATGATTTATCAGTTATTATTTGTTTATTTAGCAGACGCCTTTATCCAAGGCGACTTACACTTACAATTACGTCTCACCCGAAAGACGGAGCACAAGGAGGTTAAGTGACTTGCTCAGGGTCACACAATGAGTCAGTGGCTGAGGTGAGATTTGAACCGGGGACCTCCAGGTTACAAGCCCTTTTCTTTAACCACTGGACCACACAGCCTCCTATGCACTACTATGAAGAGGTATGTGAAAAATACAGCGAACAAGGGGTGGGGCAGGGCTGGAGATGTGTCCTGTTGATATGCAGTGCCAGTTTTATATATATATATATATATATATATATATATATATATATATATATATATATATATATATATATATGTATATATATATATATATTCTTGTCCACCATTTGGTACTTCTATGACTTTATTGCTACTCTGTGATTTCTGATTATCCAGGTGTATTTAAAAAGCGAGTAACTATACTTATAAATATCACTTTTTATAACCTATTGCCTTTATACAATGCATTTTTTTATTCCCTTTCTGTCACTTTAAATACTGTATATGTTCATGTTTGTGGCATCTAAATGTTTGTGGCATTCATCTAGCAAGATTTATAACTTGGGTTAATGTATTTTGCAGATAACATCTCACAACATTGCCAGAAAATGGAAAACAAAAGGGACTGAGACTAAACTCTTAAATGCAGCACAACTGAAGTAATAGGTTGAATAACACTCAAGATCAGAAAGAAGCTACAAAGAACCACTTTGTGAAGATTCTTCTATCATGGATATCAATTACAGGAAAAACTATTCATTCTAGGGTGTCTGAAAAACTTGATTCTTCAGCAAAATCCATTTACAATCTTCAAAGTGACACTGACTCTATTAGAGGCCAAGTGTAAGTAAGCGTTCAAGCTTAGTTTAACTGCTTAAAACATTGAGAGAGTGAAGTGAAATAATTATCACCAAGCTAGAAAAAGAAAACATCAAAACAAACCACCAAATGTCACAACAAGCCCGGTTTTGTTCCTCAAAGAGCATATGTTTCATTTGGTTACTTTTTTTTATTTTATTTTTTGTGCAGAGCAGATGCAAAGCATTCCATAGTAGATGATAGTGTATTCGGTGCCTTGTTCACCTTGGTAAGATAATTCTCAATTCCACCTCTTAAATAATTATTACTGTTTCTAGATTGTCTATCCACAGTGTGTAACAATAGATACTGAAATAAGAGCAAGAGCCTTCTAGTCAGTCTGAGTTTACAACTCTACTGCTGAAACTGTGCAGGTCTTATTCCTACAGTGCTGTACATATTCACCCAATCCTCTCAGTGATATACTTGATAGTGGTTATTATTTTTAGCCAGCAAGGTACAGAAATATTGTGTTTCTGTATGTCACAAGTTAGTTTGAAAATTCGGCAAGAATGTGCATAAAGAATGTATTTCACTTTATATGAATTAGACTTCTTTAAGAATACAGTAATCCATTGTGTATCCGCCAGTCACATATCCGTCCTAACCGTTTATCCGTCATGATCAAGCTCTTCAGCAACGTTACTTTATTATTGAACAGAGAAGATTGGTTCAGAGATTGTAGATTCTACAAAAGTTTTCGTACACTGTGTTGTATGTGCTCTGTGCGCTGCCATTGCTGGTAGTGTCACGTGAGCTGTTCAGTGTGTTGATATGTAAAGAAATCCTGTTCGCCTGGGGGGCATATCAACTTCAACCTCCGTCTCGATCTCCTTCCTGTCACTCAGCAGCGAATGCACGCACCCACACGGCAGACGGCTACTCTGTCACAAGCATTAATATCATGTTCTTTCTAAACAAGAGGTTTAGGGGAGCTCTGTAATAAAAGCCGAAAATCAAAACAAAAATTGCGCAAGTATAGTAATTATTGCAGCTGTGTATAATGGTATTTAAAACAGGATTCGTTTATCTGACTTTTTACATATCCGCCCTTACTCTGGTCCCACCGCAGTCACATACGCAACAGACTACTGTATATACCTTTATAGAAATAGAAAGTAACATTTTTTGTGAGGTAGGGTATGGGAATAGCTAGTCATAAAGTGATGTTACTTCTTGTTCTAGCCTAGATATTGGATATTCTGTCGATGACTTCTGTAAATCTATAATGGAATTTTGCTATAATGGAATTTTGACCAATTTAATTGATTTCTCAAACATTATTATTAATAACTCCTGATGATGCCATTGAATTATTTCTAATAAGCATGAATGTACAGCATACCAAAATGGTTCCCCACCAACCAAAAAGTGTCTTGAATTGCACACGCTGGAATAGAACTATATGGAGGGACCACTCTTGTAGAAATACAAGTCAGACCTTTTAGAAATGCAAACTTTACACTATTACCTTCAATCTAAGTAAATCATTCTTGACATGCTTGGGAAATGTTTATATCCCTATGAACTCTCTGATGTAGCCCAAAGGTCTGTGACATCTACATTCTAGAGCATGTCAATGATAAGATGGTAATAATAGGAGTTACACCTGAATGCACTTACAGTTATTGAGTCGAAACAAGTCTTTTTATAGAAGAGGATATATATATATATATATAAAAAAAAATAATAGGTGACATTGTTGTCCTTCTGGCTATTTTTACTTTACCCCTTTTGAAAAACATGTTTGTTTAAATGAAGCTTAGTACTTCTGGTATATATATATATATATATATATATATATATTTGCTCAAAGAGCCAGCTGCCCAACGTTTCGATATGTTGTACATATCTTTCTCAAAGGAGCCTGTGTTTGAATCAAAACATTGGAGGTATTTATAGGTTTTTGATGGCATGACAACTACTTGTTATTGTTTACAAGATATATATATATATATATATATATATATATATATATATATATATATATATATATACTGTATATACTGTATATATACCAAACTACAGACTCTTGGTTACACGGTGGAAGTTTTAACTGGTTTCTATGAGTCACTCAGAGTAGTGATTTAAAATTTAGCCAACATGTCTTGGATTGAGAAACCAAGAAGTAAACGCCAACGATAGTAGACGCTCGCTAATCTGATTTTTAAAAAATGCATGCTAATGAAAACTGTAGAAACTGAATTTCCAGGCAGGAACACTTAAATATCTCTGCAAACATGTAGAGCTGTTTCTGTATTTGTTTATTACATATTCCAAACTCTTAAAACAAAGGCATTTTTCATAGGGTGCAATTAGCAATCAGTACTCTGAACACATCACTAATCTCATTCAGATTAGCAACAGCCTACTGTAACTTCAAAATGTCTACATGGCTAATTGAGTAGTGTAAAGGATAAATCGTAATGTGGCAAATCGTGAAATAAATATCTTTATTTATGGACTATAAATGAAACCACTTGTTTTGTAACATAAACTGAATTTACACTGGAGTATAAGGTTTTAATCCAGGCAAGACAGATCTTGGAAATGATATTTAGTGTTAGATTTCACCATAAATATCATAAAAAAAACATAAGGAAGTGCATACAGTACGCTGAGGGAAGCATTTTCTAGTTTAGCCAATAAGAATAAAATATGTGTTTAAAAAATGTATCTGGTGCAAGGTTTTTAGTATTAATATGTTTTATATAACCTTCTTGCTTAGGAGTGTTGGTCAATAATTTTCAACCTACACCCTTGTGGTAGATTATTCTGCTCAGCAATTGACGTTGACTGAATTAATAATTCACATGCCTATCAGGTCAAATTACTGTCATCTTCAAGCAACCAGGAGACCTTCACAGCTGTCATGACTTCATGGCTCTACGTGAAAGTGTTTTGTACAGCAGGCTCATGGGAAGTAGCTGTACGAAAAGTGACAAACTACTTTCTGGTGAGGATATGAAAGTCAAATTCTACCACTTAAAAATGCATTCAATAATCATATTTTTTCAAGTTCTTTACTCCCATTAAAATATACTTTATTTTTTAAATATCAGAAAAATATAAATATTAAGACGTAAGTGTATCTCTGATCTCTGGCCAGAAAATCTCAAACCTCTTAACAACAACTGAAATGTCACATAAAACTGTCTATAAAAGATAAAAGGACTTTAAAGCAGAATAATTTCATAAATCCTACCTGCTTGACTTCCACAGTCAGCTACTATACGGTAGAGCCTTCATCAATATATACACTGCAAATAAGGAGCTGCCTCACACCTTGGTCTAGGCTTTGACAAATGTCAAGGAGATCTTCTTTCAATCCCTGCAGATTGCCAATGTGTGATATGCTTGGTTGCTGTTGTTCTAACATTACTTGGCAAGCCTCAGTCTCCTGTACAGTACACTTGGCAATTCAAGCACATTGACCGAATAACATTGTATTACTACAGCTACTATGGGTGTCAGCAATATTTTGTATGTATTTTTGTACAAAAAAATACAAATGCAATATATTTATAGTTAACCAATTTGCTATAACAAAGGTGCAGATGTGTAATATGTACAGATGAACAAAAACAAATTGTTTTTCAAAAGCAATTAACCCTATCTTATTTACCTGATACAATGGCAAAAGTAATGAAAAAAAAAGTGTGCTTTGTATGGCTATTCAGATGATAGTTATTTATATAAGTTTAGGTACAGTCTTAGCAAATGTGCACTGCCTTATCCCCACTATGAGATAGATAGATGGATAGATAGATAGATAGATAGATAGATAGATAGATAGATAGATAGCATCAGTACCTACACATGTCACCTGCACATTCTATCTGTATTAAAAGAGCAATTCCTAAAGGACTGGGTATAAGGGTAAAATCTGTTCTGATGAAAATGGCTACAAAAAACAGGGAAAGGAATTAAAATTAAATCTTAAGAAAAATGGATATAAAAGAGGATATAAAAGAACAAATTATTGAGAGAGAACTGAGAAAAGTTGACAAACGCAATAGGAATGAACTACTTGATTATAAGAAAAGGGAAAAGAGGGTTAAGAGAGTACAATTAATAATTACGTATTCTAAATTACTGTCTAACATTTCAAAAATTGTTTGCAAGCATTTACGTATACTTCATAATTCAGAAAAAAAATTAAAAAATATTTCTGAAAGCACCGATCCTAGCTTTTAGAAGGGATGCAAATTTGACTGACATTTTAGACCACAGTAAGCATAAAGGGATCATAGATACATTAAGGGACATTGAAACCTGTAAAAGCACATGTAAAGTGTGCAAATATATTGGTAAAGATAAAAGTGAAATCACAAATAAAGAAAAGAAATATGCAGTCTTAAAAAAATCTGTCATGCAAGGATAACAACCTTGTATATGGTCTATTTGCATACAATGTAATACAATAAAATATGTAGGGGAGACAGGTACATCATTATATAAAAGAATACAGAACCACCTATCAAATCTAAAAAATAAAACAGGAAATGAGGCAATAGTTCAGCACTTTTACAAGGAACAGACACACCATGGATGACCTAAAGTTTGTGGTTTTAGAAAAATGTATTAGATAATGTACAGTATAGAAAAATAAAAATAAATACGGATAAATAGACTAGATACCATGAAGGTTTAAAAGAAAGGAACAGTAGATTGTTAAAACATTAGCTATATAGTGAATGACATCACAAAGACATTAGATTTAAAGAGAAATAAATGTGTGGTTACCATGGCATCAAAAGCCTATAAATACCTCCAGTGTTTGTTTTCAAACACACTTACTGAAAACATACCGAAATGCTGGGAAGTTGGCTCTTTGAGCAAAAATGTATATATATATATATATATATATATATATATATATATATATATATATATATATATATATATATTTCAAAAGCACTGTGGCAGGGTAGACCCCTGTCTGTAAACAAAGAGTTAGGTTATGTGTTGGTGGTACTGTGTATGAAGCAAATGTTTTTTGGCTGGTAAACGGCTTAGCCGTTCAGTGTGTTAGTTAAGAGTGAAGAAATGTTTAGTTTAGCACTCTGATGGTAGTTAGGGTTTTATTTTATATTCTCTAAATAATAAAAGTGTACAAAAGTGTGAAAAAAAATACCATTCTGGGTCTGGGTCTGCTGATTAAAAGTGTGCAAACGAGCCTTAGATAGGGAGTCTGTGTTACAATATACACACACACACACACACACACACACACACACATATCACATCAATAAAAACACTCAGAATATGCAATCCTAGGAGTGCTGAACATGATCTGTCTTAAAGTTATCACCAGGATATGGTGGGTGTGGCATTTTTGATGCTGCATGAAGGCAATGGGAGCCATCAAGGTAGAACAAGGAGGACTGCAGTAGCTGTAGCTGTACTGTGCATGAAGACTGGTGAAGGAGAATGGATATCTTCTGGGAAACAAAGAACATCTGTCGTACTAGTCTTTGCATGATGTTGGCTTGTATAAAATGAGGGAGTACATGGCAAACGTGGAACTCTCCTGGGTCGACAACACACAGATACTTAAATAATGTATTAGAAATGGGATTCGAGATGCTGGGGAAAGAGTGTTTCTCTAAGAGCCAAATAAAATGCATCCAGAATGAAAACAGCAGATAAAGGAGAACCTCTAGACAGATAAGAGAAACCCCACTGTCAGGATGCAGTGACATGTGTTTATTTATGTATGTGTTTATTAAATTATTATTTAACCAGCAAATCCCCTTGAGGTGTAACAACTCACTTTCGAGAGTGCCTTGGGAGACAGTTAAGGCAAAGCAATAGCAGGCATACAGTTTTAGTGTATATGTACTCACACAACACGCAAAGGCAAGGAACAATGAATTTCAAGGTAGGATCAAGTAAAAGTGCACATTGTTTTTGAACATTCAGTATAATTTGGCATTTGAATGCAATAACGGGAGGCCATAGATCCATACTATGTAACTTCTACAATGTATGGCTTGCTCTGTTTGGTGGCCAAACCTTGAATTGCCGCTAATTGCCACTTAATTGTTTTGCAACAGCATTTTTATATTTAAGGATATTTTACTTTGTATATTAAAAGGGAAGTCAATATAAAAAGGTATACACTGCTGCATCCCACTATTAAAAAAAAAACACAGATTCTATACTTCAGATGCAACAATAACTGATTGCCATGTCTTATTTGTTGAGCCTCAATTGACAATTCGTAAATCGTTTAATTGCCCTGGTACCCTATTTGGAGTCTGATGTAACTAGCTACCCAGAAACACCCACTGTGAGTCTAAAGCTCCTCCATATGTATTTTTTTTTTAATAGTAGCATTTTCTCAATGATTTATATTACTTTTATAATAACATGAACATGCATGTTTTCCATTGTGTTTTTAGTTCTCAATGTATTGCATATTCGATTAGGAATTTGGTTGCTGATTCAACATCAAATCCCAACTGCATTTCCTTTGTAGGTCTTATTTAGCAACACACCTGTTTATAGGAGGAGAACAATATCTAGAAAGTAAGGAGAAACAACAACTAAATAAAATGTGATATTTTGTAATGAAGTACAGATCTCATTCTTGAAACATGATAGAACAGGGGACTTAACTTGATTTCAAAAGTCACCAGATTACAAAGAGGACGTGGGATCAGAATTACTAAATTATATTCACATTCCCTGTGTATCAATGATACCTTTGGCTTTATATCTCTTTTCTCACCTTTGCTTATTATCTTCCATATCTAAGACCACACAGAGCTTCAAACAAAAAAGAGGAGGCCAGAGAATTTGTCTTTTTTGGGCATTCCAAAAAACAATAATTTTTGGTCACTCCAACAGATTAATTTTCTCAGGAATAGCATACGACAAAGACCTTGGATAAGTCATGGTAGAAAAGTGAAACAGTGGTAACATTGTCATATTTTGACACACCAATGGTATCATGGTAATCAATACACACTTGTAATCCAAGTGGAAATGTTGTGGTCTCTTACTGGTTCTTCAATAATTTCTTCAGGGTAGTCAGTAGATTAGCACTGTATGGAATTCAAAGCATTTAATAAAAGGTTCTTGTTAAGGATAGTTTGGGAGTAGAAACATCCCACACTACTTTACTTTCTCTTTTTAAATTCTAGTTCGTCTTGATCTCCAGAACAACCATAGTGTGTGAAGCATATCCATTCACATAGTGCATGAAAAAGAGGTTTTTGTGCTCATATCTGTTATCCCTCTCTCATAAGTCCTAGTTCCACAGGGTTCTTGCTACACTAGGGGATACAGTAGTTCGAATACCTGATTGTGGCTGGGCAGCAGAAATATTGTTCTTTTAGATTAATTCCCTACATTCACCCACAATGTCTTTGGATGAGTGCCCTTCACAGGTTTTCACTTAAAGTTTTCCAGCAAACTTTTTATTGTACTATAAATTGTTTTTTAACACTCCACAACACAGCATACAGCTCAACTCTCCATATCAATTCCAGTACAGTGTTTGGGCGGGTTTAGTTTGTCTGTGTACGTGTGTGTTTGTGAGGGAACAGTCATGTATTCTACTCCACTGCAATATGAAGTACTGTGTATGACAAAAAGGCAATTTGTATTGGAATTAAATCAAATCATTCAAAGATAGCATTTTGAATACCTGCTATTTTGAGGTATCCTCACATGTGGCTTAGAACAGGTAATACTCACCTAATAAGGCACTGTCCTATAGAATGCATCTTTCCTCTTTGTAGCTTTATTAGCTTTGAAGATGATCATTCACCTGGTACAAAATGCCCTGGAACATTCGCACTTTGAATTGGATCTGTTGTATTGTTAATGTTCTGATCATCCTGCTGGAGGACAGAATTGCAATTCTGTAATTTGTGACTTTGTAGTTAAGGGTTAGGTTTGGGCTAATTTGTGATTAAAGGTCAGGATAATGTCTATGTTTAGATGTTTTTAGATTATTTGGCTATGGACCAATTTACAACTTACTTTATTAACATTATTACCGGACACCATTTTCCGTGTGAAGAATCATTTTGTTACTCACTTGTTTTCATACAGTGCTTCAATTCAGGATATGAAAATATTTCAAACACAGTCTGCGCCGCTTGATCAGGACGCCTCAGGAGAAGTAGAAATATCCTGAATAAGCGGCCGTCCCAATTAAACAAGAGGCATTTGAGATGATGTTGGTCACACTTTTTTTAGTTTCTGAATGAAAATAAACATTTAAAAAATCACATCACATTATGATTAAATATTAAATACATAATTTAAAATACGAGTTAATTGTTTTTTTTTTTCTTAAACAAAATGAATTGCTGTTTTTTTATTTCTACATGAAATGAAAAAGCATGAAATCACATCTTATCACTTGTTGAGGAACCTGCGATGTTGGCACGCCAAGTTTCTGTAAAACAGCAGCCTGAGAAACCACAGAAGACTCCACCTCCTTCAAGAGTCCAACGTGGTTTACACAAGTCACAGGGTAATCACGTACTCACTTCACTGTGCTATGCAAAGCTGTCTTGCTCTGAAAAGAGATCTCCGTTCATCATTTGAAAATACTCTATCACAATTATACAAAGTGATGTCCCAATTAAACGACATAAATAGCATTGGGAAGAACTGTCTCCCAGAGTTGTATCCCATTTAAGCAGCCAACCCGATTATCAGTATTTTGATTAGGTGTTGCTGATTGTACAACACATTTTCATCTATAGAAACTTGGTTTTGATTTATATGCATATTCCAAAATGTATAAAATACAAGCAAAATATATTTATCAGAATTAAAGGGGGGCCCAATAAATACATGGATTTTAAAGCCTTGTTAAGAACTCCTTTAAGGGGTCCTGTCAGCAAGTTGTGACTGCACAGTGATATCAATGGGAATCCTATTTGTATAACATGAATGATATTATGTATAAAGTTTAGATTTGAATATGATCCTGTTACACTTGACTTTTAAGTTCTATTATTAAGTACAGTATCTACAAACATGTTAACAGTGTTATTTACTAACAGATGATCGCTTTAGAGCCTAGTTATAGTAACAAAAAAACAAAACAAAAAAAAGACACTACACTGACTGACGTGGAAACTGTGAACATAAATTACTCACAAAGGTGTTAGGGTTTATTTGTGTAAATCCCACCCAGTTTGCCAATATTCATCATTGAGAAATTCAACAACATAGTGGAATTGGCCAATTCTGTACAAGGTATGAATAAACACTATGTAACACAATTTTTGTTCCTGGGTAGTAAGTGTTATTTCCTAATTGCTTATGCCTCAAAAGTATAGAAAATGGCTATTATTCCCCACAAACTTTGCTTTTGTGACCAGGACAGTGATATTTTGAAATTTACCTATTTCCAATGAGAAAACGGGCGGATTTGTGTCTTTTCGTTCACATAAAGTCAGAAAAAAACAACATATGAATCCAAATTAACATGTATTTATACTAAAGTAATACAAAAATGACTACAAAAGATTTAGAGGTGAGTAGTTTTTCGAGATTTATGATTATACTGTAAATCACTTTCACGAATCAGCCCACAAATGTAGTCTCCCATCATGTTCTCGTTATACTGTCCTTGGTAGCGACGTTCAAAGTCCAGTATATCCTGGTGGAAGCGCTCGCCTTGCTCCTCCGAGTACGCTCCCATGTTCTCCTTGAATTTATCAAGATGAGCATCAAGGATATGGACTTTGAGGGACATCCTACAGCCCATTGTGCCATAGTTCTTCACCAGAGTCTCAACCAGCTCCACATAGTTTTTGGCCTTGTGATTGCCCAGGAAGCCCCAAACCACTGCGACAAAGCTGTTCCAAGCCGCTTTCTCCTTACTAGTGAGCTTCTTGGGGAATTCATTGCACTCCAGGATCTTCTTTATCTGTGGTCCGATGAAGACACCGGCTTTGACCTTTGCCTCGGACAGCTTAGGGAAGAAGTCTTGAAGGTACTTGAAGGCTGCCGACTCCTTATCTAGAGCTCTGACAAATTGTTTCATAAGGCCCAATTTGATGTGCAGTGGTGGAATCAGCACCTTCCGGGGGTCCACCAGTGGCTCCCACTTGACGTTGTTCCTCCCCACAGAGAACTCGGTCCACTGTGGCCAGTCCCGCCTGTGGTAGTGCGCCTTGGTGTCCCTGCTGTCCCAAAGGCAAAGATAGCAGGGAAACTTGGTAAAACCACCTTGGAGACCCATCAGGAATGCCACCATTTTGAAGTCTCAAAATGCACCTGCCGGATGCTTGCAGCCTCTTGATGCCATCTCAGAAAAATGCAGATATGTATCCACTTAGGCAGCTGGAACTAAACTGAACTGGTTGGCTTAAGGCCCCTGTATTTATACTACTATTTATATTACTGTAAAGTTCTAGAAGTTACTCCAAGTTTACTCAGCACTGAATCTATCTGGAATGTTCTAGAAAATAGGTACATTTCAAAATATCACTGTCCTGGTCACAAAAGCAAAGTTTGTGGGGAATAATAGCCATTTTCTATACTTTTGAGGCATAAGCAATTAGGAAATAACACTTACTACCCAGGAACCAAAAAAAAAAAAAAAATTGTTACACGGTGTAATCAGTTGTTTATTCATGGAGATTTGCCTCATGAGGGGAATGTGACAGAATGAAGAGCACTGTAAGCCCATAGCTTATACATTTCAATAGTTTAAGAGATTTATTGACACTTTACAAGTTCGGAGACTTGTTTAATACCTCTTAAGCTTGTACATATGATGAACTGTGTTGTCTTTTTTTATAGTCCCAATAAATCATACTTCATAGACGAACCCATCCTTTATACTTGATTTTACTTTTATGTATCTCCTACCCATTGTCATCTATTTTAAAGCAGCAAAAGAAAATATTTTGTGCATTTGAGAGCTTAATCTGGATGTGTTACTTTCTTTTCTGTGTCTTTTAGGAAATCTGTAAACATGATTGTGTGATTATCTTTTTAACCATAGATATACAATTATGCAATGGTATGCCAAAGGTGTGTATTTACTGATGTCATTTCCATTGTGGTAATAATGGATTTTTTTTATCTGCTAGTTGGAAAGTGAACAATCTCAGAAAAATCTGTCTAATCCTAGCACTGTGTTCAGTAGTGCACAGATAGTTTAAATTAAATGGCACATATGGCAGAATCTTTTTCCTCTCACACAAAACCTTTTTGCGGTCGGTAAGCAAAAACATACAAGGCAGCTGAATAGATATTGGTCATGCTGTTTTTGCAAGCTGTACTGTTGATAAGCATCCAGCAGTTTCCATTTCCATACCAGACACACAGTTTCATCTTAAAATCACTGTATATAACAGGGGTCGGCAACCTTTGATGGAGCAAGTACTGAAAAGCATTATTAAGTTAAAAAAAAAAAAAAAAAAAGTACACTGTAATCATTTACAGCTACATAAGGAAAACAGTTACAATTAGTAAATTAGAGGTCTATTTGTAAAAAGAGATATTTAATTTGTATGTGACAAATAACATAGTTGGTTAATGTTCTGAAAGCATTTTAATGAATTGCACTGTATTGTTTGATACGGTACTAAACAGCTATCAGTTATGCATGGGTGGAGGTAAAATGTCTGTAGCACTAGGGCAGTGCTGTTAATAAATACTGCATGAAATACTTGATTAACCAAGAATAGTGTTTGTTTCAGATTCAATCACAAATGCATTGTCATTTGGAAGATATGCATTATTAACACAAAAACAAAGCAATCAGTTATCAGATCCATGTTTGATTAATATATTTAACAAACAGTATCTTCCTATGTAAATTGGGCAACATTAAAATCGTGGTACTAACCACAGTACAAGATGATTATGAAGAATAAAGGTTTGAAATCAGGTCATTGGAATCCAGGGTGAAGTCAGAGAAGATGAAGAATGCAAGCTGTTTTCCACCTTTTCTCAAAATCATTTCTAAAAAGAAAAGGTTTCACACAGGTAGGCTTTAAAAGTGTTTCTTTTTTCTGGGCCCTCTTTCAACAAATCTTTCCAAATCAGCTGAAAAGCAATACATCTACGAAAATCCTAGGGAACTGTGGCGTAGTGGCAGGTGATCAGCGGCAGAAATAGCAAACCCAGACACGAAGCTTCAGTTTAAAGTGCCATGGCACACTTTTATTTAACACAAACAAATAAAAGGTTTAAACAACCTGCTGCTGTCAGCTTTCCTCTCAACTCAGCCCTTAAGAGGCTTCAGAGCGCCTCCATCCAGAGGCCGAGAACCAGCAGCAGGGGACCCAGGCAACGTAGATAGGGAACGCAGGACGGTGACCGGGTGAGAGCCCCGGCGACTGTGCAGTGACGTCTTGTTTACCAGGTGGAGTTGAACGGGAGTCCAGGAAAACGACTGTGCCTGGTGGTGGAGCAACCTGGGAACTATATGTATGCACAGATCGAAATCCTAATTAAACTCCATATTGTAACCTTAAAACAGTAAAACAATGCACATGGAAAAATAGGTAGTGGACAAATAAATGGAAACACCAATGTAAAGTCATTTATTAGGGTGTTGGGCCACTACGGTATCCTGCTCTGTGGAGTTCTCGGCAGACCGTTTTTGATTAAACTGGCTGTTCGCGCCCCAGGTTGAAATTTGCAGTCAATTGATCTGCAGTTGTTCGCCTGTTTTGCCTTGCACTTTGAATTAATGCACGGATAACACGATCCTGGAGCATGCGCTTCCGCTCACTGTTGCCCTTTGCTGATGATGTCTTTCCCTCAGAGTTCCATGCCGACATCACCTTAGACACTGTTGCTCGTGAAACATCAGCAAGTTGAGCTGTCTTGGTCACTGAAGCTCCTGCCAAACGCGCCCCAATAATCACCCCTCTTTCAAAGTCACTGAGGTCTCCTCTTGCAGCCATGCTAGCCATAATTATAGGCAACCAGGCCTGTCCAGCATTTTTATACATGACCCTGAGCATGCTGGGATGTTATTTGCTTTATTAACGCATGAGCCACACCTGTGTGGAAGCCCTTGCTTTCAATATACTTGGTGTCCCTCATTTACCCAAGTGTTTCCACAAACAGCATATGCTGCATTAACATGACTGTATTTCCAACCATGTGACAGCCTTCAGGTTCACAGTGTTACAGAAAGTTATAATGCAATCTAATACAATTGATATTTTGAAAAATATAAAAATAAGAGCAACTTTCTTTTCTAACAGGAATACATCAATTCCAACAGATTAATCTAGCAAGAAACCACTGTTTTCAAGGGAGGAGCAGGTCTTTTATTATCGTGGAAAGTATTTTGCAAATGTTGACATTGTTTATACCTTTCAAAAAATGACTTTGCCCTAAATGTCAGTATTTTTGATACATTTTGAGACAGGCGTCTTTTTCACAGTGTTATCAAAAGTATGGTTAAGAACAAGAAAGTAAAAATGTCATCTCATACAATCAGTATTTTGAAGCATTCCTATAGAAGAACTAGAATAAATGTCACATCATTTTGGATAGTGAAGTGATTGATAGACTGCTGCATAAATGAACAGCAACATGTAGAATAACATTTTGAAGGTATGTTTTCATTTAAACAGTCTGGTATTTATTTACCCGACTATCATAAATGTATTAAGGGAACAAAAAAAAAAGCTTTCCTTCAGTGCTTTAAAATCGTTGAGTTGTATATATAGAATTACACTCTCAACTACTTGATTAGAGGTAGCCACAGAACACTTACAAACATGTGTTTGATGTAACCTTCTGGCACAATCTCTGCATGTGTATTTCTAGTTACCTGTGCCTGATTATTTGCATTGCTTTACATTCCCAAGGAGATGCTATGCAAATACCCTGGAAACTTATATAGAAAGGATAGCAACATTACAACATTGTTGTAGCACCTCCCACGTGATTACCTTTGCACAACTTGGTAACACTTGGTAACCAAGGTAGCAAACAGGGAACATTACATTAAGACATGACTAGACACTGAGACAAAGCTAGTTTTGGAAATCACTTTCAACAAAGAGAAAATCATATCAATTCTTGACCTGTTAGAATCATTATTTGATTGCATGACAAATTCAATTTTTTAAACCTTTTTTTATAATTAACTGCGCTATAGAAATCTATTAGGCCTCCTTTTGTTAAAACATATGCATTTAATGTCAAGGCTTGGTATTTTGCTCGCACAGAATGCACATTCGCCACAGTTATGAGGAGAACTTTGTATGGAATATACTATACCATAATAAGAAATAGTAGGGAACTGTTTAACTTTTTCAGGGATGATAATTGCTCTAACCACCACACTTTTGTGCAAAGAGTATTGTGCCTTGTGGTGCTTAATAATTACTGCAATTATGTCTAATAGCTTTAGGGTTTGACAGGTTTAAGGCCTTTGTACTATATAATTGCCAACAGGGATTCACCATTAATTAAGAGCAAAAAAAGAGAGAATTAAATGCATAACACTGAAGTTTAATAGTGTAGAAAATACACAAGGGAGAAACAGCAAGGTCTTTTTTTTAAAGAAAAGAAAATCTTTTTTGTTTGATAGATCAAATCAGAATAGAATTATAATTATTGTATGAAGCTAGGACTTTAACAGTATAATAATAAATCAAATTGGGAAGGAAACTTTTCGAGATAATTACAGCAATAAAGATGGTCTTTTAAAAAGTGTATTGTTAAATAAAAGTGCACAGTACATCAATAGGTGCCCAAAACAATTATCTTACCTGAATTATGCATTGTGTGTTGTTTTTCCTATTGTGCTACTTTCTTGTGGGTGTTTATAAAGGGTGAGTCATGTACCTGACTCATACAAGTATCCTTTGCGATGATGGCAGTTTTGCTTAGTATGTGTAATACACAAGTAAAAAAAAACTGTTACTTGTAGCATATTATTTTTCTATATAAAAATATATATATTGTATTATCAAGTCAATCCATTCGGCACAAAAGTCCATTCCCAACCGCTGCTGCCGAGATGATATATAGCTATTTCAGAGATGCTAGCTCTATAAAAGACCCGTAGCTCTTGACAGTGAAGTGTAACATACTGAAGTACAACTGAAAGTTGTATATGTCAGTTTTTTTGGCATACAGTCGAGACAAATTCCCTCTGCTGAAGTCATTACTGTAACTACCATCATTAGACAAGACTGTTCAAGTACAATTTACATTGATTAAAGTCGTAAATTGAGTGCTATTCACCATATATCCCCCAAAAAATCAAATACAATCAATCACAGGCATTTCTATTTCAATTACCTTTCCCTACTGAAAAGCAATATTTTAAAAAGAAACACAAGAGAAAAAACCCAAATAGAATTCCCCAAACAAAGGGCCGCACTCCCCACACCCCTGGCTATTTAAAATGAACTTTCAGTTATCAACCTAAATACTATCCCCAGCACTCCTCAGTATATATTATAGATAGATAGAGAGATCTGTTTGTTTTTAATACAGTACAATGCTTTTGAAAGTGGAATGACAATGGAACTGGCTACAGCCAAGAATGGTGCCACCAATTGTAACACACTGCATGTGGTTTGTGACTAATGTCCTCTGGGTGCTAGGTCCAGGCAACAAAAATAATTTACTCATGCCATGAACCCAGGCATGAGAGGATAGGGATTTGGCCTGCTCCCTTGAAGGTAGAAAGAAACTGAACTACAAAAAATCAAAGTTTAATACATCAAACAGTCTATCTACTTTTGTAAATAGCATACTGTGTTTTAAGATCTATCAGATGAATGCTACTCTTTCAAGTAGCTACAACAATTTGAAAGATTTTTTTTATTATTATTATTTTTGTATCGCCAACATGCTGAAGTCAAAGCTATTCATCAATCTATACCAAGGGCTACATACTTTATAGACTATTCAAATGAACTAGCAATACAGAATGATTACAGTCAGGGTACATGAAAATTAACTTAATAAGCACCAAAATAAATACACAAATAAATGAAGTTATTTCTGTATAGACAGGAATTCAAATAAGTTGTCTGCAGGTCTGTATGCGGACCCAATTTTAAAAATGCAGACTTAATAGCATATTTTGTGAGCGCAAATGTGGACCACAATTTGTTTAAAAAAAAATAACCATCCTCATGGCACAGAAAGTGAACATTTTAAATAAATGACGACAAATGGGTCACATGTGAACAAGAGATATAGTTTACAGACCTGTGCAAGATAGAGCACCATGAGGAAGAAGGTCACTTATCAATTTATTGAACATTTCGATCATTTGCGCACATCTCTTGTGAAATGCTGCTCTGTTCAACAAATATTCATAGAGCAAAAAAAAAAAAAAACACTGGGGCAAAACTAATTCATGCAAACATTAGCATTAGATCACTATATCGCTATACTTCTGCTGTAATGCGTTTCATTTAACCTTTGTTTGGTCTTCTGTTTGCCATTCCCTGCTACTAATGTAGAACTATGCTTAATGGTTATTTTGTCTTTTTATTATTAGTTCGATTTTAATGCGGACCAAAACATTTCTGACTGTCCTCATATAAGAACTGCCCAGTTATATGATATTTGAACCCATGTGTGTAGATGAATTGGATGTTGAGTAATACAGTTCAGAAACAGCTGCATTTTATGATTTTAGAAATACGTATGGACAGGCAATATATTATTTTCCACACCTACAGTATGTGATTTAAAAGATGGTGTAGCATTCAACTCGTTCAGATCTGCTATATGAGAGCAGTGTGAATTACAGCTGGGTTGTCAAATTTACAAGCTTTTTTCCTGCCTGCAAGCACAAGCCTGGGCTAGTTTTGCATCTGTTTAATTTGATTCATGTATTTATTTGGCTACACTGGAATGGAATGAGTTGCAAAACTACTGAAACATTCCCCACATGTGGAAAGGTCTGCTACAAGTTAAATTAGGAAACACCCCTCTTTTTCTATTATTATAGCCCAAATAAAATGCAATGGGAATGTCAATGTTTTCTTACTTGACTTTGTTTCTTATAAATGTCACCATTTAGTTTTGAGAGTTTTAAAATGGGTTAAATTTTGCTGAAAATTTCAAAGTGATATAACAAGTTGCCAAATGGCATAACTTACAGTTGCAGCCGTCTGCACAGTACATAAACATGCATATTATATTTGTTTTGCCATCATCTGGGATGTGGTTGGCTGCCTTCAGCAATTGAAAAATGAGCCAGAATATAACAATCAAAACATATAAAAAAATTGAGATTATGTTGAAAATGTATTACAGGGATATGTCAAAATAAGGAATGTTGTCCATAACTACAGTATAAAATTATCAATAGTGTTACATTTAGAAATACTACAATAAACTTTATAATGTTTGTCACAGAAGTTTATTTTCGTAAACTGTAAAAATGTCTTTCCAGACAGATACTTTAGAAAAAAACATATCAGTATCTTTACCGTGAAATAGATACCAAAAGGATGGTACTTCTGGAAGACTTTTTAAATGATACACTATAGATAAAAGCATATCTCTATCTAAGATAACTTCTTAAACCTATGTGGAATAAAATTATAAGTTAGTTTAAAGCAATCTGGGTCATAAATCAGCTGTCATTATCGCTCCAAAAATCTAATTTATACTTTCCACTTATTTTAATTGACATGACTGACTTTAATTTCAAATTAATCTTGTAGTAATTTTTATTTTTAATGAAATGGTGGTCTTCTTTACCTTCGTTATTTGATTGACTATGAAAAGTTGAATTATCCAATAAGGTTATTGTAAAGTACTTAATAATATATTTTTCTTTCATTAACATATTTATCAGTTCATTCATCCCTAGTGCCAACACTTCATATAGTTTACCATTACTATTAAGTACTTTGCCAGCTTCACTTTGCTCTGTTATAGTCTATTTATTTCCTTATCTTTCCTGTGAAGGATGCCTGAGGTTGAGTGGGTGACTTGCTTTTCAAGTATTTAATTTGATGTGATATCCTAACTCCCATCATGGAGAGTCTTAAACCCTCTTTCCACCAGACAGAGCGACAGGAAATGTTGGGGTACTGACAAAAAATACAGGGATCGAGCAAACTAAAAATGCAGTTGACGACTCAATTGAACAATTGAAAATTGACTCAACTTTGTGTGTTCATAACCTGTACATAAATGAAACAGGGTGGAAGGGACCGAGTCACCTACTTGCACTGTAATTTGCTTGGAGATGGGATTGGAGGACGCCCTCTGACCTTCAGTTCTCCTGAGCTGTTGTGGGGATTGTTAGTGAGGGAACACTTTTGGACATTCTAAATTGTGCAGAAAATGTGCTTACACTGTGTATTTTTCCTCAAGGACCACAGGGAAGAATAGTAAAACTATTTTAACACTGAGAATGAAGTTCACATCTAAATTTAAGTAGTAACTCATAAATACTTTCAGACAATATGATTTTATATTGGTTGATTAAAAAATAAACAAATAAAAGCAAAATATGCTGTATATGGGAAGGATCAGTAAAAATGCAATTAAATCCACTCTTATATTGCAACCCTGTTGCAAGGAGATCTTGGGAATGTAAGTGATAACATTCTTGGTGCAGTAATTGCTGTTTAAGCACATTTGTAGGTCATGCATATTCTGCTGAACTTGTGTTATCCAATATTCACATAATCAATATGCAGTGTTAGCATACATAGTAGATACTTTCGAGGGGTATGCTTATTGAATTTATTTTAATTAGTCAGATTCACAAAACCATCCTTCAGTCATTTGGAGACTTTCAGACAATCAGGGATTCGGCCAAGATACAGAAGCAATGACATTTTTATCTCACTTGGGATTATAGGTTCTGAAAATCGAAAACAGTTTAATTATCCTTTAACTTTATTAGTCACTGCTTGCAAATGTCATCTTATGGATCAATATTTATCAAGCCTTGAAGATATTTTGAAGAAGACTTATCTTTTTTTTCTTTTTTGCAGTGTAGGATTAGATTTCTGAAATATCTGTAACAGATGGCTGAGAATTGTAAACATCTCATAAAATGATTAGCTTCAAACTGACCGGTGCATTGCACTATAATGTATGTGCAGCATTCGTTATTACTAATGATTAGGATTTAAAAATATGCAAGTGAATTGCATTCAGTGTTGTCTTGTTGCGTGGGTTTGAAAGCAATTGAAACATTCAACCTATATCAGATGGAAAATCTGAATTTATAGCTAGTTTTCTGTCTAGTATATATTGCTAGGATGATAGTGTAGCTATAGAGTTTCTACTTGGAATGGCCTAATACAGAAATATACTGTAAAACAGATTTAGTTATTTCTCAGTAAAACAACTCCCATGGGTTAGGGAGGCAGAACTGTCAGGGACTGTTTATCCTCATCGTGCTACAGTGGACCCAACTGGCCAGGTGTCGATTGAGCTCAAGCGGATGCCTGCAGGCCATGACGTCATACACGTGGGGCACGGGGAAGCACTCCCACACCCACAAATTTCTTTCAGGGACTCGAGGTGCCGCTGAAACATGATCAACAGGTTTTGCACATAAGAGCATAGGAAAGGTTTGAGAAAGAGAAAAGGCCCTTCGGCCCATCAAGGCTCGTCCCTTGTTAGCACACCATTTCCCCCAACTGGGAAAGCACAGAATGTTCCCAGTGTTTTAGATCCCACTACTTCACCTGGTCAGCTGTTCCATGCAATTATAACTATCTGTGTAAAAAGGTGCTTCCTACCTTCTCTTCTCAACTTGCTTTTACTCAGCTTCCACTTTTGCATCACAGTTTGATACATTATTACCACTTCTCGTTGACTTGTTCTTACATGAAAAAATCTGGGCTGCAAAAAGAGGGACTGGTTCTGCTAAAATCATAAAGGCGTTTAGTTCAATCACAAGGAAACTGTGGAGATGCTTCCTTTAGCTTAGAGCAATATTCCTGTAAATAATGCCTTTAAACAAGTCTGGTGTCAGTATCATATAGTTATTTGGACTTCAGTCTTGTGAGTAAAGCCCGGAACACACTGCCCGATGCGACCGTCACGTTTCTCAATGGAGGAGGTCTCGTTTAAAAAAATGTGGGCATCACACACTGCCTGCCCGATTGAAATCACAGGAAAGAATGCACAATTTAGCGATTTTTTCTGATATTTGACCTGCCCTGGATGCATAAAGTACAGTGGCAAAGCAGGGGCATAGCATACATTGAGGCAGCCGAGGCACTCTAGTTATACTGTGCTGATCGCACAAGTATATTTAATCCTTGGCCTGCCATATGTACCTGGCTTATAAAACCTTCTAACTATTAGTATTGGTTTTAAGTAGTGTATAATTTGAACTGTTTTTGTGTCTAGGATTTTTTATCGTGATTGAATTACCCCTTTATTAAATATGTAGTCTTCCTGAACTGGAATAAGGATTGAGAGTGATGGGAAGTGGTTAATAGGATTTTAATTGCACTATCTGTTCTTTTCTATCCAGAGTTGGAGTGGTGGAGGGCCAGAGTGGGACTACAACCACCCCAGTATTGGAGGCGGCGCCAGACAATTGATGGTGTGCTGTGTGCAATGGAAAGCACTACCTTATTGGAGACTGACCAGCGGGGGCACCAGTAGCACCAACGGAAAACTGGCTGGCTAGACCGCCTTAGTCTGTGGGTTGGGCTCGGTGGTGCTCCCTGTTGTGGGTGAGGTGAATTCAGTTAAACTAATTGCCAAATTGGGGAGCAGGAGAGTGGAACCACATCTGGTACCAATGACCTGGCTAGGGAAATTGTAGCCATACTGCTTATTAGTTATTCATATTATTTTTAACATTGTCTGTTTGCAGAACAAACAATTAATTACTTACCTAGTTGTCCTGTCTGTGTGTCTGGCTGTTGTCTTCCACTGTGTATGCCTCAAACCTGTGTGATCCTGTGTAATATTGTGTCGAACCATATCGGCTGGTACCATCACACTCGCATCTTGGTTGTGTCCAGGGAGCTGGCGGTCCATGCCTTGGTTGGTGCCTGTTTACTCCTGCAGTGCGTCAGTCATGGAGGGAGGTGCCTTGAAGGGAAGCAGTACAACACCTTATCACAATCCACAAGTAATCAGTAATTCAAAATATTTCTGCCAAATGTCTTCTGAATCATTTGTCAAACGGTCCTTGGCGTAATGATATTAATAGGCTTTTAATCAAAAAGCACCGCTTCAACAGTATAATTCAATGATGAATACTTAGCTTTGCTATCAGTTTCTGACCAGTCTTTCCTTCCATCAGGCTTGTCTGTCTGTCCCTCCCTCCGTCCGTCCCTCCGTCCCTCCGTCCCTCGGTCCGTCCGTCCGTCCGTCCGTCCGTCCGTCCGTCCGTCCGTCCGTCCGTCCGTCCTGCTTGATTCCCCCTGGAACCACACACTCCCTTGCTGTACTTTTAGTTCCCTTTTTATAGGAGACTATCAGTGATAGTTAATTGGTTCAAATGGAAAACACCTGTAGCTGCATTTGGAATTGGGGGACTATTTTCTCTCTCTAATCACCTGTGCTATATTACAAATATATTACAAATAACAACACACTTAACAATAAATAACTTAAACACAGCAATACAAAATAAGCAACAACTTGCCTCTCTTTGGGTAATAAACTAAATAAAATGTGAAAGATAACAAGTTTAAATGAAACCAAAATACTAATATAATAAATACAAAGCGAACATAATGTGCACAACCCCAACTCCTTTATAGTCACTCGTGACATTAGTGTTTGACAAGTTTGGGTCTAATTGAAACGCAATTAAAAATTGGACCTTGAGGGAGGTGTTTTTTGTATGTATGACTGTGTATTTACCTTTTTTTTTTATTCACTTGTCTGGTAGATCTGCTAAAGCTTTCTTTCAATGCAAGTGTTTAAAGATTACTCTCTCTCTCTTTGATTTACAGTATGACTTTTTTTTAAATACAATTTATTTGAGCCTGAGTGTAGCTAGAGTGGACACATGACACATAAGTTAAGCGCTAGAATCCTGCATGTTGATATTATAATGTCATGGCAGGGTCAGTATGAAGGAAACATATTCTTCAAATATAATTTTAATACCACAGCTTGCAAGAAAAACAGATTGCCAATTTAATTGCTTTTGAAGATAGTGAAGGAGAAATGAATACCGATTGACTGTAATTAACCAGCTGTCCCATTTTGATAGTATTCAGCAAATATATTGTGTAAAAACTTATGACATATATAACTGGGTAAATATCTGAATTTAGACCGACTAATTGGACAGAGTATCATAATATAAGTGTGAGGCTACCAAGCCATTTAACACATCACAGGTTACTAAGTGATATTTAAAAGTCCTTGCCCTTGAACCATATCTAATTTAGCCAATGTAGATGGCATCTCATGTCCACATAAATCACTTGTTGATTCACATGAGCTGCTAATGATAAGCAGTTCCTTAATCAAGGGAATGAGACTTAATTATTTGCATGGACTGATGTTAAAATGAGTCACATTGGCTAGCTTGCTTGATTTTCCCACACACAAACCAGGTGTGACATGGCAGTTTTTTTTCAGCTGCCAATTGCAGCGATAACAGCTCGAGACAGATATAATCCAATTAATGAGACCATTCTCATGTGAGATGTAACAAACTGCTGACAGTCACTGTGACTATCATCTGGAATCTTCTTTCGCTTCTTCTTTTTCTCTAATTATTCCCTGCTTTTTTTCTTGAGATGTCATCCACTGTGCACATGCAACATTGGATATTTACTAAGAAACCATCAACCTGTACTAACAACGTTACATGCCAGTGCCTTACTCTGAATTATTCATTGTCTAGACTGGTATAGAAATACACTGCTGCTTTAAAAGTCTAGTGCTCCATAAGGCTTTCAAATAGAATATACACATAGGCTCTATAACTCTCTATAGTCTTCGTCTATATCAAAAAAGTCATAATTACTGAATGTGTAGTTAAAATGGCCATGTGTTGTCACATCAAGTAATTATTAATTTCCATAAACCGATTTTTTAGAATTTCTAACTGCTCACATATTCTAATATTAAGTAATATTAAGTAATTGCATTGTTGGCAATTGTGAACTGTCCCAGCCACTCAGACACCTAGGTAGAGGGTACTATACTGTATGTGTGTACTAAGACGAATCTTGCTTGATTTCAGCAGAAACTGCATAGCACTCAGTGTTCCCTGTGTCCTTTCCACTGCACTTCCTGTGCACCAGTTGTATCACTTTGTCCCATTGCCAGCTAATAACACAGGAGGACACTTTCACCTCTCCACACATAATTTGGAGATACACTCAGTAAAATAAACAGCCATTTGCTGTAGCCTTCAAAGCAATTTACTTTTCTCTCAGCCAGGGTGAAATGTTTGACATGTGGGATTGCTTAGTATCTGGCACATACATTGATAGTTTCTGATTTATTTATAAAACACTGTGGAGCCAGGCAAATTGGGTATAATACTGAGCTACTGATTGCACCTTATTCAATGTAAACCTCGTTCAGTATTTACTGGCATTTGAGTTTTAGTGGTGTAGGAAGGCTATCAGTTCAAAAGAGTCATTCTCAAACACAAAACTTTGACTTGGCACAGAGTTCTTTTTTCAGTAATCGTAATAAAAAAAGACAGCATCTAATTTATCAGTCAGCATGCCGTTGTTCCACTATGATGTTCCAGCTGGTCATTCATTAACAACAAACACCTGACAGGACATCACATGCTCAACCTTTTGAAGAATACATTCCCCAAAAACAAAATAAAAAAACTTAAAGGGCAGGAGCATTACACCTTGACTGCATGTTTACACTCTTTGTGATGCATGAATTATTTAAAAGGAAGAATTGTTTATTGAGAGAAAATGTGACCAGACTTTCCATCAATTACAGCCAGATCAAAGCCAGCGAGGCTGTTATTTCTGCCAAATGTCTGTGTCTGCTGTTAATTCTATTTTTTTTTTTTTTTTTTACCAATTTGAAGATTCTAGAAGAATGTAGTAAATTCCTCTCTCTCTCAGTTTGAGATAGAAGCCTCTCTTCTCATTTTTGATTTGGCAAAAATATAAATGAAATTGAATTTAAAAGGTTTTGGATGCACAAAACTGCACTATAATGCTTGTTTCATAAACAGTTTCACAGCATCACAGTTTAACCTTTTCAGCCCATTCAAAAACATATTGTACCTGATAATGCTTTTGTAAATTATTGCATCACAATAATTGACTGTGACTGTGGACAATGTGTTGGTTTATGTAAATGCATAATGCTGACAGAATTTTGCTCCTAACCCATTTCACCAGTGTTGCTAACGATTCAGGTCAAACTACAGCATTGAAAACTGAATAACAGCTAATATCAATGACTTTCTAACCAAACCCCTGTTACTGACACATTGTTCAACATGGAATGCTAGAAAAGTGACAGTGGTGTAGTGCTATATTTAGAAGTGCGCGGTCGCATTTATGAGCAAATGAGACTGAGGTTCTGAAACAGAACCGTTTGCAAAAAAAGATGTGTAAGGCCACAGGTACCCTTTATTTGTTTGTTGCGATTGAGTTTTATCTTTTAAATAAATGTTTAGCTTATTTTATCTACTTGATTTCTGATATACAGTGCCCTCCATAAGTATTGGGACAGTGAAGTCAAAATTGCTATTTTTGCTGTACACTTTTATTTCTGGTGGTTTCAAGACATACATGTTTTACCAACTAAGAATAACAGCACAGTTCCATCCTCCCCATTTTATGTGAGCATAAGTATTGGGACAATTCAAGTATAAAAGCTAGTATTTAGTCGCAAATCCCTTGCATGCAATAACAGCAGTGAGTGCGATCCATTGACATCACCAAACTCTTGGTATCGTCCTTTGAGATGCTTTGCCAAGCCTTTACTGCAGCCATTTTCAGCTGTTGCTTGTTTTGGGGAGTTTCTGACTTCAGTCTCCTCTTCAGCAAGTGAAATGCATGTTCAATCGGATTTAAATCAGGAGATTGACTTGGCCAGTCTAAAACTTTCCACTTTTTTCCCCTGATGAACTCCTTGGTTGCGTTGGCAGTGTGTTTTGGGTCATTGTCCTGTGCATTGTGAAGTGCCGCCCAATGAGTCTGGTGACATTTTCTTGTACATTGGTAGCCAGGATGCTTCTGTACACTTCTGAAGTCATTCTGCTGCTGCCATCATTCGTTACATCATCAATAAAGATGAGTGAGCCCGTTCCAGAGGCAGCCATGCATGCCCATGCCATGATACTACCACCACCATGCTTCACAGATGAGGTGGTATGCTTTGGATCATCTGCAGTTCCTTTTTTTCTCCACACTTTTGCCTTCCCATCACTTTGATAAAGGTTAATCTTCGTCTCATCTGTTCCAAAACTCTACTGGCTCATCTCTGTACTTTTTAGCAAACACTAATCTGGCCTTTCTGTTTTTGGTGCTGATCAGAGGTTTGCATCTCGCAGTGTAGCCTTTGTAATTCTGCTGCCGAAGTCTTCTGCGAACAGTAGATTGTGACTCTTTCACCCCAGCATTCTGGAGGTTGTTGGTGATTTCACTGACACTTATTTTAGGGTTGTTTTTCACAGCTCTGGTCATTTTTCTGTCATCAACTGCTGTTGTTTTCCTTGGCCAACCTGGTCGTTGCCGATTGCTGAAGACACCAGTGGTTTCTTTCTTTTTCAGGACATTCCAACCTGTTGATTTGGCTTTGCCCAACTCTTGTGCTATGGTTCTAATTGAGTTCCTCTTTTCTTTTAGCATCCAAATCGCTTGCTTTTCTTTCATAGACAGCTCCCTAGTCTTCATGTTGGATTATGCCTACTGACACCAAACGCAGACTCCAAAGGCAAAAGCAAAGGATAGAACTGGAATACACATCCACAGCTCTTTTATGTGTGAACAATCAATGCAACAGGAAACACCTGATCAATTAGAAACACCTATGAGCTAAATGTCCCAATACTTATGCTCACATAAAATAGGGCGATGGAACTCTGAAAGTGCTGTTATTCTTAGTTGGTAAAACATATATGTATTGAAACAACCTGAAATAAAAAGTGACATTCTGTACCTTTGCCTCATATTCATCTTTTAATCGTATTTTCATATTGCTTGAGTGTACATGAAAAATAGCAATTTTGACTTCACTGTCCCAATACTTATGGAGGGCACTGTATGGGTCTAAAAATAAGAACTGTTCCAATTATTACATCTAATTGTAAAACGCTGACACCTCAGCACAGCATTGATACAGGTTCCCTTCACCTCTCTTACACATTATTCACACCTGTTGTTCCAGACCAGGCTCGCTATATATTCAAACTTTTTTCATTATTTATCTCTCAAGGGTTTCTTAGGGTTATTGTATTCTTTGCTTATTTGTTTATTTGGGTTTATTTGTTTAAAAGAAAAAAAAATCATCAAAAAATTCTAAGTTATTTTTGGATTACAGGTACTTGCCATTTTACCGCAAGACAGTCCTTCTTGATGGTATTGTAGTTTTTCTTGCGTGGAAGGAGCTTCCTGCTGATATACAAGACGGGGTGCTCCTGAGACAACACTACACCCAAACTCATCTGTCTGCAGGAGAAACTGCCTGCTGAAATCAGGGCTGTACAATATTGCTCAGGGATGTGTCGGTGGCTGCTTTTTTATTTTTCATATACATGAACTCCTGTCCCCTGAAACATAAGGATACACATACAGACACCAGTATAAATGAACTGCAGAAGGCATTAAAAAAACAGAGTTAAAAATGAGCATGAAGAGAGCTGTAAGGAAAAAGAGATGTCAAGTGAGAGGTGTGACTTTGTGGCAGTGTGAGTCAGCAAGGATGCTAATGTAATTCTGGGGACAGAGGCTATACTCATACACATTTTGGGTAACTTCTGGATTAAGTCGGGTGAGTGGTCCCCTGTCACATATTATGGTGGCTTTCCCCATTGTAAATAATGTGTGATTGTTTAGTTATTGTAATCATTTAATTTTTGAGTTGGAAAGTGCTCTGTCTCGTGAGTATGCTGAGAGAAGCAACGTGAATAAGGATGTTAGGAAATGCATCTTTGTGCATAAGTTAATTGGGGGTTATTGTGTAATTGACCCCCATTTGACAAATGAATGACTCTATAATGGCTGTAGGCTGTATAAGGACTTGTTTGAGTGCTGACAAAATTACTAAGTGCTGCTAAAAAGTGCTGCATGTTTAAGTGAGACACAAGTTCTGCAGCTAGAGAGCTTGTCTGTGACAAAAGAAGAAAGTGGTCTTTTTTTTATTATTATTTTGTGTCGATAAACAATAAGAGTATGTAAATTTGTTTGTGTGACTGATTGCCCATGTGACCACCTACCCAATCACAGAGTTCACAACATGTTTTATTTACAAACACATTTTAAATAAGAATTGTACGTCGTCTTTGTGAATAGCACGCATATTGTTAAATCCCTACAGTAAATCACAAGTTCAGCTTTGCCGTGCTAGGAACGTTTCTAAACGTGACAGCTATCTATTGAAAGCATCAAACTTTCACTCTTCCATTAAATAGAATGCCAAAGAAAGACAGATCAATAGTGGCAAGTACACCCTTTTAGACCCATAATCAATGTTGCCAATGCTGTATAAACATTAATTATTAACAATGGATGTGGTTTGGAGTGTTTTATTTGTGTCTTTTCTTAGAGTTGTAACGGTTTACCAGTGTCAAATGCCTCCATTAAAATGAAGCAAGACTAGGGTATGAGACATATGGATAGACAAGGTGCTCAACACCACAAGTGAAGTAAATGTATCGTAATAATAATATGTAACGTGTAGTCCAGCCAATGCTAATGTGGGAGTTACAATCAATTGCCTGAAAGGTCAGTTATCAGAGCTTGAAAAGAAATATCGGTTACCTGCTGAAGTGTTGAAACTTGGATCATATTTTAAAGCCAGCTAAAAGATTACTTTGAAACAATTGGAGATGCCATAAGTGTTAAAAAGATAGACTGCTACTGTGTAATATACAATGCACAATCATTTTAGAATGATGTAATCCCCTTTTCTTTTAAGACGTTGTTGAATGTCTAACCCCGATATTGTGTAGAGGCCAGAAACATGTTTTTTTTTTCCATAACCATTTTCATATCCTGCTTTAAAGATGTGACATGAGGAATTTTTTCTTCCATATACCACCAATGATTTATGGTATAGTAACTTAACAGAAATGCATTTTTTAATTTCTGTTAGGAAAGGCATTCGTTTCTGCAGTCCATTGCTGACATGCCCTATTGTAAGAATTGTATCTGTTTTTCTCCAGATTCTGTCCAGCGATTCCTCAAGAGGCAGGAAGGCATATCTATCAGTGTAGAGGTACTTTGTGTTTAGAATATATTGTTGGCTTCAAAAACATTCATGAAGGGAGGGGGGGTTGTAACAGTGAATACACATTTTTCAAAACACAAAAATGAATTCTGAGGTAACATGATAAGAAACCATAGGCTTCTTTTAACAAATGTCATTTTGTTTTCTGCTGAAATGGGAGATTCTATATACGTATGACACTTCACGGTGTGTGTGGTTTGGGACTTTGCATACAGCTCGATGGTTGCTGCACTTCACACACACTTTGTCTGTCTTTCTGTTTCATCCTCCCCTGGTTTTAGGTTGTTAGCAAACCACACATGGAACACTGTGCTTCCCTGACATGGAGTCTAGGGAGAACCCTGACAAGTCCTTGACTTTCCCATCATTCTCTGGCAGTGTATATTCTCTATGAAATATTTCACCACAGCTGGCTGCTCATAAACCCACATGCAGTCAGCTTCACCAGAACCAATGCATGGTGCACAAAATAAATGTTTAGTTTGTTACCAGGTGGAAGCATGACCACGTGGTGTCCAGAGTGAGTTACACACCCAGGGGAGAGCAGGTTCGTGTTCTGGCTGTGCACACTCATCAGTCTTCCCTTCGGATTCCAGAAGCAGCGTTGCCTTGGCTCTAGCACTCCTGCGGGTTCGGGAGGCAAGACCAGTGGGAGAGGATTCACATGAATGGCATTGAACAAAAGAATGCAGATGGGTAAGTACTTTCAGACTAAACCATTTATAGTAGGTAGGGGGTTTGTGGCGATCTGTCTGAACTACAGTATATATATATATATATATATATATATATATATATATATATATATATATATATATATATATATATATATACATATATGTATATATATATATATATATATATATATATATATATATATATATATATATATATAATTTTGAGTGGTTCTGAGTTCTGTTTCTCCAATGTTGAGTATTTATTATATATATATATATATATATATATATATATATATATATATATATATATATATATATATATATATATATATATATATAGTATCTCTCTTTACCTGTCCTAACTTCCAGGCATTGGACATATTGTACATGCTCATTCCAATCATATGTCCTTTCAACTCTGCTGGCACCATGAGGCTACAATATACAAGGTCTAGGTGGAAAAATATAATAAATAAATAAATAAATAAATAAATAAATAAATGTCATTTGAAACCATTTATGCTTAAATTACGCTTTCTGAATTGGACCCATAATATATTTCAATAAAATGCTATTCATTCAAGTAACGTCGAATTTTTTTCACATTATGTAGTGTCACAGGTGTATTTTGCCAGCTAGATATCAGAAGTGTACAGTCAAGAAGCCCTAAAGAGTGTTAAATGGATGGAAGATAATGGCACAACATGTAAAAGGCTAACAGACAAGTTCTACAAATCTGATCTATCATTCAAGCGAAATAATTGGAGCCACTGTGGGTAACCAGCGTCCATTCTCTCCCTGTCTTCTTCAGTTCTCTTAATGCATTATGCATCTTAAATAAACAAACATATCTGACCCAGTCATCTGAATGTCTTTTTGCCCCGGTGGAGTCTCTGGGGATTCTTCTGTGTACTTTCTGCTACATTTGATGGAATTTGAGATGACTGTTTTGCAGGCAGCAACCTTTTTAATGTGTCTGCCATTTCCATGCAGTCTTACAACCATGTCAGTTTGGGAGCTAGCTTGTATCAGTATCTTTGCCTTTTATTGCAAACCAAGATGTAAGAAAAAAACGGTTACTGAGCCAATTATTTCACAGTAATAACCTACAGTGTAGCTTAAACCGTACTGTATTTCTGTTGCTACAGTGTAATCTGTTTATTTTGCATTGGCCTGAAAGATGTATTATTAGTAGTAGTCGTAGTAGTCATAGAAGTAATAGTGGTCATTTATTTTCATGTAATGCATTTATACAGGTAATAATAAATTCTAGTTTCTAATAAAAAAGGTATTTTCTTTAGTAAAGTACACCATGGTTGGGATGAGGGTGTGGGTATTTGATTGACGGTCCTTTGGAAAGAGCAGAGGCTCTATTCCATTGATGTTATTCATTTCTGCTATAGGATGGAATTATTGAGATAACACTGCTCTAATGATGTCATCTTTGCTCCATATTGAATTGTTTTAGGTAAGCGTTAGCACACCTCTTTACACCGTATTAAATGTTTTGTTGTTAACACCATATTTAGTTTGCTCCCATATGAAAAAAAATATTTAAAATTTATAAATTAGCTCTCTAAACAGAAATCAAGACACATTTCATTATTGTATCTAAACTGCACAAAATGAGTAGTTAAGATAAATCTTTTGGCTCAGGTTAAATAATTTTTAAAAAATGCATTACATACTTTACGATCTAGCTGCAAATATGAAATGTTGACGGGCAAATTAAACGTATTATGAATAACATGTACTTTTCAATGAGATTCTTTATATGGCAGATTTTTTTTTTTATTTTTTTTTATTTGGCATGAAAAGGAAAATTTGCAATGGGGATCCGGGCTGGCCAAAAACAACATTGATATGAAATCAATATTTAATTAATCAGTAAAGCCTGGTGGTGCATCAATTTGTCTGTATTCTGTTCATTTCAATTACAGTACATTACTGTGGTGGTTCATCCATAGCTTTAAACACTCAATCATCAGAGATACAGATAAACAATAGTTCACTGAGAGAGTTTCTACCAGTCACATGCAGCACTGTGCTTTACCAGAGAATGAAAGTTATTAGGAAACAAGGGCACAGCCCTAATTATTATTATTAGTCGTCATAGTAGTATTTTTTAAGTACAAAAGGCCCACACCAACACTATAAATCACAAACAATAAACTAAACCAGCTGAATACAAATAATATACCAATTGTACAGATTTTGCAGCTAGACCTCACACTGGTCCAGGTAAAATACAATAATATTATTATATTTTTTTATTTTATTTCAAATAAAAGTGCTAGGTAAAACAGTGTAACAACAAGTAGAAAAAGTTTTTGATTAGTGTATATTACACTGATGAAGACACTCGATAAAGCATGTGTCTGTTACATATCAGGAATTCTGGCTTGACCATGCCTCAGTGAGCACAGGATGTACCCCCAGGTGTTCTAATAAAGTGTGTGAGAAGAGCACAAAAAAGCCCAATACACTATTTATATGTAATATATTTTTTATATTTAAATAATCTATCTATTCACATTTTCCTACTGGCCAATGCCAATTAATGGTATACATCAAATACTCTTTCCTTCAATTACATTTTTTTTTACCCTTTCCCTTAGAGATTAGCTTACAGATGTCACTGGGAAAGGTGATCTTTATTGATAGAGTGATTAAACGATGTGCAGCCTGTTCTCCTGTCTGAAGGTGATAATTATACAGAGAGCCGCAGCTAAGTAGGGAGTGTGCTCCCCTGGAGCAGAAGCCAGAATAAACACATCACATGTGTGACGTCCTTCACAGCACAGGGCCTCTCTTCATTACTGACCCATCATTCTTTTGGAATTGATCCCATTTCATCCAGTTTAATGAAGTTTAAAGCAAAAAGTCAGAGGAATTTCAATGTCATCTCCTCAGTAGTTCAAATGTACAGTTTGACTGCTTTTTGGCTTTCTTCTTTTCTTTCTTTTGCCTGAGAATTATTATTTTAAGACATCTTGTTAAAATGTTGTAATACTTATCTCTCAAACCAAAGTAGATGTTTAATTGAATATGGCAAAAAATTAAAATAACTAAAAAAGGGAAATGTAACTCTATATATAACTGTTAGATTGTGTCATGCCTGAAGTTCACCAGAGAACATCATAACTGCATTTACAGGCGTAGTGATATAATCAGTTGATGTTAAGTTTACACTATGCTGGTATGTGTTCTAATTTATTTAGCTTTCTTGGTTTTGAAATGGGCAAACCTAATGGAATTTCTCAATGGAAGCAACTGATCCACTTTTCTACTTGATTTAGTTATTATATCATGCTGTCAATGCTGCAATGCTCTCAGTCAAGAACGCTTTTATTTTATTTTTTAAAAGTGGAGAAAAATTTAATTTTGTAATATTTCATTTAATTGAACAGAGGAACAGTGCTGAGTTTAGACATTCTAAAAGAAACCTAAAGTCCAGATAAAATAATCTAGACTGTGAAACACAGAACTGGAGTGATATTTCAAGTACTGTTCACTATTAATAGGAACATACAAAAAAAAAAAGAACAGACAATTAATCCTTATTTATTTGAATAAGAACAGTATACATTTCAAAGATATATAGATTTTACATTAGATGCGTAGATTTGATTATTTTAATTATCTTTCAGTTATTCTTCAACTATTGATCCACCACTGGTATATGGCAGGTTATTTGAACTTTGGTCTGCAGTGTGTCAAACTGGATGTCACAGGGCTACAAAACTCATTGCTTGTCTAGATTGAGTTTCAGTACTAGCCCCATTGACTGCATTATCATTTGAGTTTACAAACTTCTGCTGCTCAGGGTAAACATATCCTTGTAGGACTATTGAGTCAAGCTAAAACAACATCAGAAAGCTTTGTATAGTCTTCAGGGTCTTCAGTGTGTTGTTTCCTTAGTTGTCAAAAGTACAAGAACTGACTATAAATATTTAAGGGAAATTGTAACAAGTAGTGAATGGAACCCTTAAGCATCCTTGAAAATGAAAATATATTAGTGACTATTTTAAGAAACAACAGATCTTAATACAGTACTATAAGAAACGACACTGCAGTGAAGAAGACACCAGCTGAAATCTACTTGACTTACAATAGTTTTACCTTAGAATTCTGAAGTTTTGGAAAAATCGTAATATACAGTAGCCACTCAAAAACTCAGAGACCAGAACAATTACAGACCTTTTTTCACTGTCTTTTATTGATGGCCAGTAATAATAGATAATAGGGAGGAAGGGTAATAAACCATAACAGGATTGACATATATTTAAATCATTAAAACAGATCCCCATTCAGTTGGCAACAGGATCATACTAGTACTCATACTAAATGACTATATTACCCTATGGTGTGGGCGTCATAGACTAAACCAGTTGTACATTCATAACTGCAGTTTTACATAAGTAAAGGCACTGAAATTGATGAGTGTTTGGCATGAGTAAGTGCTGTATCTGTGCTACACCTCTGATGACAGCTGTGTCCATATAACCCTTATGTCCATGTTACCCCCAGATCCTGTATATACAGGATATACATTTTGAGTGGTTTGAAAAATATGAATGCATGAATGACAGAAAGGCAAAAGGTCCCTGTGGTGTACACTGGCAAGCAAACCAGCAGTGCACTCAGGTCGGGCTAAATCAACAACAGTCGGCAGTGAGTGATTTTCTATCACATTTTATGTCTTGTTATATCCCCTTTAATGTTTCTCTTTGTCTACTGGTGCTTTGAGAGATTCCCCAAGTTCATAATGCATTTTGTGGTGCAGAGGAGCCTAATTTAGCTTCGAGCAAAAGCTTTGAATTTTTTATTATGAAGTAATTTACAGATGCTAGTAGATAAATTAGCACAACAAATTGCAGCTCAATTGCATAATCACACAGATTGATTTTGTGTTACTCTCCAAGATATATAGACACCTTGTGGCAACATTGTCAAGGAAAGGGAATGAAAGTTAAAAGACTTTCAATTTCGCTGGAAAACACAGAGAAATACACTGAAGGACGACATACTGTAGGTGTTGTCTGAATCAAATCCGTCTTCAAAAATGACTGTCCCAGATTCTATTAAGGAATACTAATTATAATAATGAAAATAACAATGGCATCCAATACAATGGGCAGCAGTGTGGAGTATTGGTTAGGGCTTTGGACTCTTGACCGGAGGGTTGTGGGTTCAATCCCAGGTGGAGGACACTGCTGCTGTACTAGGGTTACCATATGGCTCCAGATTAACCGGACGCTGTGAGACAGAACGGGATTTCAAACTTGCCCCTAAATTGAAATAAATGAAGGTGTAAATGAACCATCCTTAGCTACAATTAATAATGGTGCTTAAATACCCGCATGCGCATCAAATAATTGTATTAAACTAAGAATGAATTGCAGCCAGTCGCTATTTTTTTCTGTTTGTTAAAATTCAATTGCCCATATTATTCTGCAAATACAATCGCATCATCATCTCGATGCTCTATCGATAGATTAGCTATTCGTTCATTAAGATCTGATCAGAAGCAGCTGATCAGTGTAAATTGTTTGCTGCTCCCAAGCAATTCCACCACAGCAGGATTAATCTCAGCAAAGGTGGAGCTCATTTATACGTGAATTACTTTCAATTTAGGGGGAATTTTGAAATCCCGGTCTGTCTCAAAGTGTCCGGTTAATCTGGAGCCATATGGTAACCCTAGCTGTACCCTTGAGCAAGGCACTTTACCTAGATTGCTCCAGTAAAAACCCAACTGTATAAATGGGTAATTGTATGTAAAAATAATGTGATATCTTGTAACAATTGTAAGTCGCCCTGGATAAGGGCGTCTGCTAAGAAATAAATAATAATAATAATAATAAATGTATTTTGGTCTACCGAAAAAAAAAAAAAAATCACTAAATTCTAATGTCTGTTTCAAACTTGAAAAAGTATAAATGTTAGATGTGTGATGACCCCAACTGCAGCAGTCCAATAAGTAGCCAGTTGCTAAAGTTACACTATGAAACACAGGCTGAAATAAAGTAGAGGCACTAACAGACAAGGCACAGCCAATACAAGAAAAGTGCTGAGGAGCCGTCCAAACAGCAGCCTATCCAATGAATGCTTCATGTATTGGTTTTTGTTGTATATCTGGGACTATTTGTTTTATTGATTTCAAAATTTGGAAGCTACAACAACCACCCCCAATGAGGAATGTGTGGAGTGACCTTGACCTTCACCTTGTATCCAAGATAGTCCCAATCACTCCAATATGAATGAATTTATTGGCGCTGATTAGAATTTGATGAAGATCTGATCAAAGGTGACTGATTTTACGGCTTTTTATTTGGCATTTATGTTCATCATTTCGTAACTCTACTGTACAAAATTGATATATTATGACTTTACTTGCTACAAAGTAGTGAAATGGTTTGCCATTTAATCTTATGTATTTTATTCTATGTCTGTTGCAAGTAGTCTGTATTGAACCAGGGATCTGGTGTTTTCTCCCTAGGGCTAGTTTTATTGATCTCCATGCAAAAACATACACAACAGGTCCAAGAGCGGTTTTAGGGAGGCATTTAGATCACTGTTTCGATCTTTAAAATTGACCCCCGCTGCCTGAGAGATAATATCTATAATACATGACAGAAAATATAATAGCCTGTGGCAAAGTGGTAATGACGTGCAGGTGAGTGCAGTGCAGAAGAATCACACAGACAACGTTGGTACAGGTGCAAGGGTGTTTATTTAATTTAATAAATGTCCAGAGCCTTAAGGCAAAACCTGCAAATAATAATAGTGCTGGAAGTGATACAGCGGCGTGTATCACTTCTATTTGTAATCCTACGGGTTTGACCCGCAACCCCAAAGTCCCGTTCAGACACCCACACTAAACACAAACACAAAGACAGTGCGTGATTAAAGTGCTAAAGGTGCAAACAAAAGACAGTTCCTGTAGTGAAAAGGTGAGTGGTGAAGTCCGGGTTTTTCGCTGGCCTGCGGCCGCAGCTCCGGATCGTGCTCAGTAATCTTTGTGAGAAACGACACACAAGACAAACAGTGTAAATACACAGACAAGCAAACACTCACGGTTTTTAGCACAAACAAGACGGGCTCCTTCTAGGTTATTTGGTTTAACCATCTGCAAAGGAACAGATCACTCAAGCCATGCCCCCTATTTATACCCTCGCCCATGACCCCGAGGTTAACGAGCGCATCCGCTCCTCCAGTCCTCGGATGCCACGCCGCTTACCGTCTGGGTCACTGAGCTCGGGTGCCATAGCTCCGCCCCTTTCCGAACTGACCGACTTCCATCTACCCTACGGAATAAATTGTCGTGCCATTTCATTAAGGGTACTCTGTTCCTCGTGCACCGTGCCCTCACAGGTCGAGAGGGAGATCTAACACTAAGACTCATTCGATCTCTGTCACATAGCCCCAATTTAAAAACTTCAAAAAGCTATATCAGAATTCTAAAACTATAAGAAAATAAGTAAAGTAGATAAACTTTCTGTATAGTATTAAGAGTATGGGGTATATTTTACAAAGATCTATATATATATATGCCAATATAGAGATGTAAAACTACTCCTGGGACACTTACAGTAACTGTTCCTGTGGTCAGTATATATCAGCTAATGTCAGCAGTGTCTGAAATACTGTCTTTAGTATATCTGTTTCTTTTTTGGTTGCTGTGTGTATAAACTGTATATGGAAATGAAAAGTAGGGGGTGGGGTGTACAGCACACCAATAACTGAAAACAATACATGAAGCGTATCTAAAATGTAGCACTTTAATGACAAGTTCTTACTGTAGTTGCCAAAATATATACACTATGTAATAGCATACTGTAGTTCAGTCTGGAAAAAGGCACATTCATCCTGCAGTAAACACTTTAAAAATGTATTGTTTTGGAAACATCATTGAGCTCATTTGTAAAACCATCCATAACCTTGAAAGCCTATAGGAAAGCAGTTACCAATGTAGTGTTAAAACAGTATTCAGCGGGCAGCCTTCTCAAAACAGCTCCTCCTTTTCTACATCTTTTTTGTATTATGGAGCTGTGTTTCAGGGCTGTATTGATTTCCATTCTGTCCCTGGTTGATTAATGTTTCAGGAAGGCGTCAGGTGCATTAGTGCAGAGCTGAATAGAAAGAGCTGGGATTTATTTCTGTAGCAAATCTTATATCAACTTATAAATGTAGCACCATCCCTGATTAATAATTGCTTATGTATTTGTTAACAGAATTTTCAGCACCAACCACAGACGCCAGATATATTATTACTGATATATTTTCCAAAGTTGAGAATATGCTTGTCTGCCCAGAAAAATAAGTCAATAAATAGTATCCGATGAAATTGCTCATATTTCCTAATGAAACTAACACAAAAAAATACAAAATGTGAGAAAGTACTAAACCTTTTCTCTTTGCATATTTAATTATTTATTGGGTTAAGGTCATAGTATGTGTGTTCTGTATGATTGCCTTTTGTTGTTTCTGTAAAAACTCTTAAAGGATGTTTTTCTGAAGTGAGCATACTGTGTGAGTGATGAACAGACTTCATCTATGGCAGTGGTTCTGAACCGATGGGCCACGCAAATGTTTTTTTTTTTTGTATTTGTTTTATTTTACCTATGATACCAGCAGAGACCCGATCCGCGGGCGTTGTTGTGTTTAAGAATCAGTTAAGAATCTGTTCCTGCTGCAGTGTACCCTTGTTCAGTACATAAAATGGATCGGTTTGTGGAACGTGAAAAGATGCTGGAGGTGCATCATCGTCTAAAAAAGCAAAAGCTCAGAAACAGGAAGAAAGCTGCTTGGAAATTGGATTTCCCTTTACAGGCACTGCAGATGAACGTCGTCCTCAGTGTGTCCTCTGTGGTGGTGTACTGGCGAATGACAGAAAACTTATTAAAAACAGAAGTGCAGCCGGAGAAACATGGGTTTTTAAAAGCAATTCTAGCAATTTCAGTAATATGTTCTGGGGTGAAACTAGTGTCAAGTTCATCAACATGTAAAGAAAGAATAAAGAATAAAAATGTCCCAGGTATGTGTGTCTTTTTGTTTTATTTTGATTTTTGAACACTGGAATTAAGTGTGGTTTTCTATGTACTGATGGCATCTGTACACAGGATAACATGTACTGGATTTATGGCAAATACTTCACTGTGATTGGCTGATTTCTGATGCAATCAATATACTTCCCCACCCCACCTCATGTGGGACTGTTTTACAGTGGCAGCAATACAATAAGCCAGACATAGTAAGCAAGCACTTTTTTGTTTACTTTGTTTACATTACGAATGTATGCACAGCGGCTCAATGCAAATTCAAGCAGGATGTTGAATGTTTTTCTGTTTCGGTATCCTTTCTGCTTAAGGTTATAATCCTAGATATCATATTTTAACTCTTTCACATGGGAGAGCTAATTTTAAGATATTTGTAGCCTGGGACCTCATTAGTCAATTACGTGTGTTATGGTGATGTCAGGTATCAAAACAGTAATTTACTTCAATGGTAATATTTCAAAGCAAAATTGCTTTTTCATAAAAACATGTTTGGTCAAAAACTAACTTTTCTTCTAAAAAATCCATTCATCTTTTAAAACATTCTTTATTGTTTTGTAAAAAGGGTTAATTATTTGAAGACAAGATTTTGTTAGAATGGTCTTAAGGTAGCTTTTCTCCCCTGATTGAACGTGGTCAGTATCTCCTGAAAGCAACTCTTCAGCTAAATTGGACTCCAGAGATCCAACTAGCTTGCCAAAGACATTTGTTGCCAAGTCATTTTAGATAACAACTAAAGACTACCAATGATTTAGTTTCCTCAGTCCTATGGAGCAGCCTATCTCATTTTGAGGTACTATCTTTCCCTCATTTAGGGGCTGATGTAAGGATATTTGCCGCTGCAAAACACCCACCTTAGCCGTAAAGACTCTCAGATCCTCCTCAGAAAATGTTTCTTTTCCGTGCACCAAGAGGACTTTGCTGCCCTTCCTCAGACATATGTTTTTTGTTTGGTTTGATTTTCGTGCTCCACAAATCTCATACAGCGCCTACTGCTCTCTGTACTCCTAACTCACCTCACCTCTGGGCTGTAAGTGCAGCCGCTAAATAGCCAGATGCACAGGCGGCGCTCACTGCGACCCTCATTATCCTGATTGCGGCTCATTATTTGTGCGTGTTGAGTAATTTGCATTGCTCTTAAGCTTACATAGGCTGAAGTGAAAAATAATTGCCTGGCCGATAGGCAATTTGGATTTTGCAGCTGCAATTGTTCACACTACATCTATCCTTACATCAGCCCCTTGGAGTGTATATCTATTATTTGTTTTCCTTTGTTCATTTATTTTTTATGTATTATATCAGTTGTGACAAGCACAGGTGCATCATAACAGAGGATGCACTTACGAAAAGATAGACCAGAATCGTTTTAATGTAAAGCAGTGGTGGTGAACTCTGAACCTCAAGATCCATTCCAGTCTGTCGAACATGCTTGGAGTACAAACCTGTAGTGCATCTTGACGGCCAGAGTTGTGCACCACTGGTAAGAAGATAAGAAAAACAAAGAATACAGCTGTGAATCAAACATTAGGACAATAGCTCAAATAAGTTATGTATAGTACTTCTTGTAATTGACATACAGTATATGAATCCGCCTATATGGTGACTAGTTGATATACCATGCTATATTTTGAGTGAATCTACCTTTGTTAGTTGGTTTACAAGATCATAGAACATGTCCTGTGAGACAAGCTTAATCTGTATCTTATGAAATAATAAAATAGTTATGTCGTTTTCATACAATCAAGCAATATGGTTTACGGAATTCAATAATAAAGTCTAAACCTCATTTCCTCCTACATCAGTTTACATGCATTGCAAAACATAGGAAAAAAAAAGTTTTACTACCACAATGTGAAAATTAAAGGTGGCATAATGCACATGCAGACATTTTCTTCCTGCAGATCATGTTGTCTGGCTCAGCCTAATAACAAGAAGTGAAAAATTGAGGTTTGGAAATTGATTCAAGTTAATGAAAGAGAGGAACATTTAAGGAGTTTGAAGTCCACAGGTGGCCCTCGGGCTTTCCATTGAGTCACAGCTAAGGTAAAGGGCATTTTTACACTGTGGATAAACTAATGCAGCACTCTTCAAGGACACTGCCTCGAGGTAGCACGAAAGACATCTGGACTCACAGAGGTGCTTCCCCTAGCTGTCTACCTAATACACTCCATCCATGGACGGATGTTGCAGTTGTAACAGTGCAATCAAAATTCATTTGTAATGGATCAAGTTGATTGTATTGAAGTGCCACAGTTTGGCCCCTGGTATTTTCAAAAGCAAATTGTTATTCACAAAGTAGACTTACAAGCAGACAAGTAGACTTTTTGTTTTTTTTATTTTTAATTACTTTTTGAATATTTCTATAATTGTTCTTTCACGTTGAAAGTGTAAACGATGTTGTGTAGATCAGTGAAACAAACTCCTACTTTAATGCATTTTGAATTGTATTTTTTAGGCAGCAGAATGTGAAAAATGTTCAAGGGTGTGAAGACTTTTTCAAGGCACTGTATATATATATATATATATATATATATACATATGTGCTCAAATTTGTTGGTACCCTTACAGCTTATTGAAATAATGCTTCATTCCTCCTGAAAAGTGATGAAATTAAAAGCTATTTTATCATGTATACTTGCATGCCTTTGGTATGTCATAGAATAAAGCAAAGAAGCTGTGAAAAGAGATGAATTATTGCTTATTCTACAAAGATATTCTAAAATGGCCTGGACACATTTGTTGGTACCCCTTAGAAAAGATAATAAATAATTGGGTTATAGTGATATTTCAAACTAATTAGTTTCTTTAATTAGTATCACACATGTCTCCAATCTTGTAATCAGTCATTCAGCCTATTTAAATGGAGAAAAGTAGTCACTGTGCTGTTTGGTATCATTGTGTGCACCACACTGAACATGGACCAGAGAAAGCAAAGGAGAGAGTTGTCTGAGGAGATCAGAAAGAAAATAATAGACAAGCATGGTAAAGGTAAAGGCTACAAGACCATCTCCAAGCAGCCTGATGTTCCTGTGACAACAGTTGCAAATATTATTAAGAAGTTTAAGGTCCATGGAACTGTAGCCAACCTCCCTGGGCGCGGCCGCAAGAGGAAAATCGACCCCAGATTGAACAGAAGGATAGTGCGAATGGTAGAAAAAGAACCAAGGATAACTGCCAAAGAGATACAAGCTGAACTCCAAGGTGAAGGTATGTCAGTTTCTCTTTGCACCATCCGTCGCTTTTTGAGCGAAAGTGGGCTCCATGGAAGAAGACCCAGGAGGACTCCACTTTTGACAGAAAAACATAAAAAAGCCAGACTGGAATTTGCTAAAATGCATATTGACAAGCAACAATCCTTCTGGGAGAATGTCCTTTGGACAGATGAGTCAAAACTGGAGCTTTTTGGCAAGTCACATCAGCTCTATGTTCACAGATGAAAAAATGAAGCTTTCAAACAAAAAGAACACCATACCTACAGTGAAACATGGAGGAGGCTTGGTTATGTTTTGGGGCTGCTTTGGTGCGCCTGGCACAGGGTGCCTTGAATCTGTGCAGGGCACAATGAAATCAAGACTATCAAGGCATTCTGGAGCGAAACGTACTGCCCAGTGTCAAAAAGCTCTGTCTCAGTCGCAGGTCATGGGTCCGCCAACAGGATAATGACCCAAAACACACAGCTAAAAGCACCCAAGAATGGATAAGAACAAAACATTGGACTATTCTGAAGTGGCCTTCTATGAGTCCTGATCTGAATCCTATTGAACATCTATGGAAAGAGCTGAAACTTGCAGTCTGGAGAAGGCACCCATCAAACCTGAGACAGCTGGAGCAGTTTGCTCAGGAAGAGTGGGCCAAACTACCTGTTAACAGGTGCAGAAGTCTCAATGAGAGCTACAGAAAACATTTGATTGCAGTGATTGCCTCTAAAGGTTGTGCAACAAAATACTAGGTTAGCGGTCCCATCATTTTTGTCCATGCCATTTTCATTTGTTTTATTATTTACAATATTAAGTTGAATAAAAAATCAAAAGCAAAGTCTGATTTCTATTAAATATGGAATAAACAATGGTGGATGCCAATTACTTTTGTAAGTTTCAAGTTATTTCAGAGAAAATTGTGCATTCTTCGTTTTTTGTGGAGGGGTACCAACAAATTTGAGCACGTCTGTGTATACAGTATATATATATATATTTTTTGCATTTGCACTTCAAACAATAAGCCTGACATGACATTCAATTACTTGTAGTTATTACTCCATGTTTGAGAAATAAATAAATAAGTACAAGATTGTGACTGCCTTAGATTACTGTTCACAGCATTTCAAATGTATAATGTAAACCTCCCTTGGATTGAGTCTCATAATATTCCAGATTTTAAAAGAAGTTGGGTTTACAGCTGCTAATGTTTTTCCAGTGAAAGTTGAAGTCTCCTGCCATTTAAAACATGTATACATTATACAAGGATATTGTTTACTACAGTTTAAAAGCTGCTCTGTAATTCTTCTAATTCTTATTATTTGTAAGTTACATTTTCTTATGTTTGTTTGTTTGTTTGTTTGTTTTTTCTCTCCAGCATTCTTGCTTCTTATGGTCTTTCATAACACTGTGATGTATTATTGATGGTTCTAAAGATAGTTCTATTCTCATTTAAGCATGTCAGAAATATCGATAGAAAACACTCAGGGCCCTCAGCTTGTTAGCAAAAGGATTCCTTTATGACACGTCAGCAACTCGGTGTACCGGTATATATTTAAGATAACTTCTTATATCTTCTGGCTTCACAGACAGCAGGAAAAATATCATATATATTGGTCACTGTACTTAATTCATAAATCACAATATGTTCCTTTGTTGTACAGCAACTGTAAAGAAATCTGTGCTTGAGGCTTATTAATAGGTCCCACAGCTAAGCATCTTGCCTGAGAAGGCATCATTAGTCTACCACAGGTGAATTGGTACTACGCTAGATGAATACAACCCCATGCTATATAGGAAAGTAAATTATTTTATGTATTGGTACTCCTTATTTGAGACAGAATCTACAAAGGCATTTTCTTTAAAGGGTAGCAGTTCCCTGTGACAGATTCCAATCCAATCTTACAAACCACTCCCATGCTTGGCCTGAAGTGACAGCAACAGAAACAAATAAACCCAATACCAGGGACTAATTTAGCAGTGGAATCAGCCCAGTTATCAAGGTGATAGTGCGCTTCCAGATTGGTTGATTGTATTCTTAGACCAGCTAAACCTTGCAACCTATTACCCCATTGAGAACTAGCTACAGCCACACTGCCCACACTGAAAACACTCTAGGGAGTACCCCACTGACAAGCAACAATATTCAAGCCAGATAGAGACACTGAGATGCAACATGTTTACATGGGTGTGCTGTCCTATATACAAGAATTGCTTTAGATAGGGGGGTTTGCCAGGTCAGAATTGATGGCCTGTATTGGAATAATCCACAGCCCTGCTGTTCTTTTAAAAAGGTCAATGGGATTTGCAGTAGTTTGACAGAAATCTACATTTTATAAGACATATTGATATGCTTTAAAATGGAAACAGTTTTTTTTTTTTCATAGACAGGATTCCTATTTAGCAGAGACATGCTCTTGCTTTGGCTGCATTTGTGTATGTATTTATGTATGATTACTTGTAAGTATGTCATTTGTTTTGCATGGAAAATAGGTTTGTAATCTCAGTGGGATCTCCTATTTAACATTTTATCGGAAGGAGGCACAGTAAATTGCAGTCAGTAGGTGTCACTGTGGCACAGCATGCTCACTGAAACAAGGCATATATAGAGGATCTGTTTCGTTTGCTATCACTACAAGGCTGTTAGTGCTTCACACAATACAGGGTTGATAATAGAATAGTTTTCTAATGTTATAATTTCTTCACAAAGAACCCTGCTATAAACTGTTTCTGTTTTACAACATTTTAAAGCTATAGCTAGATAAATTAGGTTGGCATGACATCTTCTCAAAAAATATTCAATTGTGCACTGCTGGTTCATTAGGGTGGTGTGAGATAGAAAACCCTTTTGGAAAACGCCTCTGAAATTAAAACATGTATAATTAATTGGTGCTGCTCAGTTTGAATGGTAGGGGTGAAATATGGGTACATTGTTCTAGTAACGCGAGTATTTTTAATTATGTTATGTATGAGATTGTATTTTAATGGGGTTAAAAGAACATGGTGCAGTTTTAAATTGCATTTTGATTTTAGCGAAGGTCTTTTCGTTCCCTTCTCTTATGTAAACGAGCACGTTATGCAATGTAGCAGCTGCACAGTGAAACGCCGTCATGGAACTCATGGAGCTCCATCGAGTGTGTGGCATGTCCCAAAGGAGGCAGCTTGTTAACTGCAGGTGCTCTCTTTGGTAGTAGCTCACTAACTCGCTAAAATAACCCGTGGGAATGCAAAGCTCCTGGGCCTCCTCGGGGCTCTGCCTTTACAGACTGCATGGAATTACTTTTCTTATACAAAAAGAGGGGTTGCGTCTCACTGCCACGCCTCCTGATCTGTGTGCAGCACTGAAATTGAAACAAACCCAAAACATAACTAATTTTAAAAATGTATACATACTGCAAGTAACACCCTTTCTATGGAAACCGGTATGTGTTGCATATTTAACAGCTATAGTAATGGCCACCAGCCTTCTTATATGATGCTGATGTGATTGAATACATTGAGATTAAAGTTACTTGACAATATGCTTAGCAAGGACAGCCTGAAGACTGTGGTATCCCTGACCTTAGATCTCATCTGGAATCAATACTAGAATGTTAGATTTTCCACATTAAGAAACATCACATAAAGGTGCTGTGTATTGCATTGTTATATTTCTAATGAAATTCCAGTATGATGCTATCAAGCACCCAAGATATAATCAATGGGTAAAACTAAAACCTAATAAATTTGACCCAAGATTCATGCATTTTTTAAATGCAGATTTCTTTCAAATTTAGAACAGCACAGCCATTCAATGCTATACACAACTTAGCAGTTTTTAAATTTTCAAAAATTATTGATGTTTTATTTGTCACAGGTTATTGCAAGTAATCAGTATTTTTCTTTTTTTAAATCCTACATTTTGAACTGTACCAAACCCTATTGCAGGAAATTAATTATATTCTGAATTTTCAATACCCCCTCCCTGTAAATTACCAAGATTATGGGATATCCTCATTATCAAATGTCCTGACAAGTAATCATTAAATCAACCAAGCAACATTAATATATTGATATTATGTTTCTTAACTAGTCAGCCCACTGCATCTATTTGTAAAGTCAAGATACAGTAAGAGCGCCCTCTAGGTGTCAGATAGGGAATTTTCCCTAGCTTGTACCAAAGGCTGTGCTGCATAACACTACACTTTGATATGGCAATTAGCATTATGTGAAATAATCTATTTTAAAAGAGTTAAATGTTACTGCAAATTGTATTTACATGAAGTCTTGAGGAGCATTATTATAATCAAACCCTAACTTCCAAGTCAAAACTTTTCTGAGGATATGATTTGGCTTTTCTGCAAGTTATCCATAAAGAAAGCTGCAGATTTACGTATTTATTTATGTATTTATTGTGAATTTTATCTGTAATAAATGTGACATGTCTTTAGTACAGCGATTGAATCATGAGATGAATATCTTTACCCTTTGCACTGTGAGAAGCAATCATTTTTAGCAAATTAGGGAGCATGAATCATATGGTCTCTTTGGCACTGAGGGGCAGGTTCAAACTATAGAAGCAGATCCCACCATGTGAGGTAAAGATCTGGCTGCTGAACCAGAAACAGACTTAACTGCCAGCATGAATCATAGGGTGAAGGTTTTCTGATGCCTTGTTAGGGGATTCAGTGTATATGTATATATATATATATATATATATATATATATATATATATATATATATATATATATATATATATATATATACTACATATATATATATATACACACATATATATATATATATATATATATATATATATATATATATATATATATATATATATATATATATGAAACAGAGGTCAAGAACAGATTTTTAAAAAATGTATATATTGCTTTAAACTTATTTTAAAGTTACAGGCCTCTGTATTGTGCCATGAACATCAATAGGGTAACATACACTACACTTTATTAGTACCAGTCTATTGGATTGGATTTGGCATAGAGATGTAAATTAGGATGATCATGTAATCCGATTAGCACTATAAAGATGTCGTTTGTTTAAGCAGTGTTGCAGTCATTTTCATACAACAATGCTCTACCTAGTTGTTAGTACATTAGTAGCAATGACTACATTCAAGATAATAATGCACCCATCCACTGTGCCAGAATTGTGTGCAAACAGTTTGAAGAGCAAGGCAGAGTTCTTCCATGACCAACACATTGGTCTCAATCCATTCAAACACGTCTGGGATGAACGTTCAACAACAAATCTCTTGAAACACCTTTCAGTAGCTTTTGGAGCCGGGTGACGGCTGGTATTGGGGATAACGGTGGCCCACCTTATATTAAGTGCAGGGGTCCCAGTAAAGTAGCCAGACAATGTATACCACTCTAAAATAATTGCTGCAAATTCATTTACAGTCCATCTTATTTCATGTTTATGAATGACGTCTGAATATTTTCAAATGATTATCTAACTACCATATTCCTTCGAATTTAAGATGTACATTTTAAAACATTTTTTCCTTCTCAAAAATGGCCTGCGTCTTAAATTCAAGTACAGTATAGTAATGCGTATATTAAAATCGCCAACAAAAGATGTGACTGCCCGAATAATCATACAGCAACGTGACTGACTGGCAGTTGAAGGGTTCCGTAGTAGTTATCCTGCGGAGCAGATGCTTTCCTCGATTTGAACAAACCAAGCTTTTCGCTCACCGCCTGCCTGTGTAGCTATGGCCGTAGTACAGTAGCCTCAAACTGGCTCTCTGGGCACGCCCCTCAGCCAATCAGGACCTCCCAATCAGCTCCGGGCAAGCCTTCCTGTTTACCACTGCAGCAGCGCAGCTGAACCAGCAACAGGGGCCTCCCTGTCACAAAGCGTCATTAACTAGTCCCTATGGAAATCCACTGTAAAATTTTCTTAAAATCACTTGAAAATTACGCGGGAGAGAGCAGATTCTGTGATTTTTTCTGCGATCGCGGAATCCTGGAGGGACTCATTTAGCTTCCTGAGGAATTCGAGGAGAAGCTTGTACAATTTCAGCGTTTCGTTATTAGACTCGGTTTTAATCAGACCCCCGTATTTTTCTACTTGCCAAGCAATACCACAGTTCACAAAAAGGCAGTGTTTGAAGGTTAGTAGGTTCAAGGTTCGTTTGCTAGCCAGGAATTCGAAGGTAGTTTTAAATCTTGGAAGGTTTGTCAGGCGGCATTCACGCACTGCATTTTTTTTTTCTTTTTCTGTTAACAGAAACCGTTTGACAATGACGTGAATACTATAAAGCACACATTAAATGTCACTCACATGTAAAATTCGATCTTTTGATTTGTATAATGCATATTACTTAAACAAAAGTTATTGTATTAAAATCTACTACCAAATCATTATATGTAACAACTCTATATGGTGCTGTTGCCATGTATTGGAGCAGGGTATTATGCCAAAGCACTAGGGAGGTACCTGTCAGTTGTAGTGCTTCAGTAAAATATGTACTGAATACCTAGTGTACAAGATAAGTGCTATGGTAGAATATGTTTGAAACATACAAAATATATGCTAACACTAATCGTTTTAATTTCGAAAATTGAGCACCGTCCGCCCCTCCTCGCTCCAGCTTGTGTTATCCAGAGGCAATCCTTTAATTTCTTCATTTGCCATCTCGACAGCAAAGCGTTGTATAGCATAAGCTGTATTGAAAAAAATGTCTTGAAACCCCTCTGCTGTTTGGGATTTTTTTGTTAAATGCCCAGATGACCAAAAAAAAAAGTTGAATGCAAACTGTGCAAGTGACTGTTGATGTGTCATGAAGGTATAATGTTAGGTTACTTACCGTAACCTTGGTTCCCTTTCAATTCGAAGACAACCACCAAAACATTACGTATGGGATATGCCTGCCAACTGGTAGGTATTCACTGAGCTCTCTATATCAGAGCTGCCGATAGGCCCCTTCCTGGATGACATCCTTGGCCCCGCCTACCGAGGGGATAAAACCGTCATTCCACGGAAGCCAGATAGCAAAGCCAGAAAAACTGCACGAGTCTGGCCGCAACTGATCGAGCTGTCAGTAAAAAAAAAAAACTTACTGGCCCAGCCGACTGCGGCTGCCAATGGAAACAAGGCATTTGTGCACTATTTCTATTCATAATGTGACTGAATGCATATTGAAGCAAAGGTATTTGTTTACATTTTTGTTTTTATTTACTAGATTTTGTACATGTTGAGTTTCCATATACAACATTATATTAATTTCTGTGGTTTATATTCGTGTTTCTGGTTTATATTTGTATTCATGATGATGGAATGTCATCAGCCAATCAGGCTGTGGATATGGTTCTGTTTTAATTATATACAGTAACATCAGCTTTACTTGTAAACTTCTCTCTTGCCAATGTATTTTTATTGTATTTAGTGTTGTTACTATGGGAGACAGAGAATCACCCCAAGGGGAATACATCAATGTGATTTATATGGGCAGTGATATTAAGATCTGCCACTTTATTTATAATTTTAAAATTAACTCTGTGTTTAACACTTGGTATTTAAAAAAATATATATATATATATATTTATAAAGGAGGGCTGACCTTCCGTTTTCTGAAAATTGCACATTACCTCCAAAACTCATGACATTTTAGCTGAATAACCTGACCTGTTTATGTACCATACCTTGATTTATATGGTACTCTTAAACCTACTGTGCCAGGAAAAAATGTGATCTGACTGACAGAGGTTAAGAGAGAATCTACAAAGCCTGCCAGATCTCAGTAGGAATCTGACAGGAGAGATGGATGTGTTCCTGAATACATCAGTGATTGCCCTAAGGCTGGATGAGTATTAAAGGCATAGACTGACACACCAGTATGCATGGAGAGCATAATATAATATTTAATGAAGGTTAAATGCAAACATTTAAAAGTAAAGGCTCACCAGGAAAGGTCACATTGTTGTATGTATTTATTGTTTTGAGACACAGAAAAGCCTTTAGTGTTTTGTAAATGTTCTAATTTGCACATGTGAACTGGTGGAGTGTCCCGGTCCTATTTAACTCGTAAACATCAAATTGTCCAAGCATTGCACTATAAACATGCATCTACTTCCAGCATGCCTGGCCTGTTAGTTTTTATTTGCATTTTAAGGAAACCTGTGCTCTACGGATGACTTCACGACCAAATAAAACAGAAACATGGTAATTACAAATATGACCATAATTATATCATGCTAAAATCCTGTACCACTGTGCAAGATTACATTAAATATAATATGGTAAACACTAAAGGTCAGCACCTTAAAACTGTATAGATACATTAACTGAAACAGCTGACTTTGTTCTAATATTTAGGATCTTCATTTTATTGAAAATGTTTGTTTTACTGATTGTATTACAGCAGAACAATCACTACAATGACATATCATACGGCACTTTGGTTAATCTATCTTTCAGATGCTCTGATTAATCAATTCAGAATATATGTCAAGGTTATAAATATAATCCCCTCATTGCCATAGAGACCATGATTCACCCTTCCTAAATTTCTATTAAAAAATGTGCTAAATACGTACGAGACTATTATGCATGATGCATTCATTAAAGGTAATAATTAGCATTAAAAACTGAAAAGTAGATCACATCATCAAAAAAAAACTGTAGAAGGCATTTTTTTGGCATTTAATGCTTACATACTTAGATTTAATCCATATTTTTTATGAAATGGATTGCCTGGGTATCTGGACCAGCAGATACCAAATACAGTTAAATGCAAAAAAAAGAGGAAAAGTAAAACCTATTTGTATTCAATCACTGGAAAAAAAATGTCATTCTGATGTGAAATTTGTTTGGCTTTTGTTATCCCTTAGTCTTGATTACAGTATGTAGAAAAAGACACAAACAAGACATCTGCTGTAGTGACCCATTACCATAGCTCCTGCAATGGACTTATTAGGCTATTATGACATTTACAGTATATAGGTCTTGAAATTATTACTCTCTCTCTCTCTCTCTCTCTCTCTCTCTCTCTCTCTCTCTCTCTCTCTCTCTATATATATATATATATATATATATATATAGTTAGTTTTTATTGCGGTAAGAACCCCATGTGAATATTTTTCTTCAGTGATGAGACTTTGGTCTTGCATGAAAGGTATAAAGGAGAATTGCACAATAAGCATACGTGTGTGCAAGTGATTCCCACATCACACTTAATTCAACAGCTAAAGGCACTTCTGACTGCGTTCACTTCAGCTTTTAATTAAGGCTAAAGTATCTCTTAAATTAGCACATATCCATTTAATTTGACAAACACAATTAAATGCTCTTTATACACTGTTAAATGGTTGACACTTTGAAGTCAGTAAAGCACATTCTGCCTGATTATCCCCATTATTAGTAGAAGGGAAAATCCATATTCATAAAACTGTTCACACCCCTCTGTACCCGTGCCGGAGCAAGCAGGTAGAGCAGATGAACCAATATCAAACCAATCGCAATTATGCTGAAAAAAGACATTGCAGGCATATGTACAACAAAGCAGCAAGCTAGGTAACGTAATGCGTTGTGTTTTAAACCCTACACCCTGTTCAGTAACACTTTAAGGTCACCCATGGATTCAGTGTTAAAGCTACCATTTGCAGTCCTAAAGGTATCACAAGGCCTAAAACTACCAAATACCAAAGGAAATCTTGAAATCCTCATATTTCAGTGGTATTCATTCTGTCAGGTTGGCTAAAAAAAGGGAGACTTTGCAACATTTCATCATTTATGCAGTATCACTGCACACTATGCAAATTGTCTTCACATTATTGTGAGTAATTATATACAGTTATATTTATACCACACACAGGGCAGATTTGGTAGAATTTGGGTAAACAAGTAAATCTTAAATGTGATGGATCTATTCTTTAGGACAGACTTGGTTGTAGATTTCTACCCCTGACTTCACTGAAGGAATATGAGGCAACAGTCCTTAAGGAGTAACCCCTTATCCCATCCAGAACCATTTTAAATACCTTGCTTGCAGACATGGAGACCCTATCAGGGCTTGGAACCCTGCACCCTGCACAAGCCCTGCATCCAGTCCTGAGTTTAGAACTCCACTTGTTTAGATGTATTATTGAAATGACCAGGTGCCTGTTAAACAAACAGGCCCCTTCCCTGCACTTCTCACAACATGTATAAATCACACCTACATCTGCAGATTTACTAATAGGTCTTGTTCATGCAGCTATAAGGTAGGATCACTTTTTTTCACATCAAACTCTTGACTCCTGATCATTTAAACAATACACTTAATTGAAGGTAGTTCTGAAACTGATGGTATTATTGCTTTTTTTTCTTGTTGTTTTATCCTTAGAATCCATCTACTGCTTGACGTGAATTCAGAAAGTATGTTAGTTGTATCAGTGCTGCAACTGTATTTCACTCTTTCAACAATGTTAATTTTCTTCTAAGAGACACGGATACAAAAAAATGTACAAAACCTTGATGTTGCACCTGAAAGTGCTTTAAATGTTTTCCACCTCACACCTAGGCAATATATTGGGTGTACTCTACCAGTATCTAATTTTAAACAGCATAGGGGAAAAAAAATCCTTCAGCTGACCTCCCTTCTGTCTTTGTTTTCAGCTAATACATGGTTGCCATGGGAAGATGTATTATTAGCATACTTTTACATTGTTGTGTTTCTTTCCCATCTGCCTAAAACAGTAAGACTGCTAAAGGTAAAAAAACAAATTCACTGTAATAAATTAAGCGAAACAAACTAAGCCAAGTAGTCTGAATCTTCATTTGCATGTGGATAACATGGTCCTAAAGACTGCTTTTAGTTTTTCATTAAACATTTCAACTATTTTTTTTACAATTAGTACCATGGGTTCAATATTCTCTTAAAGTGATTGTAGCTAACACAATGATTCCATAAATCCCACCTGTTCTGAAGTATCATTAGCTACATAGGTCTCAAATATAATCGTTTTGAATAAGGCATTTTATAGCAAACATCCATTTTCATTGGAGCCATAGGCTTCAGGGAATAATATGTCATTTAAATTTGTTAACTTTTTGTATGTGATACTAAAACAAAAAAAATACAAAATCTCAGCAAAAAGGAAATAGTTCCATTTATATTCTGCTATGTTTTGTTCTTAAACTGTTTGGGAAACAGTACAGTTGGCACAGGATGAATACACAGTGGAGCATTTAACTTCCCCATGCAATAAAACAGGTGAACAGTTTTAGATGAGTCGTGAATCTGCATAGGTAGAGGTTTGACTCCTTGGAGAGATATTATTGTGTGGGTATGTGTATTAAACTCTAAAGTTTTCATCCAAAATAACATTTTACAGCATAGGCAAGGCATACACACTGTATTATTGTAGACTTTGATATTGATGGGATACAGCCTTATGAAATGTCTCTGTATGAGATGGAAATTGTATCGCTGTATTGTTAAATTATTTTTTATTTAACTACATCTTATAATATATACATATATATATATATATAGATAGATAGATATATTATAAGATGTCGTTAAATAAGAATAATTTAACAATACAGTATAGGTATATAGTATAGGGTGCTTTGGAAGATACAAGCTGATTTACACCCTGACCTCTGTCTGTCTGTCTGGATATCTGTTTGTATCGTACAGCACCCTAGAGAATATTATATATATATATATAAAAAAAACTTTCTTTGAAGTGTATTTATTGAATTAATTGCATTGCATATTGCTAAGTGTATTGCAGTACATCTGAAAAATATACTTGCCTATTTAACTACACTGTACCACTCTGCCTCTTGATGTAAGTCTTTTAATAAAAAAGCCATGCCCATGCTCAAGCACCAATACTACAGGGTAGTGTTTAGCATATATATTTTAAAACATGAATTTAAACCTGTTCATAATGGCGGTAGGCTTGAACAATACTCTTTCATTCTCTACAAATTATGTCTCAGTTATTGTTTTAAGTTACATAGTACAATAGTGACATTCATTTTGCAAAAGATTCCTAAAACCATGACCTTAGTAGTTTTTTGTTCATTCATATTTTAACGTGCCTTTTGTCATTTCACCCATTCACTTAGGCATTAATAACAGATAGTTAGCATAATAAGAATAATTTCCATTCTGTTGGCTAATGACCCCAAGTTCATGCCCCATTAAAATACAGCCTGAAACTTTGCCAAAGGATATTTCCATCAACAGTGTTATGCTGGGCAAAAAAAAAAAAAAACCTGCAAAAAGGTAAAACATTATAAACACAGCAAACCAGATCCTTTGTGATGCCATAACTTGAGGTGTAACATGGGACCCCAAGCAACTGATATTTGACCATAAACATTTGCACAAGATAACCTGACAGGCCTTATACACTGTCTGGCCACTTTATTTGGACCTACAGCTAATATCGGATTAGCCACTGTTTGCCCTGATCACAGTCTTGGCATGATGTGGTATAAACTCCACAAGCTGTAGATATTGAACCATACATTCATTAATATTTCAGGCAAAAAGGTTAATGTAGGATCGTGAGGATGAATGCGTTTTTCAAGTTAATACCATACATGCTCAATTGGATTGCAATCGTGGCCATAGAAGATGCTTAAACCACTCAAGCACAATTCCGGCACAGCAGATAGGTACACTATCGTCTTAAATGTAGCCAATGCCACAAAGGCACAAGTGCAGCACTGTTAGGTGAACTTGATCTGCAACAATGCTTAAGTAAGCTACAACATTAGTTCTGCCTTCCAGTTCATAGAGAGGGGGACCTGGTGCGATGCCAATTCCAGTCAGGTAGACAGGTCCTAATAAAGTGGGCAGATCGTCTATGATGTGTATGTGACACGTACCGTACACTATGGGTTGCAAAAACACCACTGATGTGTGTCTTGACACTTAACCTTTTCAGCTCCTTTGACGAGGTTCACTGTCTCACCTCACGTACCAATGATGAGATCTCTCCACGTAAATAAAGATCATACAGCAGCATAGGCACCATCAGGAATAAAAAAGTGCATGTGGAGTGGGGGAGGGGGGCGGGGTGGTGGTGACAGGACATCATTATAATAGACACTACAGTACTATATATATGTGTATATTTGATTTTGTTATGATTCATGTCTCACACAGGAATATTGACTGGCTTGGCTTGTTTTAACAGGTTTTATATGAGCTGTTTATTATTCAGCGCAATAAGGTCCTTTGCCCAACAGAAGATTTCTGGAAATTGAAATTGAAATTGTATTATATTGTTTGCCTTCTGTGTCCTCTTTTTTCAGGTACAGAAATGTCATGGATTGAAAGATACATTTCTGGCAGTTACAGTATAAGGTTTGTTTTTTTTATTTCACAAAAGAAGGAAAAAGGTCATTGGTTAAACAAATCTTGTGCTTAAAAATGTAATGTATGTATTTCAAATTTAACAAAAATGACCTTCATTAAAGTTCTAACAGTTCAACATAATTCAATATATACACAGTTTATTATACATTATACAAAGTAGTGATAATATGTAGTTGTATAGTAATTCTGTTTAATTATTTCACACTACAGTAATCTGTTGTGTGTGATTACCAGGTGTGGAAACTAATCAGCAGGTAGGGGTGTTCCAGCGGGGGCGTCAGGTATAAAAAGGTTCCATTTATTCACCTCAGGGCTGCTGTAAAACCAAAGCCAACTGGGCTAAAGAAGCAGAAATTCGCAGATGTGTGTGTCTGTTTGTGAGAGAGTGAGAACCAGAACCAGGGTTGGATACCGAAGAGTAAGCAAGTAAGTAGATCTCACCAAAGTTTTCATACACTGTGTTGTATGTACTCTGTGCGCTACCATTGCTGGTAGTGTCACGTGAGCTGTTCAGTGTGTTGATAAGTAAATAAATCCTGTTTGCCTGCGGGGCGTATCAACTTCAACCTCCATCTCGATCTCCTACCTGTCACTCAGCAGCAAATGCACAGACCCACATGGCAATGGAAGCTCCCTAATAAAAGCTGAATCTCAAAACAATAATTGTGTGTATATAGTTATTGTTACAGCTGTGTATAATGGTATTTAAAACAGGATTCATTTATCTGACTTTGTATTTGGGCGATGGACTACTGTATTTTAAAGACCACTTGGGCTTCCATACAGCTATGCTGGAATATATTGTGTCCTGTGGCTATAGATTTATTTAGCATTAATAGGAAGGTATGGCATGAATGACCTTTACCACCCACTTAGAAATATTAAAGGATCAGATTGCCAATTACAGAATGTAACATGAAATGACTGGGTCCAACATATGATACCAAAAGTGCAAACTGCATAATTAATTTGTGATGTTTCTTAAAACTAAAAACCTATTCATTTTAACAAATGCCATGGAATCCATGTATTATAAAAAAAAAGAACAAATAGGGCTGAAGTGAATTAGATGAATTCACCTGAACCCTGAGATACAATTATAACCTAATGTAATTCACTTCAGCCTATTTGTTCTTATTTTTTTATATACTATATAGACTCCATGACATTTGATAAAATGAATAGGTTTTTAAATTTTAAAGCACAGTAAAACATCACAAATGAATCGCTGTCAGTCAGCATCTATTTTAACTCTTGTCGTGGTATGTTTCCACCAGGTTTATATCGAAGGCAGTTTGCTTTGTTGTGCTTTTGTTTTCTTGGTCTCCGATGAATAATTCACTGGCTTCTAGTGTGGGAATTTCAAAGCGGGCTAACATTTCTAGTGCTTGGAATATTTTTAATAAAAAAGACATTCAGCAGTTTAAGAGACAGAGAATTCCAAGGAAAATAAATGTTTGGGAATGTGATAAAAAGGCGATGTGTTGTCAGATTGTTTAATTATGACTTTTTGATGTAACCACTTATTTATGACTTTTTTTTTGGTTGTGCGGAGATGCACTTATTGTACTTATCCATATAGTGGGTGCATTAAGTAACTGTTAGAAATGCTTAAATTGTAATGATCAGACCCCCGTATTTTTTTCAGCATGCTAAGCAATACCACAGTTCAGTGTGCTGTTGTGGTTGCTGGGTTACATGTTGCCTGATGCCGTGGAGTGTTGTGTCGTGCTTACTGTTGCCAGGATGTGCGATGCCGTAAGTGAGTGGTGGTGTGTGTACAACAGAGACGCTATCTTAAGTATTGTACAATGTGCAGCACGATAAACTGTGTGCTCTGTGGTTAATCTACAACAACACTGATTCGTGTCAGTTTTGTACCATACAAAAGCGTAATTTATTTGATGTTTTTCTTTTTCCTCAAATTGAGGGTGGTACATTTGAAGGAATACGGTAAACTATATACTACTAGATATTAGTAGGAAGGTACAGAGAAAGCACAAATTTGGCAGTTACTGGAGAGTTGACTGGTCATTGCCACAGCACTATTTCTCAAAATGCATGTGTGAACCTTTAACATTCCTTCTACAAGATTCAAGTTATTTTAACAGAAAAAAACAAAACAAAACACAAGATAAATAAAAGAGAAAATAATTGTGTGTGGGTATTTTTCTCCTTTATATGGCACGGTTTGTATAATCACTTTCTAAATGTGATTTACAAAACATATCACATTTAGAGCAAATTAACCATATATTCAACATTCGGCTACATATTTATTTATATTGTATTTGCATTACAATATAAAGGGGAAAAGAAAATATGGTGTTAGTTGAACACAGATGACAGTGTAACAGTGTTTTAAAAGAATATAGTTTTTTTTTTGTTTTTTTTAACATTTATTTTTATTCATTTTCCAATTTTCTCCCAATTTTGGAATGTCCAATTATTATTCAACCTGGCTTACCGCTACCCCTGAACTAACTCGGGAGAGACGAAGACGAGCACTCACATCCTCTGAAATGAGTGCCATCAGACGTCCGCTTTTTTTCACTCTGCAAGCCCGCCATGCAGCCATATCCCAAACTTAGTGTCGGAGGACCACGCCGTTCTGAATTGCGTACAGGCTGGCCTGCAGGCGCCCGGCCAGCCACAGGGGTCGCTGGTGTGTGGTAAGCCAAGGACTCCCCAGCCGACCTAACCCCGCCTGGGCAGTGCTTGGCCAGTAGTGCGCTGCCCCTTTGGAACTCCCGTCCATGGTCGACAGTGGCATAGCTTGGATTCAAATCGGCGATCTCCAAACTATAGGACGCTTTTACCGGATGTGCCACTCGAGAAGCCCCCCTTACAAGAATATAGTTTTTTGTGAACAATTATTTTTATTAATTTTCCTTTCTTTTCCCCACCCTTGGGAAGAGGGAAATGGGGGAGACCATACAGATCAAAAAAATATCACAACAGTACCTATCACAACAATATCACAAAAAGTGCTTTGTGATGGTGGTCCACGATGAAAAGCGCTATATAAAATAAAAATTGACTGATTGAGAAATACAACATAATATCAAGACAAAAACAAGAATATTACAACAAGATACAATATTCAAACTAAAATATCAAAGAAAGAATATACCTTAATTAATTGGATGAAAGTTATCCTAGGGGGAAATGCCATAATATGCACTTGATCTTACTCGAACAACTGTGCTTCTTTATCGGCAGCAGTATCCCATGCTGTCATTGTATTAGCAGTGGCTAAGTTAGTCCATTGATACCGATGTTCCATTTGGGCTAAGGGTTGTGAAACGCAGGGCCCTGCGTGCAGAGGGATCAATAACCCCCGTCGTATCCTGAAGACGTTGAGCAAAGAAAAAAATTGACCTCTTCAGGAGTAGTGAAAGACATGATTAATCTTCAAAACAGCTGGACACACCAAGAAACTGTCCACTCCCTGGGTGTGAAGCTTCGCTCTCACTTCACCAAAGGCCCTCCTCTTCACGGCGGTGACAGCAGAGTAATCCACATAAAAAGAGAGCTTTTGCCCCTGTACGATGACCGGAGCGAAGTCGTTGTCGATCAGAGCATAAGTTGTTCAATTATAAATGAAATAGTGAAGTGGCGACAGGAGCTATATCAGCAAGCAGCCATCCCAGCGGTAAGGTCACATGATCCTCAAAAGAATATAGTTAATAGCTTATTCCAATTATACATAACTTACAATGATAAAAATATGTATTCATATTAACACCGATTGCTTCATGAACCTTTGCAAATAATTTGCAGCTGGATAAATACACTTAAAGTGGAGTTGCAGGTGGAGTTACAGAATGATACCAATACCATAACTTAACCACAGAAAATAAAAGCTTTGAACAGTAGATGGAAGAACAGTGTTGTACTGCATTTATCAAAGTTTTTGTATATTGGTAGACACATTGATTGATTTTATGAAGGGAATACTGTAATTGATTCTATTTACAATTCTGCAAATGAGAACTGGAGTGAGCATTAACATTCATTCTGCTGCGTTGGATTGGCACAGCTGTATAGCCCTGTACTGAGAGTAAAGACCGCTATACTTTATAAACACATGCACCACTATCTAATTCAGTTCCATCATTTAAACATATCAACCAATGGTATTTACGAAATGATACACCACATTGCATACATTTTGATTAAATGATATACTGCTGTATAAGTAATACAAAAATACTAGGAAAAATATGTCATAATTTATTTTATATATCATTAAAAGGGGGATTTGATTCAAGATCTCCTGTTAACTAGAGTATAATAAAAAGAGTTCTGAGTTGCATTTCAGAATTTAAGGCAATGCATCATTGGTGAAAGTTAATATTAAACAACTACTCTCAAGAATGAACATTTCCTCTGAATCCGCATATTAACTACATTGTTCAACATGATTTTCTTTTTGTCACAAAGTAATAAACATTTTTTTTTTACACTGTATATGATTTTGGTCTTGGAGTTCCCAGGGGGCAGCGCACAACTGGCCGAGCGCCGCCCGGAGTTGGGAGGGCTTAGGTCGGCCAGGGTGTCCTCGGCTCACCGCGCACCAGCGACCCCTGTAGACTGGACGGGTGCCTGCAGGCCTGCCTGCAAGCGGCCTAGAGCTGCGTGGTCCTCCGATGCTATAGCTCTGAGGTGGCTGCACGGTGGGGCTGCAGTGTGAAAAGAAGCAGACGGCTGATGGCACACGTTTCGGAGGACGCATGTGTTCATCTTCATCTAACCCAAGTCAGCGCAGGGGTTGCAGCCGTGAGCCAGACTTACAAATTGGGCATTTCAAATTGGGGAGACAATGGGATAAAATACAATTGCCAATTCAAAATTAAAAAAAATAAAAATAAAATAATAAGCTCCTAGGACTGCAAATAGGCTTTTTTATGACCAAACATATGACATTAGTGATGTATTACTCAAGTCTCCTTGATTTTAATAACAATTTGGTATTTGGTGGAAGAAAATCTAAAGATTGCACTAAATGTTAATTTGACATCAGTTTTAAGGGGATGAATGAATCCCTTTATTAACCCAGTGACCATGGTAACAACTCCTCAGTGTTATTCAACAGGTTTATAATGTTAAATGGTTAATGCAGTAAAATAAGGATGGTTATCATCATTCCATCGGAAGTACCAAGACCAGGACTGGGATACAATATGTGACATTGATTCAGTTTTAGTCAGTTTTGCTGTCCACAGCTGGCAGTGGAATAGCCTGGACTTGAACCGGTGACCTCCAGACTATAAGGTGCATCCTGCACTCCACGCAGAGTGCCTTTACTGGATGCGCCACTCGGGAGCCCCCGCAGGCCTAGTAACTTAACATGAATAATTCCCCTTTCTGAAAAAATAACCCTGTTTCTACTTATTTTTTAAATACCAATACAGTGCCAGGGACAGGGTAGCAACCATACAGATCTAAGTGTATGGCCAATTTTATACACATCATTGAGTAGCTGTTTATTATATGGCTTCATATGAATTCATTTGACTTGATCATTGGTTGAAATAATATGTACAGTTTTACGTAATATTAAATGAATAACAGGCAGAGCTGTTACTTTGGCAGCAACATTTAATAATGTGGAGCCAGTATGCCTCAATACTGCTCAAACCTGAACATAATTACAGAAGTTGTGTTTTTCAAATGTATAGCTGTAATTTTAAAAAGGGCACATTTTAAATATTTGTTTCTCTTTCAGTTGAATCCTCCGATGTCTTTTCAGCATTGACTGACAGATTTTCAGGGGTGTTGTCTAAAGCTGCTTCCGCCTCTTTCTGACTAGAACTGTTGATTGCTGCACTTTTCTTCTCTTCCTCTCGTTTGCGCTCCTTGTCAAGCAGTCTGTAGTTGATGGCATTCCCAATAAATAACCAAATACTTGCAATTATAACAATGACTCCACAGCAAAAATACATGTACTTGTAGTCTTTAGTCACGTCCACCATCCAACCTGGAAAGAAAAGGTAAAATAGAAGAAATATCAGAATAACAGCAGAAATCAAGCAGTCCTTTTTGTAAAAATTGAGAAATTTTCAGAAATACAGGGCTTGTGTTACACGAGTGGAGAAAATTACATTTTAAAACCAAAAACTGCCAAAATGACTGCCGTGGGGCTTCTAGTGTTAACAAAACATTGTGCATTCAATACAAAAATTGATTGATAAAGTACATTGTAAATATTATTTCACTAATGCCAGTTTCATCTAATAGGGTTATTTTTTATAATGTATTTGTCAAGATCATATATAGCTACAGTATGTAACAGACCTTAATAGTTAACGATGCATATAACTCTTTTACTGTCTAGCATTTTGGATGTATAAATCACTGCTTAAAAATGTATCAATTAATAATACATAAAGGCTGAATTAATTAAATTAACAATTACAGTTGGTAAAAAAAATCAGATTTTCTGATTTTAAATGTTCAAAATTTCTGTCATGCTATTTAAAACATTTAGAGGCATTCTTAAGAAAACTAGTATTCTCCTGATAAACCATTCACCCACTGGGGGAAAAAAGCAACACATAATGAGACAAAAGTACAATTAAAAGTTTTTTCATACCTCCTAACGGTGGTCCAATGAGCACTGGGCAGCACTCTATGATTGTAACCAGACCTACAGCGCTGGAGAACCTCTGAGCACCAACAATGTCCATCAGCGTTTCAAAGAGGACGGAGCTGACCATTCCAAAAGCAAAGCCAAAGAAGACTGCATAGACTACCAGGCCTGTATAAGTCTCTGCCAATGGGCACAGCACATGGCAGATACCATTGTACAATACTGCAAAGCTAAAAAAGTATTGGATCTTTGGCCTTATCCATTTAGAGTTTGCCAACAGCCCCATGGAAGGCCTGGCGAACATGTCTACAAAAGCAAGGATGGAAAGCAGAAAGGCTGCTGAGTATTCGTCGATGCCCTTGTGTTTGGCGTAGGGAGCCAGGAACACAATGGGAGCAAAGAAGCCTAAAAACATTATGACGTTTCCTGACAAATAAATGAGAAATCCCCTGTGTTTGAAAAGAGACAGGTCCAAGTATGTATTAAAGGTCTCCCACGCTGTTAATTTCTTTGAATCATGCTTTTTATGCAGGAGAGGGTCTCCAGCTTCAGACTCCACATCTTTTTTGGTTTGAGGGGCAGGTTTTGGTCTTAAGGGCCTCATCAAGGACCCAGCCACACAGCAGTTCAATAGAATCCCACCGAGAATGAGGAAACTTCCTCTCCAGCCAAAGCGGTTGAACAGGTACTGGTTGAGGGGGGCCAGAGTGCTCAGGAACACCGGGCTTCCAGCCATAGCTAGGCCATTGGCAATCGGACGCTTCTTGAAGAAATACTTTCCAATCATAGTGAGGGATGGCTGCAGATTGAAGGCCAAACCGAAACCTGAAAAGAGAGTTTGAAGTCTTTCATATTAATTAAAATGGCCTATAAAACAGATGCAGAACTGATGGAAGGACACGATAAAAAGCGCAGCATAACAATCTGGCTTTAAAATAAACAAAAAATTAAAAACTTAAAGATACCTGTACAAATAACCTATAGATAGACAGACACCACTAAATGCAGCATTGCAATAGAAAAGTTGCGCAGTACACATAACATTAAGTTCAAATTGGCACAAGACAGTTCTATTACCTACCTCCTATGACTCCGACACAAAAGTAAAGCTGCGCAACACTGTTGCAGAAGGATGCTGAAATCATTCCTATGGAACACAGGAAGCCCCCCATGATCATTATGGGTCGACTGCCATATTTGTTTACTAGGATGCTGCTTATGGGACCTGTAAGCAAATTTAAAAAAAAATGACATGGTATCGGGAAAAGCAGGGTTTGTTCAACTTGTGTTGAATATCTTTTTGTGCGTTTGGCACAACCGTGTTCATTTATTTTATTTTATTTTATTTTACCGGCTCACAACAGATTAGAATATACAGAAAGTATTTAAAAAACAGAAGGCTTTCCCATCTGCCATTGCTTATTCTCAGTACAGCTCATGAAACCTGTGGACAGGACCAGATTATTACCTTTCCTTATATTACTATTTTTTTTACCACATATCTATGTTTGGAGGAATCCACTCTGGGTTTAAACTTCATTTCTCCATTATACCACACTGGCCTTAATACAAACAAAATGTGCATACCTTGCTCAGCAAACCATATTTATTAAAGTAGTCTGAAATATGTAAAGTTATAGTCAGCGAAAGATTGTCCATTTCAAAATTAGAATTGTGCACTTCTGTTATGTACACAGCCAGGATGCAATTGTAAGTGTAATTTCCCTGCTTAAGAAATACCACTATTCAATTGTAACATGCTTTTGGGCTGTAGGCTAAGTATTTGGAGGTTTCTTGAAACAACTATAAGCATCACTGTGCTGGCAGAAATTAGTACTGTATTTAAAAGCTGCTTAGGTAAGACCAACTGTATTTGTTAATTTAATTAATTCAGCCTTTATGCATTTATTATTTAATAATTTCTGGTCAATCAATACCGAACATTTCCGCTAACCACACTAGGTAAGGTTGCTCTACACTGCACTGATGTGCTTCTGTGGTAGTCTACGTGGAAGTGCAGGATCTGTCAAAATACTATTCATTTATTTTAAATTCAATATTTGAAATATATAGTGAAAATCATTGGATGTGTGTCTATTACTTCCAGCTCTTGTTCTACAAAAGCATTTTACAATCGTTTTTATTTGGAAGTGTGGATTTGCTGAATAAGTTGCTTTGTCAGTTGTAATGTATTTTCTCCATTCTGTACTGTAGCGATGCTTGGACCCTGGAAAGGAGGGTGAGCAGTGTGTATATTATTTGGAAATGATTTGGGTTGAATTGAACCTTGGATAAGGGATGTTATTTGTGCATAATTAAAACATTCATGAATAGGGTTAAATGCATCTAATGCTCATAGGTCTTTCACCATTGTGTCTTTTTTGCTTTTAAAAACATCAAATATAGACATCTCAGCAAAGAAAACAAAACTAATGTCGACTGTGACTACTGCTACAGAACATTGAAATATGTATACATAATCCAGCCGTCATTTCATTTCAAAACAGTAGGCTAATACAGGCTGCAGCATTATAAAACACACTGCAAGACGATATGTAATTGTAAAAAAATAAATATATATATATATTGCAATCTGTCGTGATTTAACTGTATGATTCCATCTGTTGTCTATCATTGAAGCTGCCATTGCATTTGATCATCAAGGGATCACAATGCATTCACGTCATAATGGGGGGGACATACCAATCCTTCCCCAGGGCCCATGAAGGCTCTCAGCAGCCCAGGATAAGACACAGTAAACTGTGTTTAATTATGTGCAGTATTACATTTTGTCTGACCCTGAACTGCAGCAGACACCTCGACTGCATACAGAAAACACCCAGTTCAAACCGATGATACCTCATTTGGATTAAAACATCTCATGCAATTAATAAAAGACAGAGCAGGAGAATTTGAGGATTGAGAATCGCGGATGGATCTTTAAGAAAGATATCAACCCGACAAGCATATTTCATAGTGCAATTTGACATTAAAACACAGATATATGTGTGCCCTTGTATTGCAATTTCTAAATCAGCTTACAGTATTTATAAATTGTGTAGACTCAACTTCTGCCTTATCAGAACTGACTGGAGTGAAGCATGAAAACACATTTGTACCTTGAAAAGGGCATTAAACACACATACATATTTTAGTTAATGGTGACTTAGCTAAAACAATCAGTACAAAACCATGTTGTGCTACTGCTGTGGAAAAAACATTCAGAACTCAATAAGTGTTGTGCATCCCTGTAGAAACTCTCCATTCTGCTGTTACTGAAGTTCCAATCAAGATAAATAGTGGCCACAAAAGTAATTAAAGCAGTAAAACCCCTTAAGGGTGTGTTGTCTACAGTGCCCTCTTAAACCACTGGTAGTAGTGCTAAAAATCTTGGTGTCTCCATCTGCAAGGTTTCATTATGAACAGGTTATCATAAACATAAACTAGACTCCTAAGATATAGCCTTAATTAGCCCCTTTATTACCACAAGCTATGTACATACAAGTTTTATATCTCAAGCCAAGAGAACAAATGGACGGATGAATGCTATTCCCATTGCCAGGGGTTTGCATCGTCTGCCATTGATAAATTCAGAAATACAAACATAACATAATCCCTAACAATCTATGTAAATCGCCTTCAATTCAAATGTCAACTGATTTAACATTAAATTATTTAAATTATGATCCCAATTATATTAAATGCAATTCTAATGTTTTTCTTTAGCCTTTTAAGAAAAGGAACAGGTAATACTATCTAAATGAATAATCAAGACTACTTTTCCTTTGCTAATGCGTGAGGAAAGAAATTGACCTCCTTGACAGAAGTTGATTTTAAAGTTCTTTTTAGATGTAATGTATGGAGGCGTAGTTCAAACTTTCATTTATTTGTATCTTGGCTCCAAGACTAAACTATTCCTTTGAGATACTTGTCAGGACACCTCAATGCTATTAAGATCAATGGAAAATCGTCTTGAGCACCAACTGAATAAAAACAAAAACTCAGCTGTGGGAATATTTTCATTTCTTTTTATCTCAACTTTCACTGTGTTAGATCCTTTAATCTTTTTCAGTAGTTTTCTTCATTACTGCTGATATGTTTAACCTCACGGCCAAGGCTGTAAATAACGTTGGCCTTTGCCTCGGATGACAAGACAGTACAGATCCATTTCAATTTTGCTGTGACAGGTTGGAGCAAAATAACAAAAAAGTGGGGAATGTCCATGTGTTTGCTACATGTATGATAGGTGAGACAGAGTATTCTGAGCACTGTTTATTCTTCTTCTTATTATTATTATTATGAAAAGTTTCATAATATTCTAATACTTTATTTTAGTGCTTCCCATTTTGTTGACACTTTTTAAAATACTTTAGAATGGCCAATTATTTTAACTCTCATTTTTCTCCCCAATTTAGAATGTACCTGCACTCCCCTCACCACAGCAATTATCTGAGGAGAACTGAAGGTCAGTGGGCGTCTCCTCTAATCACTTGACCAAGTCAATTGCCTCTTTACACCGAGGAGCTCAGAGTGGATGTTGGCAGCTACTGGCCTCTGGAGGGCCAGCCTTGCTTGTGTCCACTTGAGCTCTCCTGGTGCATGGACAGCACGCTCAACTGTGGTACAGTAATCAGGGTGCAAACCTGTGTTCACTGTAAAAAAAAAAAAAAATATGTATGCAATTTCTTTAAGAATTATGTGAGAAACAATTCCAGCTCTGATTTCCTACATAACAGGAAGCCTTTGAAAACGGTCAACAGCACAATTAGGTTCTCCAGTTATCTATTTAAAAAATATGAACATAGAAATAAAAGTTTAAAAGATGACCTGTTCTTTTCAATAAAATATTTAGTTATTGGTACCTGCCATTTCCTATAATTAAACTTTCTTATTGGACAGTGGCTTGCAGTCATTAATGCAAGTATACCAACATGACAGCAAAGTTAGTCCATCCTGCTCTGCACAAGGAACAATGCTGCCAAGAAATCATAGACAGTTATCACTTAATACATGACAAAAGTGCTAATATTTGTTGATCTTTCTCCAGTGTTTAATAGTTTGGAAGCAATTCCACAGGCTATGAAGGATTATCATTTGATGACATTGCAGGCACTATGTGCTTTATCAGATGCTTGGAATGCTTTGTATACCCTTGGTTTTAAAACAAACAGATAAAGTATTTAATTTCAGCCACTTTGCAGTTGTATGCCATCGGATTTCTATTCATGTAACACAAGAAAGCACCTGCACTCACAAACACACTTCATGTCAAGCAAAGCCAGAATCAAGACATGCCAATGTGAATGATTTTTTTTTTTTTTTTTTTTAGGATGTGAATTCTAATTGCAAAGGGCCACTTCAATCTGTCACCACATCAGTAAATCAAGGGGGAAAAGTACTAGTTTATTCTTTCCTCTATTTTGTAATTAAGATATATAGAGCTTCAGGAGTTGGACACAATATTAGAAACACCTGTGATATGTAGCACAGACTTTGAACTGATTACTTTCTTGTGCAAATATCATAGAAACTGACATGTATTCTGTAACATGTGAAAGCTGCATTTCCCTATTGCAATATCATTTTCTATGTATCAGTTTCTAGGACAGCAAATCTGACCTCAGTTGGCAGTTGCTTCCTGATTTATCAAAGAGGAACAAAAAGTAATGATTATTTTGGGTAATTGTGGAGAAATGGCTGTGCTGCAGATTTTCAAATTCATCTCCTCTGAAATGACTGTAAAGGCAGCAATGATTGAAGAAAGGTCATGCATTCCTCCAGAACAATTCAAAAGTCTTCCAGACTTGTATCTCTGTGCCATGTCGAATCAATGCTGTCTTGGCTGTAACTGACATATTTTGGCATGTTCTGTACATCTAAGGGATATGAAAACATAAGGCAGGTGATACTTATAATGATAAAGAAGGAGAAGGAAATATAAACCAGCCACCAAAGCTCAAATATATTTAGCCTGCAGTTTGTATTCGTCAACATTTTGCTAATTTGCATTACCAATTGGTTTTACAAAACATGTACAGTACCCCCACAGTGAAAGGCCAATTATAAGTTTGTGGACATGCGTGTGTATTTAAGTTTATGTTAAATATAAAACTCAGAGTAGATGCCTTTTTGAAATGTCTTGATTTAAATATCCTTGTTTACGTAAAAAAAGAAAAAAGAAATGTCTACATTTTGTACCGTATTACTTCAATTTGGCGCCGCTGCGTTTATTTAAAATTGATCAAAATGACTGCGGCCCTTAAACGAGGGTGGCGATTATACGAGAGTTTCAGACAAGAAGGCAGAAGGGCACAACACAGAACATGTCAGGTGACCAGTGTGTGTGTGTGTGACTATGTGCTGTCAGCAAAACAAAGAATTTGATCCAAAGTGGCGGATCACTGATGGCTCGAGCTGTTGCCATGTTTGATGTGTGGTCCATGTGTGGTCCAGTGGTTAAAGAACAGGACTTGTAACCAGGTGACGAACCACTCAGAATGATTGCAAACATCAAGGAAATGGGGATAGTAAAAAAAAGAAAACCAAAGCTTCTTACTTCATGTAATTCTGTGTACTGTATTACTCACTAATTGTATTCCTCTCAGATAATGTTCAGCTATTTTCTGATCTGAATACAACATGCAGTCTACAAACAGCTCCTTAATCTGACCCTGCCGTTGAAGGGTTCCTGTTGTATGCTGGTTGTTTCAAGGGCATGCTAAATGAGGTTATTAACATTCAGCACATGACGTGCCCTTACGGAAAATGAAGTCTTGTGACAAATAGGACAAGCCCTGATCCAGCATGCTTACTCGTTGCCAAGTCAATCTGTGTTAGTCAGGTGTGCCAATATCAATTTGATTTGTAACAAGGTTACTCCAGCCATTTGAAAACACTACAAAACAGCTTATCTATTATTTGCTTATACAGCAACAACAACCAAAAAAAAAGGTAGACAGATGTAGCTGTAGCCTCTATTTTCCGTTAAATTAAATGGAAGAAATTGATAGAATATTCATAGAGGTGTTACTTTGCTAACTTTATATCATGGATAAATGGCTACTATTTGACATCATGTCTTTAAAAATGTCACTCAAAACAAAGTCAAAATAACCGAGTAATAACGGTTAGGGATACAGTTAAACCTGTTTAGTATTGCTCCAGTTGATGTCACCTTCCTCTATTTATGACCATATTAAAATGTCCCAGACAGAATATAAGAGTCAATGGGGACAATAATATCAGTTTGGTTATTATGACCAACCAGTTAATATCACTCACAGTGATCTCAGTCGAAAAGTGATGTCCACCCCTTTTAATATGACTTTGAGAAATAAAAGTAAGAGTAAAAGGTTTACATATAAGTAAGCTGCTGTACAGTATTGCAATGTTCAGAATATAAAGTACTGTAGCACAATATAGCACAGAACACTGCAATGTGTACTTAACAGTCAGTTTATTTTTTTAAATTACTACAGTATTGACTGTATATTTGTATAAATAAATGTAATAAGTCTTATCCAAACGTTTATCATAGACTTACATTTCAGATTTTATACTAGTGTAAGCCTTTCGATTATGATGACCCTCTGTATGAGTGTGCACTGTTTATTTTTATTTTTTATTGTTTCATGATATCTCTCTCAACGCATGTATAGTTGTGTGAATAAATATTCTTACTCTGGGTGTGTTTTGCCCCTGGTACTGTGCAAGATGCAATCACTGTACAACCCAGATGGTTAAAGATAGAATTAAGTGGGACGAGCTGTCCTTATTTCACAACTGCTGTCCTAAATCCTGCATCTTAGAGAATTAGTAAGTTACAGTTCGGACAGCAGAAACTGGGTTCAACCACTAAACAAACCTGTAGCCATTGCCATGAGAATGCAGACTGTGACAGCAGCAGGTAACAGAGACAACTCCATACATGATTTGCATTGCAGAAACCAGATTATTAGCAATAAGAGCAATCCTGGTTTTAATCAGAGGTCTTTTTCGTTGGGAAGCTGTATGATCTCAGTGTTTCACAATGCATTACCAGTGCTTTTAACACCATGTTAGTGAATGTGAGTGCTGTTGCTCCCCTCTTCATATGTGAGTAATGGTGTGAGTAGCAAATGTGATCACAGTTCTAGCCTGGATAAAACACAACTGACCTTAAAGAAAGATTACTTTTTGATTACATGTGGTGAATCATTCTGAAACCCCCATTTTTTGAACGCATACAATATCCATCCCTGAAAAATAATTACTTTTTACTGCAAAGTTACTACCATTATGCTACCACTGTACTACAAGAAGCCAAATAATTACTGCAGTGAAACATGCTTAATAGAAGCGCTACTTAATTGAATCGACCACATATGTTGATCAAAATTGCACATTTTCTATTAACCCAATACAAATCCATACCACATTATTGAATCAACAATGTGATATTGAATACGCATCATACACATGGGAGGTCATACACAAAAAACACTCATCATATAACAGATGTATTCCCCCCAACTCAACACAACACGACCATCATGACAGTAAAAATAGATATAATGAAGTGTTCTTACCTTTGTATAACTTAGTGATCGCACGAAGAGCACAGCGTGTGGGTTTTCACTAACTCTACTGTGCAGAATAAATGTTTTTTTTTTCTATGGGTAAATATCAGGACTTTCTTCCTATACATCGGGACGCGGGACATTTGCTATATAGGGACTGTTGTCACATATCTCTACAGAACAATTTAAACACCATGCTGACTTTGAATCTGTGCTATCCTGGTTGCCCATGGTGGTGATTCACAACCCTGCACTTTTTTTTTTTTTTTAACACCTGTTTAACTCGGTTAAAATGAATCTTGCTGGCCATTGTTCCATGTGGTTGACACCTTATCTATTACAAACAGCATACAAAAAAGAGAACATTCAAAACCGCATACAGTACAAAAAAAAGTGTATCAAAAACTGCAATGCATGCTATTTGATTTGTGAACACTTTTCTTTCCTCCTGACTGAAGCCTTGTCTAAATTTTATTTTTCATTCCAACCGTCACTCATCTTTTATTGCCTTTTATGACATGGTACTATAAAAAAAAAAATGCAGAACATAAGTCACCAAAAATGTTGGTGTGGAAGGTGTTAGCCTTACTGAAACCGACTTCAGAGAAATGTAATTTTCTAAAATGTCTGAGGTATAGAATTGTGCTGCATGGATTCATTTACTTTCTTACATTCTCGTACAGACTATCTCAATTGTTTTTTTCAGGACAAATAAAATCAGTAGCTGTTTTGGGAGCATTTCATTGATCAGCTGGAGTTGTGTTTTTTTCTTACTTAGATGCATGGATCAAGAGATAATCCAGATGTTTGGACAGATGGCCTGACATAGTGTACTAATGCAGGCTGCTGGTAACCCACAGTCAACAGCTTGAAATAGGAAAATGAGAAAATATTGGGAACATGTAAATTATAAACTATTGTGTCTAATTGCAAAAAGATGACACCAGTGCAACATCATTCTAAGTCTAATGTTAAATGTTTACGTACCAGAAAGCTAATTAAAATATTTGAAGTACAGAATCAGAATATCTGTAGATAATTAAACTTGCAGACTATTGATTTGTTTTGCTGTTGGCCTAAATGCACATACAAGAGACATATATTCTGGTTTAATCAATGTCTTTGAAGTTGGTCAATAAGACTTAGACACACATACAGGTAAGAAATGAGATGATTCTATCAGCTAAGGGCTAAGAAAGGGTTAAACACATACATGATCTAGTATAGAAGACTGATGTGCAAGCATCTGGCAAACTGTTCCACACCGCTGGTCCTCAAACGACACCGAGTTGCTTCCAGCTGTTGCTCTGTATTTCACATGCGCACGTTCACCTTGGGCCATACTTGCAGTATCTATTACTGTAGATTATACAACTGATAGCTTTAAGCTGGCTAATTAAACAACAGACCAAAGGAGCACTCAGCACAGGACAACATAGGACACCTATAATAATAGAGATAGTACAGGTAAGCTATTGTAAACCACTAGAACAAGTCATACATAGGGCCTATATTTAAAACTGTTTTATAATTATAAATGTAAACAAATTAATAGATATCGTTTGCTTGTTGTATATTATGACAAAAATGAACAGGTATTGTTGCATTTACATCAATAAATTAATACAAGGAATAACATAGTATTATATTGTGTGTTTGACAGCAATTTATACATGGGTTTTACAAGTCACACAAAATAACATTTTGCATATGTACTAGCAAAAGTATATAATGTGACATTAACTTTTATAGCCACTTGCTGTCAAGCATTGCGTGTTATAACTCCTACCTATACTGTACAGTAGAAAAGAAAAATGTAGCCTACGCAATGTCAACTACAACAACTTTTGTTTAATTCTTATTTTAAGCATACACTGCTTTAAAATGCAGCACAAATTGTTCACTTACATAAAGCATCAGAATAATATTCTACTCACAGTTCATCGTTGGATTTAATGTAGCATCAAGTCTGTTCTGCACACAACTCGACTATCCTATTGTTGTCTTCAGATATTTAAAAAAAAAAATGTAACACTGCTCTATTGAGACATGTTTACTGCAGGCTGTCCGCACGTTACCCAGCACTGCAAAGAAAATGACTGTCTCAGTGTTCTTGCGTCATAAGGAAGCGTACCTGACGAAACATTAAATTCCGTCCTGGAAGAAATTCAAGCATGAATATCGGTCTACATTATCGGCTAAAACAACCAAAACTGCCGATAGCCGATTGTGTTTTTTTTCCTTATATCGGTGCCATGCCGATAGGCTACTGATTATCGGTGGCACCCCTACTGTTCAGTCTGTGTTGTACTTTTTAGATCAGATACAGGAATTACTGACAAAATCTGATTATTTTGGATTTTTAGAGTGATGTCACCAAGTGGTCAGTAGACGCTGCTATAAAAAAAATATATATTGTGAGACAGCAGGGAGGGGGTTAAATCCTCCCTGCAGAAAACATGTGCAAATGCACATTGGTTGATGTAATTGTTTTGTTTTATTATTTAATTATCCCCTGCACCTGGTGATCATTGTAAATCAGAGCCAGGTGCAGGGTATTTAAAGAGAGCAGCCAGTCTGTTCTAGGCTGCTGAGAGAGAAGGAAGCAGGATAGGTGCTCTGCTTCCGAGCAGTCGGGTGAAGAAAGGTAGTGTAAACCTGTGTGGTTTGTTTCGGGGTGAAGATTTTGTTTTGTGTTCCAGGTAAACAGCTTAGCTGTCCTGATTTATAGTTTAGGTTCCTGTGTGTGTAGTTAGTGCTCGATAAGAGCTAGGTGTTTATTTGGTTTTGTGTGTTTGATATTTGTATTATTAAAAATAGCGCACCAGCGCTGAAAAATCCATTTCATTGTTCTGGGTCGTATTTTTAAAGGGGCAACGAACCCGAGTGAGTTGTGCTTTGTCACATATGGTGGAGAATGCGGGCAGAGTGTGTGGGCACCCCTACGACCCAGAAAATGGATTTTAAAGAATTGATCGCAATGATCAATCATAACACCGCTGCTCAGAAAGAGCAGACAAAGAAGTGGAGACAGGAGTTGGGGCTACCGGATCCGGAGCCGACGGAGCTGGACCTGCTGCTCCAAAGGTGGGAGCAGGCAGGGGGTGCCCCACTGACTCAAGCCCCAGAGCCCAGAGGCGAGGAGCCGCCGCTTCCAGAGCCCAGAGGGGAGGAGCCGCCACTTCCGGAGCCCAGAGGGGAGGAGCTGCCGCTTCCGGAGCCCAGAGGGGAGGAGCTGCCGCTGCCGGAGCCCAGAGGGGAGGAGCTGCCGGAGCCCAGAGGGGAGGAGCTGCCGGAGCCCAGAGGGGAGGAGCTGCCGCTGCCGGAGCCCAGAGGGGAGGAGCTGCCGCTGCCGGAGCCCAGAGGGGAGGAGCTGCCGCTGCCGGAGCCCAGAGGGGAGGAGCTGCCGCTTCCGGAGCCCAGAGGGGAGGAGCCGCCGCTTCCGGAGCCCAGAGGGGAGGAGCCGCTGCTTCCGGAGCCCAGAGGGGAGAAGGTGAAAAGCATACCTCCACCACAGCCCCGACCACCACCCCTACAGTCCAGTTCGGCGCCGCTGCGTCCAGTCCCTCACCCCTTGCTCCTGGACACCCTGCCGGTCTTCCTGGACCTCCCTGTGCTGGACCTGGAGCCCAGGAGTCTGCAGCACTGGCCACAGCTCTGCCCCTGGTTACCTGCTCCGCTCTCCCCGAGCACCCAGACGTCGCTGGGCTGCTGCCAGACGTCGCTGTTGCTCCCCCTGTTAGCTGCTTCGCTCCCCCTGGGTGATCGGACATCACTGCGCCAGTTCCCAGGGGAAGACCTGTGTCCACTGCGGCATCCTCCAGTGCCCCGGCCTACGCTTCGGTCGGCCCTGTTAGCCCGGTGGGGTCCTGTGTCGCCGGTTTGCGGTCCCTTCCTGGCAGCGCCGGAAGGACCGACCCATCCTCAAGCCCGCCCGTGGAAGAGGGCGGCAATGGACATTGCTGGACTTGAGGCTGGGTGGTCTTTTAAGGGTGGAGGGAGGTGGCCGTGGTATGGCCGGTGTCTTGAAAAGACATGGGGGGGGGATGTGTGAGACAGCAGGGAGGGGGTTAAATCCTCCCTGCAGAAAACATGTGCAAATGCACATTGGTTGATGTAATTGTTTTGTTTTATTATTTAATTATCCCCTGCACCTGGTGATCATTGTAAATCACAGCCAGGTGCAGGGTATTTAAAGAGAGCAGCCAGTCTGTTCTAGGCTGCTGAGAGAGAAGGAAGCAGGATAGGTGCTCTGCTTCCGAGCAGTCGGGTGAAGAAAGGTAGTGTAAACCTGTGTGGTTTGTTTCGGGGTGAAGATTTTGTTTTGTGTTCCAGGTAAACAGCTTAGCTGTCCTGATTTATAGTTTAGGTTCCTGTGTGTGTAGTTAGTGCTCGATAAGAGCTAGGTGTTTATTTGGTTTTGTGTGTTTGATATTTGTATTATTAAAAATAGCGCACCAGCGCTGAAAAATCCATTTCATTGTTCTGGGTCGTATTTTTAAAGGGGCAACGAACCCGAGTGAGTTGTGCTTTGTCACAATATATATATATATATATACAGTAATGTTTTTATAATCCCCCCCCCCCATCACAAAATCCACAAAAAAGTGAACCGGACTATTAAAAGTCACACTATCGAGATTTATAAAGTGTAAGCTTTACTTTGATTGATAACATAATTATTCCTCTTGATCGTTAAAAAAATAGGTGGCCAGTGTAGTTCCAATTGTTTTTAGTTTGTCTCCCAGATGAGATTAAACATTGATCTTATATCAGTAACAGTGCTGAAGAAATTGTTTGAACACTGTTCAATAATGCAAACATTATCACAGCATTGTGGTATTTTATAATACAAATTCCCAGCACAGACCACATGCACTGCTCTTTTGTTTCTTGAGTTATACCTGTATTTGAGTGAATGCCAAAATATTACACTGGGATCTATTTGAATGATTTAAACATAACACTGCTATACCTAATTCCACTGTAAAATCACCCCTGAGAGGAAACACCAGCTGGAGTTAAAGGACTGTGGTATTTATATATTTATAATTGATCCCACTGAGTGCTTAGAACAGATACAAATACTGTCATGGTTTAAATGATCTTGCATGAGATAAAAGGAGCCTACTAACCCTGTTATTTGCATTTGATTTCCTTATTCTGAACAATAGTAACAGAATTAAAAACATAACGTTAAAATGCTTAGAAATAGAATAATGATAAACACAAAAAACAAGATACACATCCACTAGGGTCGCCATTTAAAAAAAAAATTATATATACAGTAGTCTCCGCGTATAGAAACACCTCCTAAGAGAACACTTCGCCTAAGGGAACACCCTTATGGTGAAAAAGATTTTTCCCCATTGTAAGTGCCCCGGCTAAAGGAACAGAAACTTTGCTTAAAAGAACACCTTCTTGGCACTAATAGCGATTCGTTCACAATGGATACAGTACTGTTTTGTAATAAAGCGACTTATCATCGAGGGCAGCAGTGTGGAGTAGTGGTTAGGGCTCTGGACTCTTGACTGGAGGGTCGTGGATTCAATCCCTGGTGGGGGGACACTGCTGTTGTATCCTTGAGCAAGGTACTTTACCTAGATTGCTCCAGTAAAAACCCAACTGTATAAATGGGTAATTGTATGTACAAATAATGTGGTATCTTGTAACAATTGTAAGTCGCCCTGGATAAGGGCGTCAGCTAAGAAATAAATAATAATAATAATAATCGAGAGAGTGTCTTGAGGGACACGGAATGGTTTATTAAATCATTCCAGAACCGCTGTCATATCATTGAATCGTTTTGTATTCTGATTTCCACGAGTGCACCTCATCGCTACAAAATGGCATGTAAACAAACGGCAAAATGTGCCACTGTTCTTCTTGCTACACAAAGTTGGAAATTGATTGAGCTCTTGAGAAAAAGACAGAATCAGACACAAGTCGCCAAGCAATTTGGTGTTTCCCGTTCTGGTGAGTTGCTTCACCGTTTTGTTAAATAATGTGCATGTCTTGTATATTGCTGCTGCATTTTGTAATGTGTGTAAGGGTGCTGTGTTATTTTAGTTAGTTTAGTTTATTAATGTTAAGTTAACCGTAAGTAATGCCTTTTCCATTGTGATAGCCAGAAACACACTTGCCAGCTAATTTCATAGTACATAGCGCTTTTTTACCATGTTGCTATACTGATTCATATTGTGTCTGGCAGCTAACTCCGTCTTTGGCTATAAGTACACATCGCTATATCTATCTATATTGCTATATCTACAGCAAGCTAAATAATAAAAACACAAAAATGTGTGTGTGGATAATCAGAAGGGACTAACAACATTTGGTACTCCTGATATGATGGGGAACACTTTCCTATTAGTATTATTTCATTTTTAAATTTAATTTAGTTTTAGTAATAACAGTCACAGTGTTTGAAATCTGTCTTTGTAAGTATCAACATTTATTATAATAAACTACAAAAAAAACCATCAACAATTTGGTCTGTGTCTGGTTGTGCGGCAACAAGAACAGATAGCTTTGATATATTGTTGGTCTCTGTTTTTCTTTCTTTTTATATTTTCTTTTTTATCCAGCTGCAAACACAAAAATGTGTAGTAGCTAATCAACATACCCAATGCTGTGTAACCAAATTGAAACAGTTATATTACAGTATATTCAAATATGAAAGCCCAAGCAAGGCACCACAAATTAAACAAATTGAAAAGGTTCTATACTGACAAACCAGTGACTTAAATTTAAGTTTTCGCTGTGGCTGACGGACCCAGTTTAACTTTAAATACTATTGTATACAGTATGTGTGCTGTATTTCCTGCATAAAACTGTGGTTCTGAATTGTACTAATATACAAAAAAAGGATAATGATAAACTGAAAAGTTATAAATGATAAAGAATGGTCTTGTAAGCGTGTTACAATCTTACCGCCTGCATACATGACGGCTAACATGATAGAAGATATCCATGCTATCTGGCTGTACGAAGTGTGGAAGATCTCTTGTATCTCTTTGAAGAACACTGTGATGGCTTTCGGGAATGCATAGGAGAATCCAATAGAGATGAAAGCTCCAAAAACCACAGCCCAACCCCATTCCCCATCAGGTGGAGTGATAGTTGCGGGACCTCCTGCAGGTGGTGGCATCTTAGGCCCTTCTTAATAGTCTCTTAGCTGGAACAAAAACAAAACAAGACAAATCATAAGTATAATCTTAAATGCAGAACATCATCATTAAGTATATAGATATATGTGCAGTCTACATGTGTACAGTACATGTGTATTTGTATATTAAAAAGCTTAACCTGTGGAAGGGCACAGCTGCTCAGTCAGGCTGGTAAGTGCTTGTAGTTTGTTTCCAGCTCAGTGTGGGGCAGTTTCAGTTAGTCGTTTGAGTCGTAACCAATAATTTATCACTTAAAGCAGGAGTGGCTCTCAATGAGCTTGACACATACAGTACACAGAAGCACACAGGGGAGGAGTAATCTGCCCAACAGTAGGTAATCAGTGCCTGGAGAGTACACTGTAGTACATTTTCTTCTGTCTGCTGGTGTATTAAAATCTCTTGTCAGCATGGCTAAGCTAAAATAATACTAAAATAGGCCTCATCACAATGAGTTATGTCCTTTACCAATCTGTCTGGTGAACTAAAATATGCAACATACTCAACAGGAAACGCATTTAACAGGTGCTGTAGAACAGTATAGGGATAGGTGCCAAAACTGGTGTTACTGTCTAGCAGGGTGGTCGTACCTAACGGGCAGTTTGACTTTGCACATAGTTTGCTTTTAGGGAGAGAACATTTTCCTTTAAAATTCACGAATTAATTTTAAAATCTGAAAAGGTATATTTAAATATTTCTGCCACTGATATCGTGCAGCTTTCTTCAACTGGATTTGAAAGTTGTTGTGAAGAGCCTGCCTCTTTTGACCACATTTAAAAATACCACCACATTTTTATTTAGCATGCTTGTGAAACAAATCTTGCCCTATGAATTAGGTTTAAGAGATTGTAATTCAACTATATACACGGTCACAGCTGGTGCTGAGGTCAGTAGCCCACAACAATAATATAGGAGACCAATGGCACGAATTCCCAGCTATGCTAATTTAATACATTTTGGGCACAGATGTGATTTCTTTATTTTTTTGTTCTTGGTAGGTACCCATGATAGATGCTACTTAAGGCTAGTGTATAGCATGAATTGCATCTTATCTTACTGCTAAGGGACAATAATAGTCTAAGCTTAAAGCAATCAGCTATCCAATAACCAAACATAAAAATAACAAAAGTGTAAGGATAAAAGAGCTTGTTGTTTATTTATTTATTTATTTATTTATTTATTTATTTATGCTATATTTTAAATTTTATTTTTCACCTTTAGTAGCATCAACTAAACTATAAAGCACTATTGTTTTTGGAGTCGTCTGCAAATGGCAATAATTTGAAATGCTGAACAACTGGTGTCACATAAAAAAATAAATACAGTTGAAGCCCCTTACTTCAAAACCCCTTTGATTTGAATCGCCTTATTAACCGCACTGCAAGTGACTCCGACAAATTCAGAACAGCTGACAAACGAAAAAGGACTGTACTTACTCTAGCTGAAACATTATTGAACGGTTGAAAAAGGCTGAACGCGCTGTTCAACTTGCTAAAAGAGTATGGTGTGGGAAAGTCAACACAAGCTGCAAAACAAAAAAAATTTGTTGAGTACCATGGAATCAAGCCACACCACAGCACTGTGAAGAACTACGCGATTCTGTCAAGACAATGCTAGAGAAAAAGCTTGTACATGTGGTTCAAACAAGAAAGGGAAAGGGGCACTCTGATTTCAGGAGCAGCACTTCAAGAGAAAGCTTTGTTATTCCATAGTCGACTACATCCAGAGGAACATTTTAAAGCTAGTGATGGATGGATGTAGAGATTTTTAAAAAAGACACAGCATCGGGCAGCTTTGCTTTGCTGAGGAAAAAGCGTGGATACAGCAGAGTTAGAATTGTTTTGTCAGAAAATGCTTCAGTGTAACACTAAGGAAACAGTTTTTGGGGCTATGAGAAGAGTGCTAATGTTTAAATAAACCTTTAGAGTATAATATATGTACATGTATTGCTGTTTTTTTTGTAAACTTGCGTTCATCCGAATGTTTGTTCACAAACTATTTCAAGTTGTTCGGGTGACCGGGCTTCTACTGTAGCTGAATCAAACACCTTGTACTGTATGCTTCGTGTTTATTTATTCTCTACGTGGTCAAAGAAGCTTGTCAGGGCTACTTTCAGCAGATCTCTGTTGTTAATAAATAACTGCTTCGGACGGCCTTTAGTTATAGTAGAAAGTTGCGCGAGGTTCCGTCACAAATGGGATAAAGTCACGTGAACATATGGTAGGCAGGGGTGAAGCGGCCGCCTCGGTAAAAATCAGCCAGGTACATATTTGAAAGAAAAAAAAAAGTACAAAAATATATCAAAATGTTTTTTAAAATAATGTGCCCACTTACATTTTTAAGAGTGGCATATAAATTGACATGTTTTCATATTATTATTATTTTTTATTTGCCATTTCTTCATACCATTATTGTGATCTTGGGCTGTATATAAATTTGACAGCCGGGGTATTGAAACTTCGCGCCAAACAGACATGTTTGTTTCTCGTTCTCATTGGTCAGTTTCTCTAGTTACGCCGCGTGTAGCTCCAGAATTGGATCCAACATCTGTTTATGATCTGACCAATGAATTCGGATCCGATCCCATTGTTTGTTCTCGTTAGTGCAACCAGCAGGTAGTCCCGTATATTATTTAGTGGACGGTTCGGTACTGTACATACTCAAAGCCAATCTGTAAAACATTTCTTTCAGAAGAAGCCAACTCTGGGTAAGAATGTTTAGAGATTGTATTTCTTATATTAATATTGTTTTTCTGCTGACAGTCCTGTGCAATATGATGTTTAGCGGAGATATGTTCATAAATCAGTGTTTTTCTTGCACAATGGCAACGCCTTCCCCCTCCCCCGATATAACGATTCATAGCTGTTAGTTTTTGGTACTTTTCATGTATTGTATTTGACGCTATGGAATAGAAGAATTGGAGGTAATTCTATTTATAAATTCATTGTTTGGCAACAGCAGTTTTAATGTTTTCATTAGAGAAAAAAATCCAAGGAAGTACTGTTTTAACACCAGTGATCTTTAAAAAAAAAAACATTTTTGGCATCTTTAAACAGCTTGTCCAGTGGTAACAACGCACTGGATACTGAAGTAAACTGCAGCTACGTTCCAACATGAATGTGACAGCGCGGCACCTCGTCCAACCTTGACCTCTGCACACCAGAAGCAGTTTAAAGTATATCTGCAGCATTGTCTGTGTTGATGATTATATATGATAAGTGTATTGGTTTGGTTATCAAACAAACAAAAAAAACCTTTGCATGTTTTTTGTCCCGCCCCAAATGTAAAACAAAAAATTCTCCAACAGCATATAGACAATCTGTGTTTTCCTCAGCAAACGGATTCCTGTTCATGACGAAAAAGAGTTTAACTGAGTGCATCCTTTCGATATGTTTGATTGCTCTTGCGGCAGTATGGGTGAAAATAGACTGAATGGCCTTGCCCTGCTATATGTCCACAGAGACATGTCCCAGGAGGAAGTGTTACAGCGTTTCGATAGATCAGGCCATCGGAGGATTGGCAAACTCTATTTAAAGCAAAGCCTTCTAAATCATTCTTTTGAATCGTGGCATCATACAGTCTCAGTGGTCTGATCAGTCTTAGCACTAGTATCAGCAATCTTACCAGTCCCAGCAGTGTCAGCTCCAGTCCCAGCAGTGGAAGCACCAGTCTTACCAGTCCCAGTAGTGGCAGCACCAGTCTTACCAGTCCCAGCAGTAGCAGCACTGGTCTCAGCAGTGTCAGCACCAGTTCCAGCAGTAGCAGCACCAGTCTTAACAGTTCTAGTTGTAGCATCAGTGTCACCAGTTTCAGCATTAACTTCAGTAGCAGTGAACCAAACACATGTCTCAATGAAGGTATATACCCATCTACTCATTCATATTTATAAGTTCTATTCTTCTTGTCCTTTTAATATCACATATTTCTAACAGTGTGAATAGAGTAATTTTAGGTTGGTGTTGTTTTTGCTGGGAGATTTGTTTAAAAAAATGTGTGTCATGAAATTTCAAACATCATCCAAGGTGGGTTAGCGACTTATATTGCTTAGCAGTTTGCATTAATAGTCTCCAGGCTTCATGAACAGGCTATGCAGGTTTTTTTCTTTTTTTTTTTAGACAAAAATTAGATTTTGCCTCAGTAAAAATCTATTTCTAGCTACACCCCTGGTAGGGCTTTCGAACTTGTTGCCAAGCAAAAAAAAATTTTTTAGTCAACTTGCACGGCTTTTTAGCGTGATAAGGCAATTTACCCACCCTTTTTCGCCATACCATGTTATTGCCGCACACTTGCTATAGCGTGAGGAATGTGTGTGTGTGATATGTGCGTGCTACATTAATAGTCTCATGACAACTGAGAGAGAATTTGGAGTTTCTAAACTGCAAGTAAACCAAGTCAAAGACACCAGGGTGTTCCGTACAGTAAACCCCAGGAAAGGTAAATTATCAAAGATTAAGCAGGTATTTTCTGCATTTTAATGGGTTATAAGCATTTTGCTGCCGGTAAAATCAATGAGACTCCCAATAGTTTTACAGTGTGTTCATTTGCTTGCCTAGGTGCAATAGCAGATACCTTGAGGGTGGAGGGGGAGAAAGTAACAGTGGTTTATACTGGTGCACAATAACTCCGAATAAATGGCTAGTGTGATTATTATTACAAGGTATAACATATTCAGTACATTTATAAAAGTAAGTTCTACCACAGCAGCAGATGGAGCCACCAAAATATTTAGCTTGAGAACCCTTGATTAGAACAAGATCTCTGAACAGGGCAAATAGCTCACCAAGCAACAAAGAAAGTAAATTTTTAATATCTACATATGATTATCATTTTTATTTTTTTATTTTTTACTATTAACAGAATCTTTCCCTCAGGTGAAATCTTCACTTCTAAAATTGGATGAATCCAACCCTTTTATTAATTCTAGTGCAACAAAAGTAATGAAAATGAATTCTCTTTGGGCCAGAAGAAATAGATTATCTCAGCCCACCTATTATAGAGATACATTAAATGAGACAATTCTACTTAAAACTAAATCAAATTGGTAATAGTTGAGCTTCTGACCCACCGTGTTGTGTGGTAAATACTTAAGAACATAAGAAAGTTTACAAACGAGAGGAGGCCATTCGGCCCATCTTGCTCGTTTGGTTGTTATAGCTTATTGATCCCAGAATCTCACCAAGCAGCTTCCTGAAGGATCCCAGGGTGCCAGCTTCAACAACATTACTGGGGAGTTGGTTCCAGACCCTCACAATTCTCTGTGTAAAAAAGTGCCTCCTATTTACTGTTCTGAATGCCCCTTTGTCTAATCTCCATTTGTCCTTGTTTCTTTTTTCAGGTCGAAAAAGTCCCCTAGGTCGACATTGTCAATACCTTTTAGAATTTTGAATGCTTGAACAATTGTAGTCCAGTTGTGATATGTTATTAGAAGAATTGTCATTGAACAGGTTTTATTTTGCATTTAAATAATAAATGCTTAGGTTTAACTAGAGTTACATTGCCTGTGTGCAGTAGTCAGGCCACACTGTCTGTAGTTGAGCTGAGGGAATGGTCAGCAGAGTGACGTCATCACCGCGCAGCCTGTACTGAGATTGAGACAGAGGAGTCAATGTACTGTGTTAGAATGAAATGCTGAACCTATACTGGATGTTAGGAAAGCAATAGGATTCCACTTGTACTGTAGTTTAAATGCACTATTGAGAAACAACACATATACATTCAAGGAATAAGTGTTTACTTGTGCTGCATTGATATGTATGTGAATTGTTACCTCATGATGATTTTATAAGTTTTTTTCTTTCTGTAGCAATAGTAATATTAACTAATAAACTGCTATGATATTTGAACCTACCTTCTTGTGGTTGAGGGTGTTTTGTGTGTTCATTGTAATTCCTCGATCCTATACACGTCATTAAATAAAATGATTATGATGAGGTCTTAATTAACGTGGATGAATATTCAGATTATTTAACAGATAAGTAATAGATTGTCTGTGTTTAGTCAGTGATCTAATATGGTAATGGTCATATAGTATTCATTCAAGTTAATTAACACACAAATTAATTTGAACTATTGTAATTATTCAAATTAATTAATTGTTTAAATAAATTATTAAACAAACTAACGCAATTAGCCCCACACTTGATAGTTGACCATGTCTGCATGATATCTTCCCAACACAATCACCTACCACGTGTTAATGCTCTCTAATCCGGGTTCTGTTCCTAATAAACAACCTCTTTATGATTGGATACTGTACAAAGTACATTACCATGAAACAAAGGTGATCAAATCGGGACTTTCAGGTTGCATCTGCTACCAAACATTAGAGCTATTATTATTATTACTATTTTGACTTGATAAATAAATACATGAAAAAAATACTGCAAACTCAATGTTCAAGGAGCCTTGCAATTTAGGGTCCATGTCTGATGCATGCAACAAAAATGACACGAATACCTCAGTAAATGCAACTTGTTGAGTAGGCAAAAAGAGTGGATACACTTTCAACACATACTGTATGTACACTGTGCTTGCCTCCTTAATGTTTCTCACACTCACCTTGTGTTGCTATGGTATCTTTGAAAAACTACAGTGACTGATGATTCATTACTTTTGTCGATGCAACATGTTGAAAAGTTTGATTTAAAAGCAGCAACCAAGAAGTGTCTCTCATGAGTGCATTCACATATTCTTATTTTGCCAGGATCTTTTTTCTCAATAAAGCATTTTGATCGCTTGGGGTTTTTTTTTAGAGCAAAAAGCTTTTAATTTCCAATGCTTTAAAAAGGACATTTCACAGAAACAGGAGATAAAAAGAAAAACTAGCAATAGTATTGTGATTGATTTTCTTGTGCTTTTCTACATAAGTAACTAAGTAGATCATCCCCAGCAGAACTGCTGCTCAGTCTGATATATTTAATGTTTATCCCATCTAGCAGAAACACACAATTAAATCAACTGTTGCAGAGAAAATCTGAAATGGTTACTGACTGACAATCTCAGGACACATTTAACCAGATGGTATAAAACAAATGTTATTATGTAATTAAATTACAGGGCAGGTGTATTCTGTAGATACAATACTCTGTATTAAAACATATAATAAGCATTTAGAAACCAAAAGATATGTATTGCACAAAGTTTAGAAAAATGCAGCTTTAGAAAGTGGCGTGGGATGTTTTAGAAACACATTAGTAGCTGCAGCTGTCGCCAATATTAATGCTCATTAAAATTATTTTGAAATCAGAAACATTTCTTTACTAAAACTATATGGGTATCAGTATATATGAAATATCAGTTTAAAAAATATTCAACAATATTTGGATAAACATAATCAACACCAACTATCTTTTACATACCTTTTTTTAAATATTTATAAACAATAATACATTCCAATTTTAATATGTATACAAGTTGCATACCAAATTTTCATTTAAAAAAAGATGCACAGTATACAGTATGCAGTGGTGAGTTCTGGCATAGGCGTTGTTTTGCTGTGTTGTGGACCATCTGAAAGAACATCAGTTGCTGCCATATATTGTTAATCTGAAAAAATAAGCATTTCTTTATTTTTTTTTTAAATTTATTAAGGCAATCAAGTTATCGGTTATAACTAGGGGTTTACCTAAATCGCAATTTCGCAGAAATCAGGAAATTGAGTGGTCACCGCGGATTTCACCTCTTTTAGGAGCCAATGCATACAAACAAGTACAGAGAGGAAAAAAAAGAAACCTCGTTTAAATGAACTACTGCACAACGCAAGCGATGCAAAGTACGTATTAACCTTCTGTAGATAGGCTTTTTTATTCCTTCACCGTCCTATGTCCATTGCACTTAGGCAAAAAAAAAACATCCTTAGACAAATAACATTTACAAAACAAATACTCCAAAGCAGTTAACGTTCTTGTTTACTGTTCAAATGACAAAAGTGTTTTCAGCATTGGAGGTAAAATACCAGAAATGGACGACAAAGCAAAAAAAGCAATGTATATTTCGGCTGATGATCGTGTCAAGATATTTTACAAAAGAAACTGTACATGCAGATGGAGGGAATTATTTTCTTTGTTTTGACTCGGTACTAATAAAATTAATTATTGGATGGGACAAATAACATGACAACGAACGTGCTGCATATACTGTCTTTATTAAAGTATGCCAGATGCCCTTGGGTAACCGAGTTTTGGGACTGTTTCGAATTGATTTACACATCTGTATAACTTAGCAAAGCTTTGCCTTAAACTTCCAACCAATTCAGAGGATGCAGAACGTGCAGCCTCAATGTATGGGCAAGTCCACAGCAGACAGAGAATGTCGGCAGCAACTGTTGGGAGATGTTGCATGCTTGCCTTTAACAAAAGACAGAACTCTGTTTTAGTAAGGAAGCAAGTACCACTATTTTTAGGCTTGTATAGTGATCTGTAATATTGCTTACTTAGGTCAATTTAATGTTTAAACAGCGAAATCCTAATTTTATTCCATAACCTACCCGCGAAAAATACGTAAATTTACAGCAATTTAAATAATCCCCTATTGATATCAGGTATGTTTGGATTACAGTACGTTGTCAGACAAGACTATAGAGCAGTGTTCCTTATTATATGTCCCGCTGGCAAAAACTGTCCCTCGGAGATGCCATGAGTGGCCTCCCAGCTGCCCCAGTATCACCTGTATTCTGCGTTTTGTACATTTTTATTATTTATATAAATATATATTTTTAATTCCCTCTTCACCACCTCCACTGTCACTTTAATCAGTTAACCCACCTACTTTTTAGTTATTCAGCCAATCAAAAAAAATCTAAATCATAAGCCTACTTTTCTTATTGTTTGTTGCTCAACAGAGCCGCGTCAGTTCTCACATTACAGTACAGCAGTGGTAGCAATCTGGAAAGGCATTTTACAACAGTGCACAACGATTATTCAGTACATTTTCCGATGTGATATATATAGAAAAGAACAAGTAAAGAAACTGAAAGCTTCCCTGAATTACCAGGAGCAGTTGTTAACTCAAGCAACTGAGCAAGAATCTGTAGTTACTGAAGTGTCTTTTTGAATTATATTGATTTTACTTAAACATAAAAAGGCTTTGATGACGCAGAAAATTGTAAAGGCGTGCTTCGTTGAATCTGCGGTTGAGAATAATTTGCCATATCAAGCTTCAAAATCTCATATTGGTCAGGCACCAGACAAGTCCAGGCAGAGATTTCTCCATTGCTGGGCCTGTGATTTCAGGGTTCATCAACTTTGTAACTGTTGCTTAGTTAAAGCAGGTGAAACTGGCATGACAGCGGGAACAGAGGTCGCCCATTGATCATACATTTTTCTGCTTGGTAAGTGTTGAGGCAGCAATCAAATTGGATAGAAAAATAGCGGTAATTCATCACTGATGTTTCATTGGAGACAAAAAAAAAACATTTAAAAATAGTATTTAAAATATGCTGTATACATTTTTTAAGAAAATAGAAAAAAAACAAAACAAAGGAATATGAAATAGCCAAGAGATTACTAACATTCTGGAAGACATTTCCCAAAACTAAATAAATAACACACCTGTAACTGACATACATGCTTCTCAGCTATACATTATTGACAAAGCATGTATGTCAGTTACAGGGGTGTTATTTATTTATTTTATCAGCTATACATTATTGTTGGCAATGTCAATAAAATCCAATTATACTTTGGATGTTCTATGAGCAAAGTCTTTACCACTTAAACTTTAGTTTTCAATAAAAAAAAATAATAATGTACCTTACTTTGTTTTTTTGAATGTGAAAATATTTTCCAGTTAGGATTTTTTGTTGTTTACTGTCTTAAACATACTGCATTTACTGTTGGGGGGGACAACAACGGGCAGCAGTGTGGAGTAGTGGTTAGGGCTCTGGACCGGAGGGTTGTGGGTTCAATCCCCAGTGGGGACACTGCTGTTGTACCCTTGAGCAAGGTACTTTACCTAGATTGCTCCAGTAAAAAAAAAAACAAAAAAAAACAACTGTATAAATGGGTAATTGTATGTAAAATAATGTGATATCTGTATAATGTGAAATAATGTATAATGTGATATCTTGTAACAATTGTAAGTCGCCCTGGATAAGGGCGTCTGCTAAGAAATAAATAATAATAATAATAGCAATGTGCTCCTTGCATCCAATCTCAAACCTGTTACAGGTGACTGCCCCTGCCTATTAAATCAAATAAATAAATGGATACATAAATGGATAAATAAATAAAACATTTCTGTAGATGTCATAGTGTTTGCACCAGGAGATGCAATTGAGGAGATAAGATAACAAGAACATTGTAAGAAGAATGGGCTGGAAAGGCACTATCAGCATTCAGCAGTCGAATACATCAATACATCATCCACAACAGCCTCTAGTCAATCTCTTTCACCAGATCTGATTACACTACTCCAACTACCCATAAATATTATATGCTTCCAAGCTGTCTGCACAGCCAATTAACGTTATTACTTGTCACACTGTGTTATTCACAACTGGAGACCATTTCTTTAAAAATCCTTCTTGCGTTTAAGTATGAAATGGAAATGATCTCTTGATGGACAAACACCAGTCCTTCCAGAAGTGCCAAGTATTGATGGCAGGTTCCTATATTACACCACAACTATAAATAACTTCTCCTAAGTTATTATGTTACTTCAAATTAATCGTCATGAAAAAAATAAGGTTTTATTTTCCAGCGAGCCAATGCAATATGAACCATTAAGAAAGAGAAACATGGATGTTTTAGTTTGACAGCAGATCTCAACACATTTAATATCTGAAACTGCTGCTGGTTTCATCTGCAGTCAGCAATTTGGACATTAATCAAAGGTCAAAGATATTCTGGTATGTTGAAATAAAGATTGCCAATATTGCCATGGCCCTTTGTTACAGTACATATTTCTGGTTATTATTTTAAAGCTTGACATTTGAATATAGGGGACCATTGGGTGGCTTACTCCTTCAGAGAACAATTACTGCCAGCCCATTTTGTTATGTTACTAATGGAGAATAACAGGACTGATTTTAAAAATCACTCTCAAATCAGTCCATGTGGCAGATGGAAACGCTACATAAATAACACCAAGACTTTTATCACTGCCATTTAATTGTACCACCCACCTTCCCCCTTTAGGGGGAGCTGCTGCATGCAGGATCAATCAAATGCAGTTGCGTGGAGGCAGTTTGATTGGGCATATTTTTAAAAGACCGTTTGACATGTGCTAATTGAAGCAATCAGTTTATGTCGTTTGAAGTTCTCAAAATACTGCTAGTAGTATTTGAGAATTGAAATTGGCTTGCATTTCCAAAAAATGCACACTATGCATTAACTATAACCTTACATTTTAACTGTAATGTTACATTGAACTACTATACAAAAACTTGGTCAAAAAACAATAATTATTCTTATTTGCTTTATTGACCACAAACTATACTGTTAAGCAAATCAACACACAAACATAACATAATGTTTTTAATTCCAATGCAGCAGATGGTATATACTTAAGAAAAGACCTGCACGCATTCTGCAGGCATTGGCTCTGGTGCTCCCATGAGTTAGGGAGGCAAAACCGACCAGGGACTGTTTCTCCTCACCGCGCTACAGCAAACCCTGCTGGCCAGGTGCCCAGTGGCTTCAAAGGCGGACACCTGCATGGCTGGCTTTTGCCCTTCAGAGGTCAGTAACTCAAGTTCCTGGGTGAAAAAGGAAACTGGCTTGGTCGCCGGATCTCCTGAGCCGTGTGGGATGGGTCTGGCATTACTTCAATCTCATGACGAATTGACTTTGTGGATTCCCTGACGTATGAATACCAGATGAAATTAGACACAGTGCAATCCAACACGATAATTGAGTCTACATTATAAATGACTATAATTAGACAGTGTGTAAAGCACATGCCTGAGCCTGGTGGGGAGTAGGTGTGTACTCCTTGCATCCAATCACAATCCTGCTCCAGGTGACTGCCCCTGCCTATTATTAAATCTATTGAAGCAGACTTAATGTACTGTACCTGAATGTTGAATTACTTTCCCTTAATCAGATAATGAGCCTGTGCTGTACCTTTTCTCTTTAATGATAGAAGTAGGACAGGTAACTACTATATCCCTTAAGAAATATGATTTCAAGGATGCATCAACACATCTGCAAAATGATCACCCTGACAGTTTTTTTTCCCCAGTTACAGTGGGGTGCTGCTGTTGATGCTGTCCTCCTAGGTCACTAAGCCAAGGTCACACATAGTCATTCAGTGAATGAGCTGGCTTTGGAATCCATGGTTTCTTGGCTCTTTTCCTTTCATACAGTACTAGATTCTTGGCTATGGTACGACACTGCGTCGTGCCCCATAACCCCACAGCCATTGTGATATTTAAGTACATCACAACACCCTGGAGTTCCATAATGTGATTATAAAACAGGATTTATCATCGTACTAACATACTAATTAGGCACTTATATTCTTCATTGGTGTGTCTGCTATTTATAAAAAAAAGAATGCATAACAGGCGCTGTGTGTGTGTGTGTGTGTGTGTGAGGTACTATGTTTGTTATTTTACAAATAATAATAATAACTATTCATCCCACGTGTATTATTTATTTTATTTTTCTTTTACTGGAGAATATTGGATTGATTATTAAGATCAGTCACTAAAAATGCGATTGATGTAATGTTACTGAAAGAGGACAGTGCTTTTGTGAGAATATGATTAGCAGTGCTAGATTGTATTGAATGGTTGTACATCCACTGCTTTGCTCAGCTTCGACATCGTCCGAGGATGGAAATAAAAAGCATGTGAGTATTCTCTATGTATTTTGTAGTTGAATGAAAATCACCAGACCCTATTTAATTCAGCAAAAAATATGTATGTTAAATATTTATAAGTATAGCCTTATCTATAAAGTGTTGCTGATCACAGCTTCAAATGTTACTTTAACAACTCTTTAAAAACCTAGACACATTTACCTTTGGCATCATTTCCAGACTTCATTAACTGATTACACAGCAGATTAGAGTAGGAACACTGCTATAAAGAGTTCTTAAAAAGGGCTCATTTTAAATGAGGTTGTCATCTGATAAGACTGTGATTAAAATATTAGTTATTTTTTTTATGCGACTGTTTTGTCGTGGGTTTACTTCTATGAGCTTCAGTGCAGCTTGTTGATGACAATCATACAGGTTGTTTAGTTCATAGAGTGCGCCTACCACTGAAACTACTCTATGGGAATGTAAACAAACATGACAGCCAACATGGTAGACTGTGGGAGCAGGTAGGAAACCTGGATATTTGGTATGTGGACATGTGATTTGGCAGTTGACACAGATGGGATCAGCAAAGCTATACAGCTCAACAGCAGTCATCTGGCAAACCCGTTTTTAGTGAAACATGTAACCTTTTTATTTACACTCTAATCTGCAGCACGTATTGTCTATGCAGAATGTGCCAAGCCTTGCTTAAACAATGCTGATTCTTTGATTATAATATAAAAAGAGAAATATATATATACAGTTAATCTGTGCCGGATCGCGCCAGATCCCAGGTCCGGTACCTTTTTGTCTGACAGACGGGGATTATACAGCCTGCAATCAATGAACCGTGTGGTATGAATTGAATGACAAAAGTACACTGCAACGAAAAAACTTTTTACAACAACAGTGTCGTCACTTCTATTCATCAGATTACTTGGCCCTTCCACTGGTATTGTTGAAACCTGAAGATTATGTTAAAACATGGTTAGCTAATGGTCGGCATGCAGCTACCGCACCATATTTTCTATAATGGCCCCATCAGCTGCTGTCAGGTCTTTGTAAATGCAAGACAAGTGGCGAATCAGACTTTCTTTTGCCAGGCTATCAATAATAAGCTGCTTAAAATGAATGGCGTTGTACGTTTGGCTAAGCTCTCCAGTAACTGTCCTGCCCTAGAAATGCACCCTCACCTGATAAATCCAGCAACAGTGTGCGATGTTTCCACACTCTCTTTCCAAGACCTTTTAATAGCGGAGACTGTTGTCCAGGCTGTGTTCCTTTTATAGCTATCACAGTATATCCAAAAGACCTTGTCTATCTCTTGCACTGAGCATAAATAACAACAAGATAGCAGTAATGTCCTTAGGATTCCTACATTCAAATAATGTTCACAAGATTTCATTCTGTTGAAATATCCTTGAACCATATGTGTACTTCAAAGCAAAGCAGCAGTAAGAATGGATACTGTGTGTATTCAAATTATTCTTAACAGATCTAAATACCGCTGTCATCATCGAAAGAAGGGAATTTTGACAATACCAATATCTAAGTTTGTGTGATAGGTTTGGTGTTATATATTTACTAGTGGCTGTATTTAAATCCACTGCCGTTTATATCAGTTGAATAAAACCCTGCATCTCTTACATTTACCAGCACATTAGTTCACAAGCCTAGGTTATCACTTCAAGGTGCCACTAATGATCTGCAGGGAATTTCATAGTCAAGGAAGGGATTACATTATTATTATTATTATTATTATTATTATTATTATTATTATTATTTTGCTTTAATACATTGTATGTTCAACTGTAAAATATCTTGAAATACCTATTTTTTAAAAAGTGCAAAAAATACTGCCCTTTCCATAACTGAACAGCATTCAAACCACCTTCTCTTCCTCCATAGTCAGAAACGTCTGACTGATTCTACAGATCTTGTGTTGCTAGTGACACACTCTGTGAGTTTTAGGAAGGATCTGAAACCGTACAATCTAGTTTTAACCTTAAGTTGTACATAAAGGCTTTATGCACAAGTGGCATTGTCAAGCCTGCATACTGCTTACTAAGAGGTTGTGCCTCTGTCTGTAACAAGCAGTTGTGCTTGTGTCTGAACTGCAGAGTACATTGTTTCATGAGCATAGCAACACTCCAAGGTGAACTCTTTAGGTTTTCTCCAAACATCCAAATGTTGTTTTTTCTTATAAAGATAGTGTGAAAAGACACTGGTTGATGGCTTTTATCTGGGGGGAAACATTTTTTTTTTTTACAAAATACATCTAATGTTATGCTATGGCATCATTTTGTAGTCTGGTTATTTATTTTACAGTTTTACTTATGAGATGTTTATTCAAATTACAACTGCATTCTCAAAATAATATTTTCATTTATCCCTGAAAAGTGTTGTTTACAATTTTTAATTGCGTGGCCCAGCTTCTGCTAGTGAAAGCAGCAGTCCCTTCCAGTGTGCTGCGGCTGTAGAGATACATTTTTGTTGTTACATTTTAATCCAAACTGTCCATGACTTTGCAGAGCCACTTAGATTTGCATTATCTTCAGTGAATACAACTGTATCGTCACTTTTCCAAACAGTACATTAGAGGTAGCCTACCCTTTCCAGCAACGGAACTTTCGACAGTGACAACTCCAGTTGATCATTTTAGTTTGCATCTCCATACTTGAATATGTATAATATCTCTTTTATACATGTATGTGGATTTATTATTAATTGACTTACTGCCCACATCGCAACCAAGATATGTAGAATATCTATTTCATACATGTATAGGCGCAACCAAAAAAGGTAAAAATAAATAAATAATTCTGAAACAGTGGCACGTGACAATGTAGTAATATTAAACATTATTATTTTCGCTCAAGACAGGCGGCTACAGTTGACTGATTTAAAACTAAAATAATATTGACAGTAAATTAATATGACACGTTTCTAATTTCATGGAATATTCGATTTAATTAAAATATTATTGATTTGTTATCATGGGGTCCTAATCGATAAATAGTTTGATTATTATCATTATCGTTACAAGCCTAACTCATACTGTATCACTTCTAGGCTGTGATTTCCAGTTAGGCATAAAACCTTACTAGCACACCAAAAGATTGAATGGATAAGAATCCCATTACACTAGACCAGTCAGGTCTCACAGTTCTACAATTACACTCTTAGAACACAGCAATGTTTTAATTTGTAGCCAAACCCTGCCAAAACCTGAAACAGGAAACCCAATTGGCAGTAGTCTAGTTTATGGTTAGTGCCGTCAAAACAACAGAAACACAGAACTTGAACCAAAACAATTGCTAAACCAGATCATTCATAGACCCAAAAAGAAACCAATATCTTGATATGCAGTGCTTTGTGTTTTCAAGTAAGACCATCTTTTTAGACGATCCCAGGTTTATTCCAGACAACAGCTCAATTAAATGTCAATCTAATTATATCTATAACATTAATAAACTGACAGATTTCTCAGAACAGTCATAGCATTGCATTTAAATAATAAGGTTAACCAAAAAATGGAAAAAGCGTGTTTTATTAGTATCTTAGACAGCCCATCCTTTTGGTCTTTCTGGATCATAACATCGTCCAGTTAGCATATTGTATTCATAAAGTATTTAAAATGCTTGAATTCTATTTTTTCTCATTCAATACATTTATATAGTAACATAGAAATGGCATGCTATTTTGAAAATATATACTTGTAATAGGCATACTCATGCATAGGCACATGACTATCCTCCTTAAACACCACCAACAAAGGGTTTTCTCTCCCTTTATATACATGTGACCATTCCCCGATTAACACTCACTTATCTAAGAAGGGCATTGCCACATTACACCTGTGAACACACTGTTTTACTATGCTTTGCCGTATTTACATGGTTTTTGCATGCCTGAGAATTACATTTTGTTATGCCTGCTATACTACATGTTGCTATGCATTTCCTATTGTATACTGCAGTATGCTTTAAAAGGCGATGCCTCATTAGTATTTTTTCACAGAAAAAAAATGTTGAGTCTTGAATGAAAGTTGTTGCAAATAAGAGTTAAGAATGTGCTTAAAGCCTTGGATTTACCCCATTTAATCAAGCACTGATTACAAACACATTCTAAATAATGTCTGCGCTGGAAAACTGAACTTCAAGAGTCATTATTGTCTGCTTTTGCAGAATAGATGAAGGACCACAGCCATTAATAGCTGAGTGCCAATTGTCCTTGGGAGTAGCATGATGTGAATTTGTCATGTTACTGTTCATGTAAAGGCTGGCAATGAGACTTTTGAAATCATATCTCTCCTTATCCATTAATGACAACAGACTTCTTGACTCTTGACTGGCAGTAGTCTTTGGTTGACCTCCAAAGTACACCATTAACAAATTATAAACAAGTCTGTCGACAGTGTTCTTCTTTCAACTTTGAGCTATTGCATGGTTCATTACCACTATCTATTGAGCTGACCACAGCTTCAAAAATATGCTTAAAAAGTAAGAATAAATACCACAGGGACCATTATAATACCAGACCAACAGCAAATAGAAGCAAAGGAAACACGACACACAGGAAAAACGTTACAGTCATCCAGATAGGAGGCACTTTTTTACACAGAGAATTGTGAGGGTCTGGACCCAACTCCCCAGTAATGTTGTTGAAGCTGACACCCTGGGATCCTTCAAGAAGCTGCTTGATGAGATTCTGGGATCAATAAGCTACTAACAACCAAACGAGCAAGATGGGCTGAATGGCCTCCTCTCGTTGGTAAACTTTCTTATGTTCTTATGTTCTTATATACTAGCAACTGACCGTTAACTAAAAACAGTCGAGAAAGTTTCATATGAGATTTCAAAAATAATTGCTTAAATAACCCTTGTTTAATCCCAAGTGCGATACAGACGGATGCAGGAAACTGATATTCTCAGTATTACGCTAAATATGTTAACGCCAAGTTTCTTGACAATTTGATTAGTGGTTTTCCATCCTGGTAAGAAGTTTCGTTTTTTGACAAGAAGGAAGCCTTTTCAATAAGTGATCCTTAACATCCATTATTGTGAAGCAGTTTTCATCCAAATATGCAGATAATTTGCTGATTCATCTTATGAAGTTACCTTAACACCCAGTTTCTTTGTTGCAAAAGTCAATAACGAAGGTATTACTTATCTACTTCCTGACAGTCACAAGGTTAGCTGACATTACACAAGCAACATTAAAATCCACAATATCAAACTGACAATCTTTTCTCTTCTCTCCTGTCGTACAATGTAGTGTTGTTGATGTTGCTATGGAATTTCAAGTTAAAACTTTGAGCTCATAGGACCTGTGTGGTTTGTACAGGGTAAAAGCATTTCTGCACAGAAATGAATGAAATGTAGCCCTCTGGTTGTAAAAAAAATGTACAAAATAATTTACCATGTTTACGTTTGCAGTCCCCATACACACCACTGGGGTTCCCAAACTCTCTTGGCTCACAGCCCCCCCCCCCCCCCCCCCCCCATTACATGTGGCTTTCTGACTGAGGACCCCCACCCAATTAGTACACAGAAATGTGTTTTTTTTCTTACAATTACCATCTTTTTGTTGCATAATGGCACCCACTGTTATTGTGGACATTGGGTGATTATAAATGTATGATGGACGTGATATCAAGGTAGTAAGAGTTGCATTCAAAATAACCAAACAGGAGCTTTCATTTAAGAGAGAGTGTATTCCTGCATGTGTTGTGGCCCCTTTGAAACCAACTCACAGCCCCTAAATGTCCCCAGCGCCAGCTGGAACCACTTCTATAGAAGGCTGACATTAAATAGAAAAAGATCACTTAAACTAGAATCGACCTTCAATCGTGCAATGCTTGTTGCATTCGGTAGCTATTTTAGGTCATGTGATGGCTACACAGCTGAAGACATTCCTGTAAATAAACACCATCTGACACTGTTTAAATCTACTGCCTTGTTTCTTTTGTCAAAACCCATTGAGGATTGTACAGTGCTTTCAGTAGCTTTAGTCAAAAGCATGTATGCAGTAATCATTACAGAATAACTGGATGTCTGGTTATGCTCGTATATTTGGATTCCTCATGTAGGTTTCTAGGTTTCATTCTTTGGTATATTCTCATATTTCTTGCTTTAATGGGAATTTTCTCACACTTCAACCAATAATACATTTTAAAGTTAAACATGTAGGGAGCCACTTGACTTAGATATGATGCTGGAGTGTTTGAAGCTATGGTCTCTGGAAACAGGCTTTAAATCTGATGGTGAATAACTTGAAATAATTTAGAAAAAAAAAAAAGTTATATGGCTTGCAGAAGAACACACGGAACACCAAACTGTTTGTCACATGCAAAGAGCAACAATATAGCTCTGAATCGTTGTACAAGGCAAATCCTGCTCCGTGTGCGCTTTGGATAGTCTATTGAACCTTTGGAACCATGCAGATTGTAAAATCAGCAGTCTGATTTGATCCTGGTAACTTAAGCCCCTTTCACACTGGCACCCCTACCCGGGTCACAATCCTGCGTAGTGCGAAACCAGGTATCTGGGTTGTACCTGGGTTAATCATGTTACAATTATTTTCCATTGAAAAAAAGAGCTTATTCAAAAATATATGGCTATAAAATATATAAAATGTACAAGGAAATCAGGAAAAATACATAGAAAGCGAGAGCTTGTTTTAGAGTTGCATTTCTTATTAAGTTATTACTGTATGTTTGATACTATTTATTACTATTGTGCTGAAAGATCCCAGAGTCTCTAACAGAAAACACTACACGTGTGTTGAGCTCTTTCAGAACTGGTGCACAAGTTGGTATGTGTGGGCGTGGCGTGGTTTTCAGAGTATTATTCAACATTAGCATCTCTCTAACTGAATTACAAAAACAAAACAATGTATATTTTGTGGAGAAAGTTTAAAACAAACAAACAAACAAAAAAAAAAAAATAGAGGGAAGAATGTCCTAAAGTATTAATTATACCAAGCCCCATTCTACAGTAATATGTACAATTCTAACGCACGTGTTACATCCGGAACACTACACATTTTGTATGGAAACTCCTTTGCAATTATGTGACCAATGATTTCATTCACGCAAAGTCGCCTATGCTGATGCTATAGTACACTTGAACACCAATAGCTGCAGGACAGAAACCATCCCATCTCGCTGTCTGTCGAACCAGCACCCTGAAAATGAAGCTGCCCCTGTGACGACATACACGTATTTGCATAATAGAATCCTCCCTTCAGTCTGTAAACGATTGCTGCTTTTTATTCCCTGAAGCAATATTTCCCCCTCCGTCTAGACAAGATATAGTACAAGATAAAACACATTCGCCATCTGCACAAAAAAACACACCACCTGACTAGTAGCCTCAGTATTGAACAATGAAGTAGAGCATGGCTGGTTTTGTAAACCGGATGTAACCGGTAAAGTCCAATTTACTTAAATACATATATAATGTCCTGTCCTACAGTATACACTACAACATTGTGGGAAAGGTGTCAATCAGTCGTGTGAGACAACTAGGACGAACATATACACTGTATTTATATGTAATTTATCAATATTGTCTACTATGAATTAAGCACTAACGAAAACACATGTGTATCGAGTAATGTCGACATTGTATTATGTTTATACCTAGGACTTTTATATTTTTATATATTTTATTAGTAATAATACATTCAGAACTGATGCATGCCAACACACAAAGCTTTGAACATACTACAGCAGCCCAAGCAAGCACTATTGTGCGTTTGTAGTTCAACCAGTAATTGGCAGATAAATAATACATGATGTAACGAGAAGAAAAAAAATCATCACACGATACCTTAGCAAGCAGTGTATCCTTGTGGTCCTTAGTCGCTGACCTTGCCTGTGTCAGCGTGGTGGAAGGTACGGAGCCAGTGATCAATTTGAATGTGTAGCTTACAAGGAAGCTGTGTGTCGTCGGTGGGTTTAGGGCGGTCTCAGAGTACAGTAGTAAACCCGTGCTGGCAGAAGACTGAGTGGCGTTCTTTTGTTCATCAAGAGTATTTTTGTCTAATATAATTGCGGGTAACGTTTTCAATACCCACTTAACACTGCTGGATGATGTATTATTCACAGTTTGTGTCTCTGACAGATGCTTTATGGGTTTAACGAGCAATAGTTAAGACAAGCAGCAGTCGCTCACGGTTTACCTGTTGTATTTGCCATTGTAAAAAGTTTACCATAAGAAAAGCATAGCAGCGTGTAATAAAGCGCAGTGAAAGCATGGTAAAGTATATGTGAGGTTTGAGATTAAGAATATTAAAAAATATATGGCAAATAATCATAACCTATGGTAAATGCTTAGTATAAGTTTGCCGTGGAATAATTTTATAATGGTGCTAGTAATATCAAATGATTGGTCAGTTGTATATTTCAAAGGGGCGTTAGCATGTTAAGATACACCGTCTTCATTTCTAGTGATTCAAACATGCTGTAACCTAACCTTATAAGCAAATGGCATTAACCAATATGTGAATTACTCATGCTACTTTATGAAAGTTTTTTTTTTCAAGTAAGTCGTTATTATAAAATAGAACAGTGACAGAAACTGAACTACTAACTATGGAGAAAGTCACAATGGGAGTTAAAACATGATTTAAGATACCTGTGTTTATCGTGATAATATTTAGTCGATAATTGTTAATTATAAAATATATATGATTGAATTAGGATACAAACAGCTTACTTCCACCAATGTTGCACTTGTATTACCAGTATATATTTAAATAATAAGTGTAAAATTATCTTTTTATTCATAACAACAAATTACAGGAAGGATTCTATGATAATTACAGTAAGCAAAATGTTTTTTTGAAACCCTAGATTATTACACCATTCAATAGTCCAAAATCAAATCCAATTATTTTTCCCCCATTTTTTTTAATTTTATTTATTTATTTATATTTTTATGCGGTGCAATGCAACAAGTCACATGCAACGATCTGTACATGATGAAACCTGCAAGCAATTTGATCCAGTTAATCCCTAAAGCTATTATAACCAGTGTGGCTGGTTAATTCCTATCATTATGTTATTTTCCATATATCATTTCACTACATGTTCTTTAGCATCTGTAAAGCAGAGCTGAATTTGCATCTGGCACATTTCGTTTTACGTGCAACAGGCTGGCTGTACTTCACCATCCATAGGATCATTTTCTGTGTCGCTTGTCTTAGGTAATAATTGGTTTACAAGCTGTCATTGAAATGTTGGGGAAATATGATAATGTACTGCAGATGGAAACTCTCCCTTTTAATGCAGCCCTGAAGACTTTAAGATGCCGAAAATATGTTTTTGTTCTTATTACTGAACAATATGGAGAAAAACTATTAATATATAGGGTATCAAATAATGTAGTTAGCCTGTCTTTATATTGAGCTACTGTTAAATACCTGTACAATTACAGGAAAACGCTACAACGTAGCAATTACACACTTGTGTTTAGAATAAAAAACAAACTTCAATTAAAAGATCAAATACATGATTAAAATACAGAACTCACAATAGCAGGCAAGTAACATGAGTAGATTACAATTGACATCAATGAAATAATCCTAGATCAGTTTTCAATAGATAAAATACAATTAATCAATTAACAGCAATGAGATAATTAGAAACTGAATTCAGTGCAGTATCAATGAAGTAGATAAAGATTGACTTTCATACAGATAATTGTACAATTAAACAGACATAGAATCGGGACAACATTCCAACAGCCTGGCATATCTGCTGGGTCTTAGTTTGCACTGCCTTTTGAATGGTAACGAGGTGAAACGATTTATCCAATTAAATTTAGTTAATCAATTATACCTGCCACATTCTCTCAGTGATTAAACTCACTTAACACGTAGCACCCGCTACATTCAATCAATCAATCAATCAATCAATCTTTATTTTATATAGCGCCTTTCATAGTGGACCACCATCACAAAGCGCTTTACAAGATGCAGTAACAACAAGAAAATCCATAATACTTTAAATACAGAGAAATGCATAATACATTCATATATATTGTAAACTTGACACATTTAAAGAAAGTTACCAGTACATTTTACAGTCTGTTTCACTTACATAAGAACATAAGAAAGTTTACAAACGAGAGGAGGCCATTCAGCCCATCTTGCTAGTTTGGTTGTTAGTAGCTTATTGATCCCAGAATCTCATCAAGCAGCTTCTTGAAGGATCCCAGGGTGTCAGCTTCAACAACATCGTAACAGTTGTAACTAGTTTGCAGATATATTAAAATGGAATACTGTATATTGAGACAAGTTGACTCTATTGTAAAAGGCTAACTACACCTAATTTGGTAGTGAACGATTTGCCTTGGTTTTGTTTGTTATACTTCACCAAGGGCTCCTGTTATAGACATTTAGCTGTCACTATATTAACTAAGGTTGTCACTTGCCTGCATTTTTCCAAATACACTTCCACGATATTAATAATGGAGGTAGTTGTGGACTTAAAGATGTTGCCAAGGACACATTATGTGATGTGAGAATTGTCCCGCATGCTCTCTCAGCAACTCCCCCATAGTTTTCTTTGCCACAGGCATTAGGATTTCACTAGTCTAAAGATGTGAATCCAGAAATGCAGAGTTTGGCTAGCTCATTTAGATACCATCAAAGAAGACACTCTCAGGTCAACTTTAAGCAGCTTTTATGGATCAAACCCATTTCTACATGGCTGTTACGTAAATCCCTTATCTTAGACATGCACCTTTTATGCATTTTCCGTTTCAAATTCAGTTTAGTCAGAGCTTTTTATTTCTGTTTTGTTTATGTTTCTTTTTGTTCTTGTGTGCTTTGATTTTGTTATGGAGTAACAATTTCAATTCTTAGATTTTGCATTTCTGGAAAAAAAAAAAAAAAATGCCGTAATAATTAAAATTCCTACCAGTATATGAGAAAAGTAAAGAAAACCTGTTTGATTGCAATTTGCTACATATATACAGTAAATCAAACTCTGAAAAACGAATTAATAATTTAATTAAAGTAAAGTAGATTTTCACTAATCCAGACCCTGGTAGTCCGAACTGACCTTAAATCATAATAAAATGCATTGCAGTATACATTACACAGCGGTGGGTAATTCCAGTCCTCTGGGGCAATTCCACTGTATTAACTATGTAGGGAACTGAATGAACAAAGATCTGGACTGAAATTGCTCTTGTTGCCTTGCAATAGTATGTAGAGATTTCGCTTTAGATGGATGCACAGAACTGAGATTTATCTGCTTTATTTATTTATTGCATTATATAGCACTTTTTATACAAAATTATCACAAAGCACTGTACAGTACATAGCAGAAAAAAAGACGCAACCACAATATATTTGTATAGCATGTCACATATACAACTGCCACAATCAGACATTTTAAATAACAGATGTAAATAACAGTATACAAATAATACAAAATCAGCAATTTTAAAGTTAAATTAAAACCCACCAAGATAAGAAAGTCATTTTATAAAAAAAAAAAAAGCCAGACCTCCTGTGTTGCTTTTGTTGACCCTAGAAATAACCAGCAGCCTGCATCTTGTGATCCCAGAGTGCAGTTTGGAAGATATGGGGTTAATAACTCCTGCAAATAACTAGGTGCTAATCCATTCAGGGCCTTGTAAGTTAACATCAATTCTATTCTGTACAGGGAGCCAGTAAAGAGGCCAAAACATGTTCACCTTTCCTTTTTTTAGTGTGAATTCTAGCGGCAGTATTCTGAACAAGCTGCAAGCGGGATACCACACGTTTTGGGACACCAGAAAAAAGTGCATTACAATAATCAATTCTAGATGAAACAATGGCATGCCATAGTCTTTCGACATCAGATACAGAAAGAAGTGGTCTAAGTTTGGCTATATTTCTCAAGTGGTAAAAAGATACTTTAGTAACTTCCCTAAGACTCAAATGGTAGGTTAGGATCAAAGATGACCCCCAAACTTGTAATTTCTAGTTAAGTTTTGATGAGAGACTGCAAGGGTCGAGCTCATGTAGTCCCACATTTCCTTTTAGTTGGTTATGTGAGCCCACTAGCATAACCTCTTTTTTATCTGAATTCAACATTAGAAAATTCTCTGACATCCAATGCTTGATGTCTGTAAGGCAAGTAGCTAATAACGCCCAGGCAGAAATTCCTGGCTTTAGGGACAAATATAGCTGGGTTTCATCAGTATAGCAATGGAAGTTCACACTGTGTCTGCAGACAAGGTCACCTAATCGTAGCATATATAATGAAAACAACAAAGGACCTAGAATGGAGCTCTGTGGAACACCATAGACAACTTCCAATAATGCCGATTTTACCTCCCCAATAGAGACAAACAGGGCCGTCTCAGTGCTAGGTGCAGCACGAAAACCAGACTGAAACTTCTCGAATATACCATTAAGAGTTAGAAATGTTTGTAATTGAATAGCAACAACTCTCTCTAGAACATTAGCTAAGAATGGTAGGTTGGAAATTGGACTTTAGGGTCCAAATTGTGTTTCTTAAGCATAGGCTTTTACCACAGCTACCTTAAGTGCTGAGGGAACTATACCGGAGGAAAGTGAACCATTTATAATGTTTAAAATGTGGATATTAATAACACCAAGAACATTTTTTAATAGTTTCGTAGGAATAGGATCAAACGAGCATGTAGTAGCTCTCATATGTTGAACTAGCTCTGTCAGTTTCTGTAAGGTAATCAAAGAAAAAGCCTCCCTACTAGCCTCAATAGGTGTAATTGTTAAAATCGTGCTGGAGTCCTTCTAAACAGAAGGTGTCTGTGGAATCTCATTGCTGATGTCTAGTATTCTATTTTTAAAGAAATGTAAGAAGTCACTGCAGCTGTGAGAGGAGCCAATGTCAAGGGTAGAACTATTAGGGCAAGGATTAATTAATTTATCTAGGCTAGCAAAAATAAATATAGGATTATTTTTATTTGTTTCAATTAAATTAGAATAATATGATGATCTAGCCAACACCAGAACCTTCCTATATTTAACTAGATGGCCCTATCATGTGATGTAATGAATGTGCAGTTTAGATTCCCGCCATCTCCGTTCTAGTTTACGTCTTATATCATCTTACGAGTTGTATCATTAAACCACGGTGAGCTTTTTTTCAAAGACACTCCGAGTTTTGATTGGAGCTACTGTATCTAAGATACCAGTCAAGGTGGTGTTATAGGTATTAACCAGCTCATCTTCTGATAAGGACTCAGAGAGTGGTAATGAGCTCAAGACATCAGTTGAAGAATTAATTACCCTGGATTTAAATGTACGGTCCACAGTCTTTGTAGATACTGACAGATTCACCTCAAAAAGAATGGCAAGATGATCAGAAATAGTAAGATCTAGGGTTATGACATTCTTAACCGCTAAACCACGAGAAATTACCAGATATAAAGTATGGCCACGATTATGTCAATATAGATAGCAGATCCCCAAATGCAGTCAGAAATAACGGGTTTGACTTAGGTGATCAATACATAATTGCAATATGAACAGGTAATGGACTGTTTAATGTCAAGGTTAAAACTTCAGTAGATAAATAACCTTTCCTGTTTGATTACAGAAAACAGTAGCAAGTCCACCTCCCCATCCAGTAGAGCAAGCTTTCTGGAAAAAAGAATAGTTCAGTGAAACATTGTCATTCAGTCCAAGCCATGTTTCAGTTAAAGAGAGAATATAATTTATGGATGTTTAACAGGAGAACATTGGTGGTAACTCCACAGAATGCTCGGCAAAGCTTCTCTGATTGCTTTCCTGTTCCAAAATGGATGCTCCGAAGGCTAGTCTGTGTAAGTATCTCAAATGAACAGATGTTGGAAGTGGGAGGCCCATCTGCAACCTATGTAAATTGATTTAAAAGGATTTGCATACACTGTAGTAATTTCCAAAACAAATCTATAGTATTTAGAGGGAGAGTCATTTGAGCTACATGTTACAAAAGCATTTTTTTATATCCGTGTATTGTCAACATCTATAAGGCATTGAAAAAAAAAAGTGTGTCATGAATCCCGACATAAGGGATTTGCTTTATAATTGTGAGCATTCATATTCTAATGGCTTTTACTTGATGCCAAAGCCATGGATATATTCTACTGTTGTTGAAAGTAAATCCAAAAGTGTTTGGAACATTCTGGTTTGACAGCTCCTTTGTTTTCCATACTTTGAACCTGCTCTACACACAAATATTCAAATTGTATTCAAATACTGATATATTTAATACAATATTACTTAGTTAATTGAATTCATAACCCGTCTGCAGTCATCCTAGAAAGAACTGAGGAAATACAGTTTAAAAAGTGATCTGCATTTTTGTTGGATACATGTTTTCTTCACTGGTAGTTTCTTATCTAGGACAAGAGAAACAACTTTATAACAAAAAACACGTAAACTCTTAATACAGTAGTTTACGTCATCCAGTATTTCAAACCTGAGGTATAAAATTCAGAGGGGAAAGTTATTGAAATTAATAGAAAGTGACTTTCAAGCATTGCATTTTCAAGTTGTGGATTATTTTATATTTTAATGCTTTCTTACTGAATTTATCGATTAATTTATTCTTAAAACATTTATATGAGGTTAGGAGTGTATGATTAAAGTTTGGTGAAGACTGGAGCAAAAAATCAATAAGCAATAACCCACGACAGGGTGTGCGGTAAGTCCTTAACTGATTGTATATGGCAGCGAGAGGATTATTTTTTTAAAGATGTTAACCCAGACACACTTGGATCTTCAGAGGTGATTAGCCCCTAGCTTTGTCTTACTGCCCGGTCATGTGATCTTGTTCAGCCCATCACGATGTTAAATGTATCCAAGCCATGTGACAGAGACAGGCAAACAGATGGACAGACACGATCAGGGCATAATAATTGTTTGAATGAGGACCCTAAAACTGAATTTATTATTAGTGTGGAATATGGTGGTGTACAATCCCTAGAACTGACATTGTCACACACTGGTTAAAAGCAAATCAATAAAATAATATACTGTATGTTTACCATTCTGCTCTGTGCTTTACTGTCCTTCATAGATTTTTTTTTCTACAATACACACAATATAATTTGGTTGTTAATAGTACAAACGTATACACGCCGCTTGTTGGATGAATACAGAATGCAGAGTTATAAACTGTAAGAATTAATTTAGGTTATTCTGTTTAGGTGTCCCAGTTTTTTGTAACTCAGTGTTGGCAGACAACCCTATCTCAAATACCACAATCAACATTTGATATGAGGCATGTAGGAAGAACCAGGTACAAATGTTAACAGAAAGAAAATAGATGTTATGCACAAATGAAGTCAAAGAAACTCCAAAATGCAAGTGAATTTAGAATAAGTATGACCTAAAAACAAATAAATATATATTGTAATCTATCTGGTATTTATTATGTTTCTGGGGAAACTAGATGTACTGTACCAAATTTACAGACATGTTGGACCTTGTTCATCAGTGTCTGTCTTGTTTTGTGTTTACATTTTTAATTAAAAGAGGAGTGACACAGTAAAGTGGTTTTAGCTAACAAAATAATATAATAAAGCATGCACTTGTATTCACTTTCATAAAGAAACATGTTATATCACACAGGTATTTCCATTTTTTAAACATGACTTCTGTTACAACACAAGTTAAAAAAAAAAAAAAAACATTCTCAATTTTCTTGCCTTCCAGGAAGTCTTTTCAAAGCAGCTGGTTGGTTGCTGGCAAGAAAGAAGGCCCTGAAGGGCTGGGGACAATTGAGAGTTGACCTGATGGCAATTCTGATGGAACGCTTAGGGCATGAAAACACACAGCACTTGGCAGAGTCACAACAGTGTAAACCTGCCCAGATGTATAGGTAGATAAGGATAATGCTTTCTTCATAATATTTTCTGAAAATGGTTTAAATTAATGGTTTTGTTTAAGTGCAGTGTGTCCTTGTCTGTATATAAAAAGTAAACCATTAAAAAAACAAGTAGTCATGGCAGCCCCACACCAAAACATGTATTCTACCAATGTATTTAACAACTAGTTTCTTGCAGCTCCAGATGTGTTTTTAATTGTCTAAGGGCTTGATTTGATCAATCTATTCTAGATATTATTATACCACTTTATTGGTACATTTCTTTGGATTGCAGGGAGATTCCCCATTGCTGTAAAATGCTCAAATAAAATCCGGGATTGCCATATGCCAGCAGGTATAGGTTAATATATATGTTGCTAAAATATCCCTTGTAACTAGTTTCTAAAAAAAAATGTAAATTGGTTAACAAAGATCACAAGCTATGTGTATATAGACACTTGATACAAGAAATGTATCCTACATTTTGCACTAACCCTATATACTGTAGCATAGTCTGCATAATGTGCAGCAGATTGCCGTTCAGTTTAACATGCAAGCATACCACTTCAAAAGTATTTACTGTGCACATTACATTAAAAGTGCAATGAGCCTCTGCAGGAAGTTGTAGCCACACCAGAAATAACAGTTGGTGTTTTTCCTGTCAATTAGACCTGCAGCTCTTACTTTATAAAACCAGCACCTCTGTGCACGTGGCAACACAGTAGGAACTATTCTTTATCATGGTAAATGAAGAACAAAGTTCAGTCAGTACAGCACAGGTAAACAAAACCCAAACCCAGCTACCGAAAGCTAATGTTGTTATCAAAAGACACACCCAATACCACACAGCTTCATAACGAGACTTGTTTCAGGTTCATCTGATTAGGCAGGTTTGATCGTGTAAATGCTTTATTGCAGTAGGTTTGAAACTAGCGACATGTTCACCACTAACAAGTAAATATTTTATCTTAATAGGAAAGTTCCTGGTATTTGAACAAAGGCAAGGGTGATAACTAGCACATTTGGACTTTCTTGCAATGATATGCACAAAATAACACAATACCTAAATTGCTTAAAGGTCGAGCATTAGTTTTGCAATAGATGCTTTAAATTTGGTGGTCTCTGAAAACTATTTCTACCAATGAAATGGCAATGGAGATAAAGTAAAATGGCACCCTCTGTCCTAATACATTAATGCGTTGCAAAGGGATACAAAAGCCCACAAGTAGCAAAACAACCTTTCGTTAAGGACGGAAATCAACACATGTTCTGGGAATAATTTGATTCCTTTCTTCATCACAACTTCTATATGAATTGGACAGAACATACCATAAGCATTAATTAAATAAATGTTAGCTCTTGCAGTATTTCTTCACATGTCTGTATATCAAAGGCAGGTTTTTTTTTTCTAATACGTCAGCTGTGATTCGCTGGTTTATAATGTGAGAATTTCAAAGTGTGACTCAGCACACAGTTTAAAATTAAAATTCATTAAAGATTTCTAAGGAAATGACACAGGGAACTCAATTTTGGTGACACAATAAAGAATTATGATAACACATCAAATTATTATGACTTTTCATATAATGCACACAATTAGAGAACCTGTTTGGCATATTAATAAAGTTATGTGGGTTGAGAAGTATGCAACGAAAGAAAGGCAAGTTAAGAAGCTAGAGAGGCTGGAGATTCGACTGCTCAGTGATGGGGCTTTTATTGGACAGTAGTACTCCAGATAAGATAATGATGAAAAATGAAATATTGAGATGTTGTTGACATTATAAAGGAAATAATGAAACCTAAACTTCTAAACTGATTAGGGGCCTGGGCATGGAACAGAGTATAAATGTACTTAAGTAAGGCTTATGGTATGCTCTGTCCATATATAAGTTATGATGAAGAAAATAATTTCACATATATATCACAATACCAATGCAAAAGACTTCCCCCAGTACATGTACTGCTTACTCCCTCAAACATTTTGTAATGAAAAAAGGTTTATGGTATATGAAAACATCCATCTTTAATTAAGGTACAGTATCATCTATTTATCTTCCAGTTTCTGAAATAATTTCTTACATGTTCAAAAACCAGGGGGTCTGTGATATAAACCGGTGGGACATCAGATCTGCCACTGTTTAGATCATTAAATTAGACCCCCATATGTTGCATTTCGATCAGCCTCATGCCACATTGACCTCGGAGGCCTGCTTTCAAGTGTGTGTGTAAGGTCTGGATGACATCTTGAATACTGTTCACAGCATATGGCTTGTGCAATGTCCTGATGCAAGCATAATTTTTCTTCCAAGATGTCAAGACTTGCTTCATCCACTACTGTGTGCAAAGTGCAGCAATTGCTCTGTATTGTTGCACAGGCGTGATGAAACTTGTAAGTAGGCTCTGACATCAGATACACAAAACAAACTTTATATTCAATAAAAATTAAAAAAAACAAATCTTAAAGATCATGTTTTATCATGCTTCAGTATACAAATATTGATAAACTGATGGGACTACTTAAGCAGTCTTTAAATAACAAGTTACAAATAGCAGAATTACTTATAAACACCTGTAGGTAAGAGCCTTCCAAAAATATTATGAACAGCATTTTTTATTTTATTTATTTATATAGGTTTTGAAACATTGTGGCAAAGTGCCCCGCCCCTGTGTGCATTTGTGTGATCTGTGTTGTATGTTGGATGTTGCGTATGTTAATGTTGGTGTATAGATTGGTACACGGGATATAAACGGGTCTGTGTTTCACGTATATTTAAAAAGTGTAGATTTGTATTTAGGCACGAGGAGAGCACAAATCACTTCACGTGCTGGTTAAATGTAATATGTGAGCACGGGGTTGCACAGAATTAATTCACGTGCTGGGATTCAAGTGAATAATTAATTAGTAATTGAATCCCAGCACAACAGTATATATAGAGACACGTAGCATGCAGTCGGGGTTGGGTGTTCGGAAGAGGAGAACGGGTGAGAGAGAGAGGAGAAACTAGAAAGTAAAATCGTAAACGTAAAGTGTTTGTTCTCACCGTGTCTGTTTGTCTGTCCGTGCACCGTTTGTTTAGTGTTAATCCGTTTTGTCTGTCTGTTTATTTTGGCTATAGTGCCGTGTCCTGTTTTGTGTACCGTTTAAACCTTTTATTTGTTAATAAACGCTGAGTGCAGCCATTGCACTCAGCTCATCATCACCACCGTCTCTGTCTGTGTATTCCTCTCTGGTCTGACGCCACCCACTCTGGCCGTCTTTGTGACACGTGGTGTCTTCGTGGGATAGCCGCGCCTCCAAGCGTCAGACCAGGAGGGGTCTGGATTAAAAAAAAAAAAAAAAAAGATTACAAATATTGTTTTGGGGGAAAAAAACAAAACAAAAATCCATGGCAGAAGACGCCATCAAACTGCGGGGCTGGTTCCTGGAGAATGCTGGGCTGGAGGCCCAGTCTCTGCCCATAGTCGTCCGGGTCCTGTGGATGATGGACAGTGAGAGATGGGAGGCATATCAGCAGGAACACACCCCAAACACCTTGGAGGAGGGTGTGGAGTTTGTCCTCAACTACCTGGAGGCAACCATAAATGGAACAGCAGCCCAGGTAGCAGGACCACCAGCAGAGGAGTACCTGCTGTCCCCATCTCCACCAGCAGAGGGTGAGTACCTGCTGTCCCCATCTCCACCAGCAGAGGGTGAGTACCTGCTATCCCCATCTCCACCAGCAGAGGGTGAATGCCTGCTGGTTTTGCCTCCACAGCCCAAATGGGAGGAGCCTGAGCATCCACAGCCCAAATGGGAGGAGCCCAAGCGGAAGGAGCCCGAATGTCCTACGCCTGAGTGGGAGGAGCCCGAATGTCCTACGCCTGAGTGGGAGGAGCCCGAACGTCCTACGCCTAAGTGGGAGGAGCCCGAACGTCCTACGCCTGAGTGGGAGGAGCCCGAACGTCCTACGCCTGAGTGGGAGGAGCCCAAACGTCCTACGCCTGAGTGGGAGGAGCCCGAACGTCCTACGCCTGAGTGGGGGGAGCCCGAACGTCCACAGCCCAACAGGGAGGAGTCGGGGCGTCCACAGCCCAACAGGGAGGAGTCGGGGCGTCCACAGCCCAACAGGGAGGAGTCGGGGCGTCCACAGCCCAACAGGGAGGAGTCGGGGCGTCCACAGCCCAACAGGGAGGAGTCGGGGCGTCCACAGCCCAAAAGGGAGGAGTCGGGGCGTCCACAGCCCAAAGGGAGGCAAGTCGGGGCTTCCACAGCCCTGGGACCCAAGCCACCAGCAGAGGGAAAATGCCTGCTGGTTCAGCCCCAAGAGCCGGAAGGGGAGGGGTTACAGGCTCAACCCCCTGAAAATTTTTTGGGGGGAGAAGGGCAGGATGCTGGTGTCCCCCAGCAGCCTCTCGATATGCTGCTGAAGGCAGCACGGCGCGCACATGCCCAGCCGCCACAGCAGAGGGAGCCAGCACCGCCAGGAGCAGAGGAGCTGGAGCTGCCTCTGCCTCCACCACCTCCAGGAGCAGAGGAGCAGGAGCTGCCTCTGCCTCCACCACCTCCAGGAGCAGAGGAGCAGGAGCTGCCTCTGCCTCCACCACCTCCAGGAGCAGAGGAGCAGGAGCTGCCTCTGCCTCCGCCACCACCACCGCAAGGAGCAGAGGAGCAGGAGCAGCCTCTGCCTCCGCCACCACCACCGCAAGGAGCAGAGGAGCAGGAGCTGCCTCTGCCTCCACCACCTCCAGGAGCAGAGGAGCAGGAGCTGCCTCTGCCTCCGCCACCACCACCGCAAGGAGCAGAGGAGCTGGAGCTGCCTCTGCCTCCACCACCGCCAGGAGCAGAGGAGCTGGAGCTGCCTCTGCCTCCACCACCGCCAGGAGCAGAGGAGCTGGAGCTGCCTCTGCCTCCGCCACCGCCCTGAGCAGAGGAGCAGGAGCTGCCTCTGCTGCCCGTACCTCCGCAGGGAGTACGGTGGCCGGAGCCCCAGAAAGGGGAGCTGCTGGCCACGAAGAAGGGGGAGGAGGTCTGGAGACCACTCTCCCCAGCAGCAGTTTCGCTGCAGGAGTTCTTGTGGCCGGAGCCCCACAGGAGGGAGCACAAACTTAGGAAACCTAGCCCAAAGTGATGTTGAGCCCAGTATGTCCTGTGGCATAAAATATAGAAATAGGATGTGTCTCATACAAAGTCTACAAGCTAAAAGGTATTGTTAAATAATAATAATATTATTATTATTATTATTATTATTATTATTATTATTATTATCATTATTAATAATAATAATAATAATAATAATAATAATAATAATAATAATAATAATAATAAAATATGCAGAGAAATAATGAATGAGTGTTCCATCCACCCCACAGGCTATACAAGCTCCATTGAGATGCAAGGTTGGAGGTAAAGATAAGGGTGTGGAATTGAATAGAGGGATGGAAATTAGATGTATGCAAAAAAAAAAATATGTATGTTATCTATCTGGCAAAGCAGATAGATGGGTCATTGAATCCCTTCTCTGTCATCATTGCTGAGGTAGGCACCTGAGCTGGCAGGCTGACTGCATTCAAATATAATGCACATATCCAGGTGAGTTATAGACCCTAACTGACAGCAAGGTTCCCAAAGACATATTATTATTATTATTATTATTATTATTGTTATTATTATTATTATTATTATTATTATTATTATTATACAGCCCCCTGATTCCCAATGTTAACCTAATTTTGTTATAATGTTAGTGTTCCATATTAATAATGTTACTATTCCTGAATGCCTTGATTCACCTCACAAGTATTAATTAGGAGAAAACCTTTGGCCTTGAGCCTTACAATATAACCAAGACATGCAGGTATTTCACTTTACCTACAATTTTTAATGTGTTATTGCATACATATAGCTTAGAGTTTAATACCTGAATCAGGTATATCAAATAAAAACTATTTTATACACGTATACTTTATTTGGATACTATGCTATTTTTGAACTTCTAGCTAAAAGAAATTCAGTCACAGCAAAAAAGTCTAATGTTCCAGAATATGGGGAAATCTTTTGCATTACACAAAAAGAGACTTACATACACTTAATAATTGATATATCTGTAAAGGAGACAGGTGGCTTGGGAGATAAAAACTGTAGACTAAAAGCCCCACCACTGGGAATGATTTCACATACCATGTAGCCACGCAAATAGGCCTGTTCGCTTATGTTATGGGAGTGCACTTATATGCGAAATAAAACCATTGCCTTGTATGCAGGGTCAGATTAACCTGTCCGCAAATTAGGGGCCCACATGAGATCATAGCTTGTGTTGGACATTTCACAAAAACAGAGTCTCTTACGCAATCAGCTTCTTGCTAATGTACAATACCAAATGCCCCATGCCCTCTACCTCCTGGGAGAGATCCGTCCCTAGTCCTACATCAGAGGCATCAGTCTGCAGGATAAAATGTATGAATCATGCTCAATTTACGCAATAATTTATTTCAGTTTTAGGGCCAATTTAAAAACCTGTCCTGTCTCAAATGGGCACAGTATGCCTCTTTACATTTTAGTACCTTTCTTTTTTTAATTAGGGGGTTGGGATTTTAGCAAAAAAGGCAGGTAAAGGTAAATGTTTACAATGCAGGAGGCTGAAGGAAATTCTAATGTGGATGTCTGCATTCGGCAAGAAGGGTTTAAGTCCATAGCGTTTTGTTCTATTGAATGCAATGCTACTACTGGTCCATAGAAGGAATCTTCTAACAGGTTTAGGGGAAAAAAAAAACATGGTTTTTCTTTTGATATATATATATATATATATATATATATATATATATATATATATATATATATATATATATATATATATATATGTGTGTGTGTGTGTTATGGACCGTTGCCGAAATCGAGCAGTTGCCATAATGCCCAGGCAGTTAGCGAAGTGCCCAGCTGCAGCTGGCAGGTGCCCAATTAGCTTCAAATTTTATGTCATTTTGGCATCTGCCTGGGCAGTTCGTCAGCTGCCCACAGCCACCCCGGCTGATGGCGAAGAAAGACTTCAGTGCGCCCTGTTGTAACAAATGAAAGGCTAATGGAAAGCAACACCCCAGTGTTCATCCTCTGGGTATCTACTGCAGTTCTCAATAATAATTTGTCAGTTAAATAACTTTATTTAATCATTAGACCAACTGAATCGTTTATATTTATTTTAATGTATTTATTTTAATGAAATGCTGAGGCAAATGTCTAATTGTCTGAGATCTGATGTCAACTTATGTTAGACATGAAATAATACTGTTTGAATGTGTAAAAAATATTTTCTACCGAACGAAAACTAAACTTTCAAATTGTCGTTCACATTTCTAAATAAGAAAAATACAAACTTTATGCTGTTGATTAATGACTAATTTAATATTGCTATGATAAATTAGTTTTGGCACTGCTTTCTTCCTGAGTTTCAGGTAACTATATTTAACTGGGTGGCTTTTACATGTTAGAATTAACTTTTATTAGCCTTGCTGATATTGAAACAACTGATTCAAACAACGCAACTCTGCTCAGAAATTTGTATTGTATTACTGCAATAAGAATAAAATAAAACATTGTTGCATTTTATTCTGGACTCCCCCCCCCCCCCCCCCCCCCCCCAACACACACACTTACTCTAACCTCTATATCTAACCCATGATGAAAATAAACTGTGCATTGATATTTTGTTTAGTTCCGTTGATAGCGTTGTCAGAAAGTATTTAAGTTATTTAGTAAACATTGCAACGGGTGGCTTGGTGGAGGTGCGTTTTTGTGCTTAAAGGTAACAAAGGTAATTCACTCTCTGTTTGTATTATACTGTATCTGTTAAAAATCTTTCTTCACCCGGGTGGCTGTGGGCAGTTGACTAGCCAGGGCAGATGCCGAAATGACATAAAATTCAAAGCTAATTCGGCATCTGCCCGCAGCAGCTGGGCACTTCGCCAACTACCTGGGCATTATGGCAAGATAAAAGTCTTTCTTCGCCATCAGCCCAGGTGTCTGTGGGCAGTTGATGAACTGCCCAGGCAGATGCTAAAATTACATAAAATTTGAAGCTAATTCGGCATCTGCCCGCTGCAGCTGGGCACTTTGCCAACTGCCCCGGCATTACGGCAACTGCCCCATTTCGGCAATGGTCCATAACATATATATGTTTTTCGCTCTTATAATAACATTGCATGCTTTTGTTTGTGCTCTTATCCATTCCTTCCTTTTCCTGTCTCTTCTTGTTATTCCCAGCATTAATCTTTCCATACTCTGTTGAGTCTTTGTAATTTGAGTCATTTTTGCATTGAGGGTCCAGGTTTCACATCCCTAAGTTAGCACTGGCAGCACGCATTGGTCGAAGACTTTCCTCTTGAGGCATAAGGGTAGTTTCCCTTTCAGAACCATGCTTATTCTTCCAAAGGCACTCCAGCTCATTTTTGCTCTTCTGTCGATTTCGCACATTTGGTTCTTCGTTGCCGAAACTAACTGTCCTAAGTATACATAGTTATTGACTTCTTCAAGCTTGATCCCACTGACTGTATATTTATATAATTCTACTGCTGATGTAGAGCGGCTGGACTTTCTGGTAAACTAACAAAACCACTGACTCATTAACCCCAGTGGATGTTATATTATGCACTTGCTCATGTCCTTTAAGCTTTTTTTATATTGCATCCATATTGCTTCATGTTGTGTTCTCTGTTCCCACAGATGTTTGAATGTAAATTAAAATTATCATTAACAACGATGTGATTTAATTATTATCGCATGTGATTTCTGTCATATGGTACAAGGAAATAAAGACATAAATGGTTTAACAAGCCTCATATCTTGAGTACCCTGGTTGTTGTGGAAGAGTGTTTGTAGGTGACCCCCAAAATATGGCTTGGTATAGGTCACCAATGCAGGCCAGATTAACCAATATACCAATAATACCATTTGCCATAATATGCATAGGGCCCTCAAAATATGGGTTAGCGTAGGGCCCCCAGGTCCTTTAATGCTGCCTTGACTATTTCAGAAAACAGTAGAAAAGAAAGTAAAAAATGTTAACAATGCTTTAATGTGTTCTTCATCAATACTATCACAGTGTAACTGTCTCCAACTGTCTACATGCATCTTCAAGGTAATGATATTCTATGACAGGTGTTTGTTTTTTTCTTTTAATGAAACACAAGTAATGCTTCCACTCTGAACTTGATGACAGGCTGCTGTTTCTATGCTGTTTAAGGATAATATGATTTGGAATCTCAATGAAAGGGAATAGCAGAGATATTCCATTTGTCATCTTATATATATATATATATATATATATATATATATATATATATATATATATATATATACATTTGACCTAATCTGGGAAGTTTTTTTTATCAAAATTGTTATTGGTCACATTAACTTTTCCCCACTACATTAAGAGCCCCATGAGATGTATTATCAGTGTGCTACTGTATGTATTATAAAACTGGTAGGAACAGAAATAAATACAGTTACTTTTTTCCTCTCTTGTTATAGTGCTGTGGGGCATACTGTGTATAGGTGTTTACTACAGTCTTAAATTCCTTTTTGAAAAAAAAGAAAAACATCTTTTAATTTTACAGAGCTAGAACCAAACAACACAGGTGGGACTAAACACAGCCACTACATGAATCCATTTGGACCCACTTATTAACATTACTGCATACAATAAAAATACAGTGAAGATAAAATTCAGGTTTATACATTTTAGGTTGTGTGATATTAAGATATTAGATCACAAAGGGTTAGATTCTCAAACCTATTTACCCCAAATTGTCATTAGCACGCCACCCAATAACGTTACTGAACCAAAATTAAACATCTCAAGACATTTCATTTAGGGGCTTAATATTAATATCTAAATGTGTCTCATACCATTTTAAAATATAAAACAAAAAAAATAATAAAAAAAATAAGGCTTGAGATTGAAGAAAATGCTTTGAAAATATGACTCCATGTTTGGTGCTAGAAGGATCCAAGATTCAGGTTTAAAGTGCTACAGTAGTAAACAGAATTATTAGAGCAGATCAGCTTCAGCAATACAAAATGGCAGTACCAGAGTATCATCGCCTCCAGTTCTACATTCCTGTTCTGTACTGTTTATCATTTTGACTTTCTACGTCTGACACTTTCGAATTAGATGCCAAAAGTACCACTTGATGTCTTACAATTTGGATTCTTATTTGCAAGCAGCTGTACAGGGAATACTTCTTTCCCAAATGGACCTCTGACTGAAAATGCATTCATTGCAGCTTTTGGAAAATGTGGGTGAAGAGTAAGACAGGATATAAGTACAACAGACTGCATGATTTTGCCTTGTGTGTGAATGTATTCTGTTATGTAAAGACTTTTTTTTTATTTTCAGGTAAATCTAATATTCATAGACACATATCTATACAGTAAAATGATAACCCATCTGTGCCTTCCCTCCAACCCAATATGCACAGTGTTTATAATAAGAATGTATTTTGATTTTAGTCTGTGTCTTTTTGTGCCACTGCTGTTTCATTCACCAAAACCAACTTAATAAAGTGATCTGTTATAGGCAAAGTTCTATGTATACATTTGAATAATAGTTCTGAAGTCCTGCTGCATTCATGTTAAACAGAAATACAAATACCACAGCACCACCTTCAGGCTGCATACGATCATTAAAAAAGAAAAGGGATTTAAGCTACAGTACTGTTAGAGCTAGATACTGGTATAGGTTTCTTAAAATACCCATGAACATCAATATTTAAATTGATTTAGCAATAATACATTAAATATTATTAGTACAAATAAACCAAAAACACCATTTTTTTTTTTTTTTTTAAAATAACACATTCACAGAATGCTATAAAGTTAAGATAATGAGTTGCATAACTGTAATATTTGCAATATTCAGGGGTTGGAAAAAAATTGAATTTCAAATACCTTCCATAATGCTGTCAGTAGGGCGCTGGCTTACCATGGACAGTCATTACATATTGATTTAGAATAACAAGTCTGCAAGGTGTTTACGTTTTTCTGGAGGAATATACCTCAGTGATTACAGCCTCTAATGTCTTCAGGGAAGTTGGGTGTCAATAAATGCATAGCCTGTTCAGTAACATGACCCATATAGTCATCACTTTTGAGACAGCGAAACATCAGTAATTTGAGTTCTAGTCAAGGAAGTGCCAGCTTTCATAATTTATAATGCCTTTTAATATCTCTCGGATATGCTGTGATGGAAACTGACTTGCAATATATTACAGAATACATGTCAATATGCCGTTTGCATATCAAATTAGTCTGTCAAGTGAGGGGGGGGGGGACCATATTGGGACAAGAAAAGCAGGGGTAGAGCACACTCCATTCATGTCAATGGGATATTGGGGAGGGTGCTGGTGGGCTGCCCCAGGCCAGTATGCAAATAAGGGATTGGGAGGGGTGTTTTGGGTTGTTCAGGGAGGGGGTAGGTTGGGCTTTGGAGGGTGCAATTAGGGTATTATTTAGGTCTGCCACTGTTAGAGGTAGGTGCTGTGGAGGTGTTTTTTTGTTTGTTTGTTTTGTATTGATTAAGAACTGGCACCATTCAGCTGATTCTTTGCCATATGGAAATGCATTTCGAAGAGTCGTGTGTTAATAAGCTTGTCCTACTCATCTCTTTTGCTAAGAAGAGCTTTAAATAAATCCTCTCGTGTGCCTAAAACAGGACTCATGCCTCCTTGTGTGTTCTTGCACCACCAACATTTTACAATACACACACAAATGTGTGCTACACGATGAAAAAAAAGCCATTTTAACTAAAGTCCCTTTCTGCCCAATTTTGAAAAGCTGTTCACCTGCGCTGCTTGTGCCAGAATGTTGAGCCGTAACAAACAAGTTTCCAATAAAGTTTAATCTCAAGAATGTTCCCCTGGAAACTGTTGTGTTTAGATAAGCTAATGCCATAGAATGAGTGGGATAATCACCTTATAGCCAACTGTTCAGTGGTGGGTTGCTCTGTATAAACACATACAGCTAAACAAAAACAAAAAAAAATGCTTCACAATCATGCAGGTCATAAACCCTCTGTTTACAAAGTAACATGTATTGACCAAGGTGCCTGAGGCAATAGCTGGGGCAGAATCTCTTTTCACACTATAGAGGCTCCATGGGAGAAGATTTGCAAGGCAAGCTAAAGAAAGCTGAGAGGTATTAAGAGGTTTTATATGGGTTTAACTAAACAGAAAAAACCCAAAGGTGAAGAGCAGGTGAAAATGAAACAATAGCACTAAGTAAAGGTATGAAGAAGTGCAAACCACTTGGTTTCAAATGCGTTGTAGTAAAGTCTGGAGAAAAGTGGTAGAAGGAAGGTACATAGGACTCCGGGTGATGCAAAGTCTGTATACTGCAGGTTAATACATGTTGAAGGGGGTCCCCGAGTGGCTCATCCAGTTTAAGTGCTGCCGCTGGGAGCGCAGGATGAGTCACACAGCTTGGACGGTGCCAGTTCGCGTCCGGGCTGTGCAAAGAGGCCAAACTTTGCTAGGGACTCTGGAGGGGACGTCACATTGGCTCTGACACTCCCGGGGTGGGGGATGGGAAACCGGCAGGGATTGCTTCTCCTCATCGTGCAACAGTGAACCCTACTGGCCAGACACAAAGCACATTCAGAGTGGATAAGAGGCAGGGCTGATCTCTGTTCTCCGGAATCGGTAGCCCGCCCACCTCTGCTCTGGATTGCTCGGCATAAAAACAGTTCTGGCTTTAGGCTTGTGAGATTGGAGGACGCTCACACGCCCTCAGAACGTCTGTGCTGTGTGGGGACTTGCTGCGGTGTGGAGAAAAAACATAATTGGACATTCCAAATTGGGGGAAAAATAAATAAAAATAGTAATTGGTCACTAAATTTAAATAAATAAATAAAAATATGGGTTGAAACAAGAGGGAAAAGAATGGTAGCTTTATCATTTAAAACTGATCTAAAGAACTACATTCCCCTGAATGCCTAAGCCAGAAGAAAAGGTCTGATTGTCAGGACAATCCGTTAACTAAAGACAGCTGTGGGTAATTGATGGAACCAGCACATGTATAAATGGACAGGTTAAACAGACCTTGGTTGGCTGTGCTACAGGGAGGACCTGAGTCCAAAAATGCTTAAAGGCATAGAACACTGACTGGAAGTTAGGGAATTTAAATATATTTTGTAGTCAGCACTCCTGAAGGAGTTCAGTTTTTGTTTGTTTTGTATTTTATTTGTGTTCTCAAAGCAGCCTGCTGGAAAAAATAAACACATGGGTATCCCCCATTAAACTATACGTCTGTTGTCGACGTGTCATATATCCATCACCAGGAACCAAGAAATTGTGGCAAAAGTTGGACCAGAAGGGACAGGCCTCGCTTTGTCACAACTGCTGAAAGAGATGGCACATGAGGTAAATGATCATGATGGAGGAGTGCACTGTAGGCACCGTGAAGAGTTCTTACCTTTGTCTCTTTCACACATGTCTATCAGTGCTGGATATTGCTCCCATAAAGCTTTTTAGAGAAATCAGATCAGAAAATATTTCATTTTGCACTATTTTCCAATTATTGTACACATTAAATTAAATACTTATTCTGACAACTTAACACTAAGGGTTACCTTCTATAAATTCATAGAAAAATGCCTGTAATTTTTAGACCAGATTCCCAACCTGAGCAAATCCCAAGTGGTCCCTGACATGCCCCTAAAATAAAAGAAGTGCATCTACCACGCTCCCAAGCCATTAATCTGCTAATCCATTACACAGCATATCAACAAACAAAACGTGTGCCTCCAAATGTGTGGGTGGTGACGTCAGGTTCAGGAAGCAGCAATAAACACAGATGATACGGGCTGAAACTGAAGCGCTATGGCTGCGCTCAGTGTGTTTATTAAATAATAAAACAAAGATTTAAACAAAACACACAATAAACAAAAGGACCCACTGGCCAAAGCAAAATAACACAAAACAATAATAATCTTTTCTAACAACGAGTACCTTTGTTCGCTTATTTGGTCGAGGGAGCATTCGCTCTTTTCTATTTACTTCTCTGTTTGTCTGAGCCCGGAGTGGGTCTTTTATACTGTGGCTGGAGCCTTAATTCCCCATAGACAATGACCTTATTAAGGCTCCAGCCACATTCCCACTGGCTTTTCTGGGATGGGGATTTAACCCCATCCCCACCAGCTACACTTTACACAGCAGCAGTGTGGAGTAGTGGTTAGGGCTCTGGACCCTTGACCGGAGGGTCGTGGGTTTAATCCCAGGTGGGGGACACTGCTGCTGTACCCTTGAGCAAGGTACTTTACCTAGATTGCTCCAGTAAAAACCCAACTGTATAAATGGGTAATTGTATGTAAAAATTGTGTAAAAAATAATGTAATAGTATGTAAAAATAATGAGATATCTTGTAACAATTGTAAGTCGTCCTGGATAAGGGCATCTGCTAATAAATAATAATAATAATAATAATAATAATAATAATAATAATAATAATAATAATAATAATAATAATAATAATAATATGAAAACAATAAACAATAATGTCGGACGGCTTTCGTCTGTCCGCGCACAAATACAATACATAATAATGATGCAAATAATAATACAACACAAATAATAATACATAAATAATAAAAGGGGCGGGCACAGGAACCAAACGCTCATCGCATGTGCTTTAAATTCTGGTGTAGTTTGTGGTATGTCAGCTTTGAAAATGATATCCTTGCTTTCATTGAAATCCAGTAACATATTGACAGTGAATGGCACTGTTTCAAATTGTGCTGGGTTGTTAAGCAAATGATGCACAATTTAAGTACTTCCCCAAATGTAGCTGTTTTAATTTATGTTTAAACATTCTTTGTTTTATATACATTGCACATGTTAAATTAACAGAATATTCCATGAAATAACTTGGAGTTCTGTGTTGAGGATGGCTGCAAAAAAACCCACTGACCCACTACCTTTTGCCTGCACAGTATCCTGGGACTACAGCAGATATAGTGAGTGGCTTGTCTCCTGATTTTAAATCTCATCACAAGACAAGTCTGTCAGAACATTTCGATGCTTCAGGAGTTATGCAGCTAAAATCTAAATCGGATGATTAATGGGTGACAACGGTGGAGTAAAAAAACGGTGTTGAGGTTTCATTTTTGTAGAGGTTGCTGTCATTGAGATGTTTGTGCAAGTTCAAAAATAAAAGTAATAGTTTTTCAAAAATCTGGAGAGTATCTGGAGAATATTGTGAGAATGGAGATTTTACCATCTCCATTTTCATAATATTAAATTTATTGCCTGTTTCATGTCCTATTAAGTGTTTGTTCTGAATAATCTGTTATTGTTATTTCTGCTTGGGTAATTATTTAGAATGCTTAATAAGACAATGAAGAGCAGGACTTCAAATGAATGGCTTTATCTTACCGGTATGCTGTTATATAAATCATTTGTTAGTCTTGGTATTGTTCAGGAGGAGGAGCAAAGAGTCAAGCCTACTAAATTAATTCAAGCCCCTATTAATACCTATTCTGAGCATTATGTTTTGTTTATTTTTCTAGCTGCCTCTAGGCCTTCAATTACTTGCAGATCAATATTAAAGACCCACATTTCTGTATAATATAATCACTGTTTAATATTCCAAGCTTTAAAATAAATCGCTGGGGATCAGCTGACGACTGCATAAGATTGAGCTACTCTCAGCTGTAAAGGAAGCACAGCCTTACATCTTGCTTCCACTGACACCAGAGCTGTCCAACCTCTTCAGTTTATTAACTAGTGGACAATCACTTAAACAAATTGAATAAAAATGTAAAACATTACTTGTAACTGTGTGCCATCGTGTATGTCCTGACTGTTGGAAGCCCCATAATATTTAATTAATTCATTTGATTGTGTTCTGTATGACTGATCTTTGAGTGCTAGAAATTCTTACGATTTAAACTTGTATTTAATATACAGATTTTTCTTCATTTGGTAACATTAATCTTTCCCTGGGTATTTATTAGGTTCTGGTGCCTCCTACTGAACCGTTGCCTTCACACAACTTCAGTATTTTAGTGTTAAAAAAAAATATGCTAGCATTTTGACTGTACTTTACTCCAAAGTCAACCTTTTTTCATTGTGATCTTCTCAAACCAAATAACAGTCTAAATTAGTTACTTCATATTTAGAGCCATCTGTTGGACAGCCTTAACCTGCATGTTAAACTGACTATAATTGCTATATCTACATCATAAATAGACGATGCCTGTGTATTCATGTAACCCGAATCTGTTTTAAAATATTTATTAAGAGATGTGTTTGATTTAAAGCATTCCCAAGCTCATATTTGCAACATTTCTTTCAGTATATGACAACAGTGACAAACAAATGAAAGAATTACTGTATTTACTGACTATAAGAATCAGGGTAAGAAGATAGAAGGAACTTTTTTATTCTATTGTGACAAAATGATTTGCATTCTCAGTGCCACAAAACTGTATGTTTGTATGTTTTAAACTGTGAGGGTGGGATGGGAGTCTCTCTCGCACGGCATCTCTAAGAAGATTAATTTCATTTTTAAAAAAATAATAAACAGAACTCCATGCCCATTATGAAAATGTTTTCAACTAACTTTGTTGAATAAAATCTTCTGTCTTTTAACTTAGTAATCAAATGTCCTTGCTTTGAGTCTTAAACACATTTCCGTTTTGTGTATAGTATTGCCTTAGAAAACTTCAGTATCCTTTGGTCATTTCAGGCACACATATCATTACACCTACACATTTGTATTCAGAAGCCGTATTGACTTGACCGCTTATAAGGAGGATTGTTTTGTATTTTTGTTTCATTTGTTTTGCTTAAACTGCACCTCTGACTCTTGAGTGCTGTTCTTGTCAGTAGCCTGTCCTATACTGTAGACAAAATAATGTACCACAATAAAAACACAAATCTGCATTAATTATTAAGTATTAGTTCAAACTGAAGCCCATAATATAGGTAAATAGGACAGTGAAGGTCTATATGGCAGAATATTGGCACCAGTAAGTGTGGACCGAGGCTGAAGGCAGAGGTCCATTTAAGCGCTGAGTGTTGCTCTAACCCATACACAGACATTCACAGTCCCATAACCATTATATACTGCTTTATTATTAATGCACAAGTTAAAAAAATCCAGCTATATTTGTTTTCTAATCATTACCAACCTTTATTTAGTCCATTGTCAATTTCATTGAAAAGACAGAAAAGGTTGATGAAGAGGTATGGGACCAATTGTGTGATGTCACAGTTTTTGATTTCCTTTTCAGCTGAATGGAATTCCGAGGTACCTCAAGTATTTTTTTTTTTTTTAAAGGAGATAATGTTAACCGAGATGATATGGAGAATACAGCATGGTAAAAAATGAGTGACAAGGATAACGTCATGAATAGGGTTTCTTCGTGATGTGTCGTGGAATACAGGAGACAAAATGTGCTCTTTGATTGGCTGAAAGATATTGCGCCATCTACAATAAAGTCTATACCTAAAAATAGGAAAGAAAATGTTCTGTAGGTTCATAGGTTCTGTACAAACTGCAACCTCCAGAGATGTAAGAAAACTAAATGTTCAGGAAAATGTCCCATTCAATGTTCCTGGATCTATTTTAAACTTAAACAGACAGGACATAATGAAGACAACTTGTCAAAACAAAAACTTGCAGATAAAAATATAATATTCAGAAAACTTCTGAAAGGTGATGAGAAACACCTGTAACCTGACATTCCTGGTCTTCCTACTGTCTTTGGAACTTCAGATAACTAATTGAAGAGATTTTTATTCGATATTTGGGTGAAAAGATTAGGTTTCTGTCTAGTGCTGACATTTATATTGCCAGTATTTTGTTGTCTTTATTAGAGATTGACATTACCCTTGCAAGATGCAAAGACAGAAGAATGAATAAGCAGCTCGGTAAGTCTGCAGAGAGACTGCAATAGTATAGCAGGTGAAATTTAATCAGCATGCTGCAAGTGCTTGTGTCTCCCCCACCCTAGCCATTGGGGTGGGTAGTGATTGGTGCTTTTTCTTCAATGTACTAATGTACAAGAGACTGCTACTAAGCAGTGCTAGTGACTGTTTCTGCCTATTTTAAATACGATGTGGTGTTAATGATTATTGATATTTATTGAAATGTGATTTAATGATTGATATCTATTGAAATACTATTTAATTGTTGATACCTGTTGAAGTATTATTTAAGGCTGCTAATCATGACCTGTTCATATATCCGCCTTTCTATGTATAATTGCTGAGAAACGTTGGCCATTAAAACTGGCTTGCTTTTTTAAATAGGATGGTACTGTGACAACACTAAAATGTTTCACTTTAAACAAACCTTTGGGTGTGGTAAACTCCTTTCTACATGTGTGGGGAGTGTCCATCCGTTCTTACAAATGAAAGAACCTTTGTGTGTGGAACTACTTTTATCCTGGCTTGCCTTTTATAGTTGGGGTGGAAGTTAATTAAAACATTCTAGGGGATATCTCACCTCTATATAAAAACTAAAGAGTGTCGTAGTTGGGGCTACAATTATTACCTGCCGTTAACTGTAAAAGCAGGGATGAAATAAGTCAATTAAAACAATAGGTAGTATGTTTTATCTTTTGGTAGCAGGGTGGGCTCCTCTTCGGCCCCCTTGTTACACTTACTCTGTAGATGATCGCAGCAAATGCTCTCCTCCTACATTTGTAAGTAGCTGAATTTTTATTTTATTTTTAATTGCTTTAATTAATGACCTAAGCCATGAACATGTATAAAAGATGGCTGGCTGCACTAATAGGAGATTTCTACCTGTGTGTGGGGTTTTTTTGTTTTGTTTTTTACGTGAACGCTGGCATTTCAGGTAAATCCTTGTAAAGGTTGACTTCATTGTAAGCTTCAGGGTACAGAGACGAATCCATAAAAATGTCATGATACTGTATATTTTGAGATTACAAGTAGTTATACATAAAGGTTGTATGTCTAGTTGGGAAGAAAATATAGCAGGTAGGTATTATTACAGTTGACACATAATCCATGATACAGTTTCTCAGAAGAACAGTTTTTTGTTCTTTTTTTATATACAGTACTGTACAATTTATTCTGCAGCATTTCTACTTTAAGAGACATTGAAAACATGAGCCACAGGGAAAAGCACCAATGGCTTCTGGCAGTTAGAGATTTTTTTATAAATTGTTATTATTTTTATTTTAAAAAATAATACATTAATACAAAGTTATTTTAAAAAGAGCAGTAAGTAATAATCATAATTCTGGGGGAGTTTCAGATTATTTCACTGCTTCTTCTTTTCCAGTCTGTTATACTACGCTACAGCAGCCTGGTGGAATGTGCAGGAGGATGGAGATTGAGTTTGGGTTAAGGTTTGAATTTGGACCTGAATGTCCACGGAGAAGGCAAGTCATTTGTTTGTGATTTAGAAATAATTTGTAAGGATCTTATTTGTAGGTCTGAAAGAAATTCCAGAACTGGTGTATACTGGTCAGAGCTGTTGGTTTGCTGGATTTCAGCTTGTCATGCTGGTTTGAAAGACTTGTTCAGGGTTTGGTTAATTCTTAGCTGATCATACTGGTGAAATTTGAAGCAGGAAGGAACTTGGACACATGCTTCTCTGGAAAGGTTGGATTGGATGTCTATATCCTCTAGGGGCTCAACTGTGATTAACTGAATCCCTAAATAAATCCAGATGTTTTCGTACATGTCTTTACTGTTGCCTCAAAATGTTCTTTTAATTAAGCAGGTTGTGGTATTCTGATAACTAGAGGTGTAACAGTATTGATACACTAATGTGACAATATGATACTGTATGTATCACAATATGCAGGTTGCGATACGATATGCACCTGTGACAAAGTGGCTGAGTGGATGCAGGTGCAGGGGTGATGCAATGTGGTAATGAAACAGACAGAGAGGTTTAATCCGGTTTGGAAAAGTTTGTGTTTATTTCTTTTTTTTTGTATCCAGGTCTGGTGACCAACAACAATAATAATAAACAATACTGGGTTTGTAGACTCAAACAGTAACAATAACCCACACGTATCTGCCCCACAATTGTACAGACACGGTCACCAGTCCTGGGTGAGTGCAGTAGTGCTCGTGGTGGGAGATACAGATTATTGTGACAGTTGTGCAGTGCTGTTCCAGCTTTAGTGCTGGCCCTCGGCGACAGCTCCGGAATCGTGTTAGCCGTTTATTGTGGTGTCACAAAACAAGGCGATTACACGCAGACAAACAAACAAAAAACACTCACGATACCGCTTTCTCTGCTTAACGGGGTCTCTCGCATCCCTTCTCAGTGTTAAATTACAGACCAAATGCGAAGGAACACATTACGATTCTTCGTCCCCTTTTATGCTGTCACACATGATCCCTTGGTAAATGAGTGCAACCGCCTCTCCAATCTGCGGCTGCCACGTCGTTTCCCTTCCAGGTCAATGCGCCCTTGCAACGGAGTCTCGCCCCCTTCCTGGCTGGCCGACTTCCCTTGAACCCTGGGATAGAACTGTCAGACCAGCCTGCCCAAGGAACTCTGTTATCGCTGCTTATTATTATTATTATCATTATTATTAATTTCTTAGCCGATGCCCTTATCCAGGGCGACTTAAAAGATATCACATTATTTTAACATACAATTAGCCTACCCATACAGTTGGGTTTTTACTGGAGCAATCTAGGTAAAGTTCCTTGCTCAAGTGTACAGCAGCAGTGTCCCCCACCTGGGATTGAACCCATGACCCTCCGGTCAAGCGTCCAGAGCCCTAACCACTATTCCACACTGCTGCCCTCACAGGTCGCTTAGTGCCCTCACAGGTCGGGAGGGAGATTTACAACCATGAATCATTGTATTTCTGTCACAGCACCACAATACGTGTGACGGTCCTGGTGGGCTTGTATGATGCATAATAAGATTAAATGGTCATTTAATGATGGACTATATTGTTAAAAGACCATAAAAAAACTAATGAGATATGGAGAGAATGTATTCATACCAACTACAAAACAGACATATTCTTCAATCAGGAATATAAGCTATGTTGTGCTTTTGGTCTTGTATGATGATACAAACAATGCATACTTCTATTACCCTACTGGTAACCCTTGTACAGTTATAACTGACCCAAGAGAAAGGTTATAAAGATTTATACTGTAACTTCCACTGAGCCTGAAAAGCTGTTCACTTGTTCCTATTCACAGTGAATGCTGACAGCTATACGAGTCGCTGTGTAAAGCTAACTTGTATTAGTCTTTATTTAAACAGACTGTATTGTATTGTATTGAAAATAAAACAAATTTATTTTCATAAATGTATCTACTAAATGTAAAGGTATGGATTTTCTTGTGCATCATTGCCCCATAAAGTTAACTGCTGAGTACAGTTGTTAACCTAAGATTCCAGAAGTAATACAGCCTGTTCAGAATTCAGTATCCCTGTTTACTAATTCAGTCCTTTTATAATATACTGAGCATCAAAAGAAACTTATCACTATTATAACACATTTATTTTTTTGGGGAAAAAAAGATATCTAAATGATGGACATTGACGAAATGTTTTAGGTTTCTTTTTAATCACTCGATCATTCATCCTTGACCATGACACGCTTGAGTGACTATGACTGAAGCATATGCACTTACTCATCTAATTAGTGAGACAGTTGATTGGACACTGGATATGGAGTGATTTCAGCTGTTGAATTGCAAGCTTGAATAAAAGCAATAAAGAAAATCACAGATAAACACCAATATGCCACATTTGGCAAGAGAGCAGTGCCTTCGTGCAATCGGCATGTTGGAGGCTGGACTAGGGCAGCGTACTGTGGCTCGCTGTCTTGGGTGCTCACAGCCAGCAATTTCAAACCTTGCGAGGCCGTATAACCAGACACACTCTGTCAATGACAGGCCATGAACTGGGAGACGTGTGGCTTCTAGGGCTCGGAGACCACTGAACAGGCAGATGCTTATCCAGGCACTACAAGAGGAATGGGCCAGGATTCCACAGGACAACATCCGAAACCTGGTGCAAAGCATGCGTCGCAGATGTACTGCTTGTAATGCGTCCAACGGGGGCCACATACGCGACTAGCCTGTGACTTTCACAGTATCCCCCGTCCCCCCCATAACTTCAGACAGTAAAATGTCAATTGTTAATCAGCACAATAAAAAGTCACTGCACCTGCTCTAAAACAGAGTTTGTCATTTTTCGATCACATCTAGTGAATTTTATTCAAATATAAGTGATATGTTTCTTTGGTGCTCAGTATATTACCATTTCTTCTGATTTCTTTTTTCTTTAAGACTGTTAATCTTGGGTTCTGATGTTGTAGTGGTATTTATTTTAAGAACACTGTTCTGTTTTTTGCATTTTATATATAAATACAAAAATATCTTCTACTTACTAAATGAGTTGAGGAATCTCGTTGATCAAAGGGGACATGCATATGTCCATATTTTACAAACAAATCTAACATTTAAAGACTTCTAAAAGCCATTGGAGATCTGCTGCTGACCAATCAGGTAAAAGGACATCTCTGATGGCAAATGAAAGACAAGGTCAAGTATCTACTAATAATATCCACTGCGGAAGATAATAATAAACCTAACAAATGTTTTTATGTATGAAGACATTTCTGAATGTGTTTTTTAGATTATATTTTGGTATGGATTGCGTAGGCTGCTTGGTTGAGATCATTTGTTTATAATATCTATTAACATGGTTAACCCAGATGTACCATGGTTAACTGTTGCCAGCCCTGTATCATGTACAATGACATTTAATGTAAATCGAAAGAAAGATAAAGCCTCCTACTGGCTAGTGATGCAGAAAGATCAGACTGTCTGAGCACATGGCTAGCAGTCAGGCTGATGGGAAGCAATCTGGTAATGTAAGGGTAAGTGAGAGCAGAATCCCAGCCTACCATTTTGTTCACTCGAGCTTTTGACATAACCGCAAGCTGGTTCACAAGATCAACCTTCAGACTGCTGGAAATATATTCAAATCACATGGTTTCATTAAGAGTTAATTCATGAGGGGAAAAATCTTCTACTTTTTTTTTTTCACAAAGTGATTTTAAAATGTCTACCATGATGTACTGTATTCAACGCCTAGCCAACATTCCCATTTGAAACAGAGGTTTGAATTTGCTATTTTTCAAAAATACATTTTTAATACAATATAATTGATCCCTCTATTACTTTGAATAATATATTAAATATATGATGTTATATTTTAGATGTATTAAATATATATTGAAATACTTTTTTGACATCACATAATAATAATAGGGTAGCCAGGTTCTGTCAGGTAGGAGCTGGGATCATGAAACAAATCCGGGCAGGTCAAGCTGCTATTATTAACAGCACAGACTTACAATCAAAAGCTCAGCAGGAGGGGCCTATAGTTGGTTAATCTGCCTAGACACCACACAGTTCCTTTCATGAGGTGCCTCACCATTATCTTCTCTGCCTTTCCCCAGCCACTCTTTCATATCCACATCCCGCCCACCTCTTAATACCACTAATAGAAAGAATTCCAACACAGTCATCCACTGCGTATAACACAGTAACCCAACACCACATGCTCAGCCTAGTGACAGTTACGCAATAACAAAACATTAAACAGGCGTTCATTTAGCAGGGTAACCCACCCAATTATTAATGTGACACCAGCCAAGCTTGAAAACCTAGTTCGCAGTTAAGAACCAGCTGTAGTTCCTTGGTTGTCCACAGACAACAGCTCCAGCTGTCCATCACCTACTTACTGCAAAGGATCTTTTGATTGGTTATCCTTCAGCCAATCCCCCTGTTCCTTTGTTTCCTTGCTGTTGGGCACGTGCACTAGGTCCACATGCTGACTACCAGAAGAAGAGCTCTTTTTATACCATCTCGACCATATGATGTGTTGATGGTGCCCCCTATGGGCATATCTTTATGGGATTTTTGCTTCCCATGTTGCCCTTATCATATTCTGTAAGATTCTGCATTCATATCATTAATCCATTTGGTAAAAATTGATCTGATTTTTGTTACGGTTTGACCCCATAGCAATGAGTGTTGGAGATTGAATGTGTATTCAACAACAATTTATTACTAGGCTTGTTGTTAGAGTACGGCACATGAACAGCAATTTGTAGTTCTTTCGTGAAAACAAATAAAGCTGTTGCTTCCCAAAGTTCTAGTTAAATGATTTGGACAGATTGCAAATTTGCGTACAAACCAATATCTGTGCATTAAATTGCCTTGCTAAATCATTTTGCATTCCATTTAACTTCCAATTACATATATTTATTATTATTATTATTATTATTATTATTATTATTATTATTATTATTATTAATAATAATAATAAAGATCCCCCAAAATGCATGTCTTAAATTAATTTTGGTAGAAAGGCACCAATTGGTTGCAGTGCATTTTATTAGTAACAAACAATTGTGATTGATTTGTGGCTTATTAGAAAATCAACTGTGAATGTTTTAAGAATTTTGAATATAGAAATTGTGACAATCATCAGAAGTGTGTTTTTTTATTTTTTATTTTATTAGAAAAGCATGTTTTTGTGTGTGTTTGTGCTATTGTTCTAATTGTAAATAGGAAAAGCTAAATTACAGTAAAACTATACTAAGGTAGCTTTTAGGAGATGATTTACTGTACTTTCAGCAAGAACTAGAAACAAGCCTGTTTTTTTTTTAATAATGCAGTACAGTGAGAATTTTTTGTTGTCTTTCTGTGCTGACACACTGTGGGAGGTCTGTGGCAGGTTGAGGAATACAGTGCAGGAGGGGGTACGTGGAAGCAAGCACTTGCCCAGGAATTTGATGAATATTAAAAAAAGCATATAGTGCTTCAATGATGTATTCATATTGCTGTAAGTACAGTGGTAGTCAATATCTTCACAAAACTTGTTACAGGAATTAGCAGCACCAAGTGTTCCATTCCACTACAATTTAAAAGAGATAGCTGAATAATTGTCTATGTTTAGCACATGGGTGCTTTAAGTGGTTCAGTTAAAGCATTTCGGACACACACAGAACAAAGAACTAGACTTGAATGGGTCCCCATTGCCCGCTTGAATGCAGGAAGCAAGCAAGCAGTATTGACCAGTATGTTGTAAGGGAGTTGATTAGGAATTCAAAATGACTGTCATTTTGTCTCAATAATAAGCAATAATCTCATCTAGACATTTACATACAATATCATAAACTCAAAACAAGCCTCACAAAGCCTGAAAATAATGTATGTATTGCTAATAATAAATTATTACCTAACTGCCAATGTCTGGAAAATGGGGGATGCAGAGAAGTAAATATGTCAGAACTTGAAAATATGACTGGAATAGCCTGGAGGCTAACATCAGAGGGACCAACTGAACATTTAACTTTGCTGTGATTCATAGCACTCTCTTTGCATTTAAAAAACAGCTGGCCTAGTAAGTTCAACAAATAAAGATGCAGAAGGCTGACCTACAGGGAGATAGGATTACATCAGAGCAGTGAGGTCATGAGATAGTTCATTCTAGTCAGATACTAATCCTGGAAGACTCTTTGTGTTCTTTTTATAACAGACTTTTAGTCAAAAAGATACTTCCCTTTGTTCTTTATTCTCTTTTTTTATCTTCAAAGGTCTTCTTTGATACAGCTGATAAATAAATTCAGTTAAAACTTTTTGGGCAAATGGAAACTCCAAGGTTTACCTCTGAATGCAAAATATTTGAATTCAGAAACTCAGAGGTCAATCTTCGACACAAATGTTATCATTTTTAGTAAACACTATGAGTAGTGTTTACTACCTGAACATCTACTCCACCCCACAATTCTTAATTTCAAGATGCAACCATACTGTACTGTGATTCTTGAAATGTATTTTTTGTTTACAACTGTAAGTCACCCTGGGTAAGGGAGTCTGCTAAGAAATAAATAATAATAAAATAATAATCCACATTGATTGTATTGTCCATGAATTGGGAATCAATGGGTTGATCTGGAGTGTCTCATTCGTGGACACAATCCTTGCCTGCCTGACCCAGTTTCTGGTCGTTCTCCTTGAGGAATTGATGCAATCCCAGAAGTCCCAGGCCTTCATTGTGGCAGCCCAGCACAATATTTGTATGATGGGCCTGATGATGCGTATCCCAAAGGTATAAAATGTTGAACCCCCCAAAATCAGATCGAATACGCAAACATTTAAAATATCCAAAGTAGAGCCCAATTCAAATAACATAAAGCTAGGTTGAAGGAAATTATTAGTTCATGGAATTAAAAGTCACTGAAGAGCAAAAATCCCTTCATCATGTGATTTGTTTGCTAAATGAGGGCTATATTTTCAAAACCACTTGGCTTAATTTGATAATGCGATTTTTTTTTCTCTTATGATTGTATTTAATTCTTCTCATAAAACAATTAATGTTTTGGATATAAAACACCATAAACACATTTAAATGAATGAGGCCTTACATTGCTTTCTAAATGTGGCACTGTGGCAATGTGCCCCGCCCCTGTGTGCATATTATGTGTTGTGTGTTGCGTGCGTGTGTAAATGTTGGTGTATAGTCATTGGTACACGGGATATAAATGGGTCTGTGTTTCACGTGTATTTAAAAAGTGTAGATTTGTATTTAGGCACGAGGAGGGCACAAATCACTTCACGTGCTGGTTAAATGTAATATGTGAGCACGGGGTTGCACAGAATTAATTCACGTGCTGGGATTCAAGTGAATAATTAATTAGTAATTGAATCCCAGCACAACAGTATATATAGATGCACATTTCTTTCACTCTGGGGTTTGGGTGTTCAGGGCGAAAGAACGGGAGAGAGAGGAGATAAAAATAATAACAAGAAGAAGAAGAATAATAAGTGTTTCTCACCGTGTTTGTTCGTCCCTGTTTGTTAGTGTCTGTCCGTTTTGTCTACCTGTTTATTTTGGCTACCAGTGCCGTGTCCTGTTTTGTGTTTCTGTTTCAAACTTTTTATTTTCTGTTCTGTTTATTAAATGCTGAGCGCGATCACGCGCTCAGCTTCACCAAAACCCCAAGTCTCTGTTTATTTCCTGGCTCTGGTCTGACACCACCCACTCCGGCCGTCTTTGTGACAGGCACACAGTACATATATATCCACTTTGCACTTTGTTGATTTTACAGGTTAACAAGTTAAAGTCCTAATTACACAGTTATGACAAACCACCTCATAAAACCTTTCAGTAGAGTGCCCAATAGAAGAATTGATGGCAGAGGATCCCAAACTTTCTTGGATCAAGGACGGCAGTAGGTATCCTGACTGAGGATCCCCACCCAATGGATCCATAGAAATGTGAAGTTTCTCCTTACACTCACCCCCTTATGCTGTATAATGATACAAAAAAGTAAGTAAGTGTATATGTAAATAAATTGATCCCTCAAAGTAATAATGACATCCTAAAGCCAAACAAGAAGCTAGGACCAGGCTATCACATGCTTGTGTGGACATTAGGTGTGTACAGATACTCAGTTTTTCTCAGTAGTTCCCTTTAGTATGTTTTAAGTCAGGGGATATTAATTAAAAACATGATAATTGCGAAAGGATGCAACCCCTTGACAGCCAACCTTAAGTAAGTCAACATGATTACCTCCTAGCCAATATGTCACTGCTATCCATATTAAATAAAAGCATGTGTATGTTAACTACATTCCTGGTTAATCATACTTTGGCTTTGCCACTGTGATAGGTAGACATGGCACTGTGAACCAATGACAAATGTTAATAATGGGAGAGACGTAGTCAATGATTAAACAGGAATTTACTTTCTTTAACAATAAACAATTGTAGATAAAATATCACCTTCTTTCTTCCATTTGGGACTGCCAATGATTCCCTCATCATCTTGGCAAAGGTCAGAACCTATTGAAACAGTGGTATGTGGGTGGCTGCAGTCCTGCTTCATCCACACGACATGTCTGCCCACTAACCAGTTTTGTTGATGTCTGTCTGAAGTTGCGGCTATTTGTCTGTGAGCTACGGGGCTTACCACTCTGTAAGAGTTACTGTCATGAGAAAAACTAAAAAAAGTAATTTAAAATGACATCTATCTGGCATTGAAAAAGACAGAGAACAGAGTGGAACTAAGTGTTCTGCCTAAGGGAAGTACTATGTAGATGTCAAGGTAGCAATAAGACTGACTATTTATCACAACTCTGCTTGTGGCGTTACATAGCTTGATAAACATGGCACCTTCTTCTGTGCACATAGATTTGAGTCTCAATATAACAATTGTATATTGGAATGCTTTATAAAACATGCATGACATATAAAACATTCTTTGATTTTTTTTTTTTTTTTTTCTGAGATGAGTTACATGAAGTCCTATTTATGAAAACCACAGAAAGGTGAATGACTAAACAAAGTCCATTAATTTGATAAAACTGGCACAGGCAACTGGCACCCACATTAATAGTGTGGCTTGCATGATGCACAACTTATATAATGAAGGAAAACTTTCTGTATATAAAGATGAAGATAAACCTTGGTATCAGGATGCAAGGATCTCATTAAATTGTAGAAGACACCCATTTAAAAAATGCAGCTGTTCATTACTTTGAATCTCCATTTATTTGCCACTCCTGAAACTCAGCTGTATCAATTAGACTTTATTAATGGGTTTATTTCTCTTATATGTTGTATCCAAACTTACACTGGTGCCATGGTAACTAACACAAAGTATAGACTTTAGTGTAGCTTCTGTGATTAAACCTATAGGCACTACTCAGGTGTAGAGTGCCAGCTTGGTTTCCTGAAAAAAACAAGTAATGAATCTGCCTGGCTGCATTCCTGAAACCTGGTGCACTCAATTAACTGAACATATGGTTGGCAGGAGGTATCCATCTCTGCAGAACTTCAGCCAGTGGATAACGTATACTCATCCACTATTCCAGTTATTAGTTTATAGACTGATCTAAATATTTCAACGGCTATATTTAACAAACATTTTTAATATCTGTCCGCGAGAAGCACAGAAGGGCGCTTGAAGGATTTACTACCTATGTGAATTCAGCACAGAGGCCTCACTTAATTAGCACAGGTATAGTTGTACAGGTACCTGGTGTAATGAGCTCTGGTGGTAGAATTAATAAATCTTTCCAATACAGCTAGTCTTCAAAATTATAAGCATATGGTCTTGTCTTAATTCATTGGCTTAATCCTCTTTGTGATATATAATGCTGTAAAAATGTAAAGTTTATTTATATAACAGAAATGTGCATTAACAGGAAGGAGTGTAATGAAACTACTCCAGATGACCGTGACACGAATTATGTGTCCTGAATCAAAGGCAAAAGTCAAGGTCATCTACCAGGGCCCTCAAAAAAAATGTTGTTTTATCTTTTTATTTTTAAAGACATTTAAAACCTGGATTTACTATGTTGTTTGGCTGGAAAATGTAAATGTTCCCAGCAGGTTTTATTTTTTAAAAAAATAATAAATAAATAGAAAAGAAAAAACAACATTAAAATTGCAAGAAAATAAATACATTTTATTAAAAAAAAAGTTGCTTTAAGGTAAGCAAGTGTTTTGAAATGAGTCAGTCCGCAAGTACAGCAATCAGTCTAAGAGCTGTGTTAGTTGTATTAAATGTAATTTGTTATTTATTGTTTGTCTAGGCAAGTGTTATAACATTTGATTACACTATGTAACACAATTTTTGTTCCTGGGTAGTAAGTGTTATTTCCTAATTGCTTATGCCTCAAAAGTATAGAAAATGGCTATTATTCCCCACAAACTTTGCTTTTGTGACCAGGACAGTGATATTTTGAAATTGACCTATTTCCAATGAGAAAACGGGCGAATTTGTGTCTTTTCGTTCACATAAAGTCAGAAAAAAACAACATATGAATCCAAATTAACATGTATTTATACTAAAGTAATACAAAAATGACTACAAAAGATTTAGAAGTGAGTAGTTTTTCGAGATTTACGATTATACTGTAAATCACTTTCACGAATCATCCCCCAAATGTAGTCTCCCATCATGTTCTCGTTATACTGTCCTTGGTAGCGGCATACAAAGTCCAGTATATCCTGGTGGAAGCGCTCGCCTTGCTCCTCCGAGTACGCTCCCATGTTCTCCTTGAATTTATCAAGATGCGCATCAAGGATATGGACTTTGAGGGACATCCTACAGCCCATTGTGCCGTAGTTCTTCACCAGAGTCTCAACCAGCTCCACATAGTTTTCGGCCTTGTGATTGCCCAGGAAGCCCCGAACCACTGCGACAAAGCTGTTCCAAGCCGTTTTCTCCTTACTAGTGAGCTTCTTGGGGAATTCATTGCACTCCAGGATCTTCTTTATCTGTGGTCCGACGAAGACACCGGCTTTGATCTTTGCCTCAGACAGCTTAGGGAAGAAGTCTTGAAGGTACTTGAAAGCTGTCGACTCCTTATCTAGAGCTCTGACAAATTGTTTCATAAGGCCCAATTTGATGTGCAGTGGTGGCATCAGCACCTTCCGGGGGTCCACCAGTGGCTCCCACTTGACGTTGTTCCTCCCCACAGAGAACTCAGTCCGCTTGGAAGGGTCCACCATGCAGAACTAGCAGTTGCTTGAGTGGTCAGTGGGTTCCCGCCAAATTCTTAGGATAGCGAACTTCATAGCTCTCTTTTCCCCTCTGTACCATCCTACAAAAATACATTTATGTCACCCATGACTAATGTGTAAGAGATTCTCGCAACATTTTTCATATATGATATATTTTTTCAATAACATTGAAAATTGTAAAACATTTTAAAATTAAAAACTTTTACAAATTTAAAAATGTTAACAAATTTTATAACATAAAATTCCGAGCAACAATTGTCCATCTTACCTTCCAGAGTTTTTTTGCAGTGCTTGCAGGTGAAATGAGGTGCCCAGGGTTTGTCTTGATCCCCGACAGGCATGCCGAAACATGCCTTGTAGGCCTCACACCATCTTAGCAGATGCTTCCACGTCTTAGCAGATACTTTTTCGCTCTTGTCTTGATAAATTGGCCGCAGACATAGCAAAATGCATCTGCCGGATGCTTGCAGCCTCTTGATGCCATCTCAGAAAAATGCAGATATGTATCCACTTAGGCAGCTGGAACTAAACTGAACTGGTGGGCTTAAGGCCCCTGTATTTATACTACTATTTATATTACTGGAAAGTTCTAGAAAGTTCTAGAAGTTACTCCATTTACTCAGCACTGAATCTATCTGGAATGTTCTGGAAAATAGGTAAATTTCAAAATATCACTGTCCTGGTCACAAAAGCAAAGTTTGTGGGGAATAATAGCCATTTTCTATACTTTTGAGGCATAAGCAATTAGGAAATAACACTTACTACCCAGGAACCTAAAAAAAAAAAAAATTGTTACACGGTGTTATCAATAAGTTGAAAAGAAAGTGCCTTATTAAACTGCTGTCATTTTAGGGTTCCTGTAAACCAGTGAATTAGTATTCTAAAGTGAGAAAGAGCCCAGTTTGAAATCACAGTGGCAGGCAAATAACATGATTCATATGGATGCTCTCAGATGAAATGTACTGAGTTCAAACCACACACAGTTAGGTACAGCAATATATTTCTGGGCAAATACATCCTGAAAAATAATGTAATGTATAAGAAAGTGTACCTCCTTGGGGCTTTCTTAATATGATGCTGAATTTTGGAGGCATGTTTCATTGTTTTCTGATTCTTTTAATTAAATTGGAATCTAGTTGTTGAGTGGAAAAATGCAAATAACATACAAGAAAATATCTGTACATATGTTTTCAAGAATATGCAGATGAGAACAAGAAAGGATTGAAGCCCTGGTTTCTTTCACAGTTTGGGAAATTATTGAACCCACCCCCTTTTGCTAGACAGTGTCAGGAACCATTAGCATGTTCCTTATCGAAGCATCAATATGTATTTCGGGTGATGGCTGCACATCCCTTGGAGGATGCAGAGAAGGAGCGATTGTTTTAGTGTCTCTGGCTGCATGTCTGTCTCTTCTTGGTCTCTGACATTTACATGCCAAAGACATAGATGATTCAGCATCTCTCTCTTGATGACAAAACCCATCAATTATGAATGTATTTTCCATTAAGACACAGGCGATATACCCTATTCTCAATACACTACCTTTATTTTTATGCATAGTAAAGCCCCCCTTAAGCACATTTCGGCAGTTTAATTAGTCGTGCATAATTGGATGTAAGCAAGTAATTGTTTTCCCATGGTTACTTCAGTTTTGCTGTAGTTGAATGTAAGTCACTTGGGTATGCTCGCATTCATTTTTAAGCAAGAAATAATGTATCTTTACAGAACACATAAATAAATAAATAAATAAATAAATAAATAAATAGTTAGTTTTGCTTAATATTTGCTGATTGCTTTACTCAAATAATAGAATGCGGGTAGATAGAATTAGAAAATGTATAATTTCTCAAATTATAACATTTTAATAAAGTGCTATTCTATGTATACAAAGTTTAAATGATTTTACCTAAACAAAATGCTGAAATAAATGTTCTATAAGTTGTGGCACATTACCACAGAAATGGTGATATAATTAAGCGCCCGTCAATGAAGGCTCTACTGTGTAGTTAACCTTAACTTTTCAGACACACAGACACCTTTTGTCTTTGCCAAACACTGAATGGCATTATCTTGGCGTGGCAAAAAAAAACTGTCTATTTGTTGTTCGGTAACCATGGAGAGGTGGGCTAAAAGGCTATCGCTACCCACTGTTGGTGGAATGCTTTGTTTTAATTTACTCGAATAAGCAGTTTAGAAAAAAGGGGCAGACAAGGGACCCAAATCTCTTGCCAGTGACATATGACTCCAGCACACCTTTTGCACTATAAATAGCCACTGCTGCAATTCCATTCCTTCTCGTCAGAAGGATGTGATAAAATAACATAATTGTTGGTGGTAGGCATGCAGTTTACTAATCTCATGGGTCTTGTATTATCTACGCATTATTTCTGAGCACACAATGCTCCTCTCTGAGGTCTCTATACTCAAATTGGAGTCAACTATTTTTATGGTGAGGTATGCACAAAATGTCTATATTCTTTCCTGTATTTCTCTCTCTCTCTCTCTCTCTCTCTCTCTCTCTCTCTCTCTCTCTCTCTCTCTCTCTCTCTATATATATATATATATATATATATTAAGATATATATATATATATATATATATAGAGAGAGAGAGAGAGAGAGAGAGAGAGAGAGAGAGAGAGAGAGAGAGAGAGAGAGAGAGAGATGGTAAAAAGTTTAAAATAATTACAGAAATCAAAGTACTTTTTTCTGTTTAATTATTACTGCACATATCCTTGCAGCAAGCGTGTGTGAGAATTAAATCATTCATATTTCTTTGCCACTCACTGGTTTAATTAAAGTTCCTGTGTCCTTGTTCGACTCGAATGCCTGTATTTCAATATGACAAATGGCTGTTTGAAATGGTAAACCTTTTTACATTCTCATTGTTTCATTTGCAGAGGACCAGCAAATTGGAGAGGGACAATTTCATTTGAAAAGCATACTGCCCTGCGAAATGTCTGTAACTTCGTGACATTTTGTCTGCACTTTGAAATACTGATGCCAAGGGTTAATTTGTGCCAGATCATTTTTGTTTGCAAATGAGAACCGTATCAAAAAGTGATAAAACACTACTAGGTTCCTAGGTTGTTTGTCTCCTTTGTTTGCCACTTCTAGTTTTCTTTCAGTGTCTGCTTTACCTGGTAGCACTACTGTTTTTTGTTACAGTAATGCATCTGAGGTAGATGACAGCACGTTTTCATTTTCACTGAAGCAGCACAGAGCAGCAAGCTATACTGCATCAGAGAAAGCACACTCCCTATTGGCTCTTTGTCAATCTCCATCAATACTTTCTAAAAAAATAAAATAAAAATATACGATTGGGGGATATACATTGTTTTCTCTGCACCCGTCAATGAAGTCAAAATAAATTTCTTGCCACTATAAGCTGGAGAGGTTATAGGTTATTAGTTTGTATTCGGTCATGTTCTAATGTTCTAAAATGGAGGAAGGCATCCTTCACATGTCTTTTATGGACCTCCTGTGAATAGCTCTGTGACAGCTCGCTTACTGTGTGCAGGTGTAGTTGGTGCAGTGCTCAGGAATAACACACACAAGACAGTGGAAGTTCAATAAAACAGCTCCTTTATTTGGCTGGGTTGTGTGTCAACAACACTTAAATAATAATCATGGGCGCTACACAGCAATGTGTATCGCTCCGTGCAAAACATTGTTTCAGTCCCGAAACAATAAGACACTAATAACTAACACACAACACAGACATGGTCACTTCTCCAGATAGTAGGTCCTCTTGTGCAGGTATGGTGAAATAGTGCAGTGTAGTCCGGGTTTGATGCTGGCTTGTAGCGACAGCTCCCGGTTAATGTTTAGCCGTCTAACAATGAAATTACAAAACAGTTAGAACAACAAAACAAACGAAACACGAAACACTCACGATAATAAATTACTTCCGTCACCTATACAGGACCTTTCGGTAACCACATCAAAGGAACAGATTACATCGTCACATCCCCTATTATACCTTCAGTCACGCCCCCTGCGATAGCTAGTTCAATCACGTCTCCTCCAATCCATGACTGACACTTCGCGTTCCACATTAGGGCAATGACTTCTGGTATTGTGACTCCACCCCCTTCCTGGATGTCCGGCTTCCGACTGACCCTGAAATGACCTGCCAAACCATCAAGTCCGGGGCACACTGTTCCTGCTACACAGGTCAGGAGGGAGATTGCTGACTAGGATTCATTTGCTCTCTGTCACAAGCTCCCAGAGCAGACTTTCCATATGATGTTGTAATCAACTAAACAGATCCTATGTTAGTGGGATGCAGCTAACGCAGTTTGGTATCCATGTTAGAAATGCCAACAAGTTTTAAACTTGTTTTAATATTCAGACAAAATAAAAAGAGGCTGTCCAGTTTTTAACAGTTTAAAAAAATGCAATAGTTTCAAGAGAGGTTAAATGGTGTTTTATCACTTATTATTAGTAACAACAACAGCTAATGCAAGTCCTTTTATTATAAGAAAATAGAATGGAACCACCCCAAGTCTTAAAAGAATCATTGGTCCAATCTCGTGGGATAGCTTTAAGTAGAGTAAAATAGAGGTTACAGCCACCACAGATTGAATGAGTTGTTTTTTGGTCTCTGGGGGACTCTGGTCAACCTTCCTCATTTTATGTGGATTTTCTGCTTTGAAAGTGCTGCTTGCACTGAAGGCAAGAGAAAAGCAGCAAAGAGAAGGCATTTTGATTGATGGTAAAATAAAATTGGCAGTAGAAATATCACTTACTGAAAATAAAGACTCGCTTGAGAATAGAATATCACACTCAGTGGCACACATATTTTTGAATTACTTTGTAAGATTGACTTTTCGCAGAAATTCATTAATATGATGATGTTCAACAAATAACTATGACCATATGAATGAGACATGATCGTTATTAGATTAGGGATATGGATTCAATCCAAAATTACATCTCTGCTTATAACCCATTTTATCTCCCTGTTTCAAGTCACTACTCAATCAAACTTCTAGACGTAAGAGGACATGCTCCAGTTCCACCACTGAATTGGAATAAATGCCCCAAACTTTAGATCGCATTCAATAGACTCTTAATTCTAAAAGACATATACACAACACAGCACCTCTGAAATGTTTAACCCTTTGCAGACGGACCATAATAATTGTGATCGAATTAGATCGATTTCGGAATTGCATATAATGCAATGACAAAGTGTGTTATTTTTTTCTTCTTGTTTAAGGTATTGCCTCTGCTGAAAGACCATTAGTCTCACCTTAATACTGAGCATTAATTAATACTAAAGTACAAGGTATTTTATCTAAAATAGTTATTTTAAATTAAGATAAATCACAGTGCACATCAGGTGTAGGAAGAGACAAGGAAGAGACAGAGTCTTCCGAGGGGATTATATACAACAATCCTGACTTCCTGTCTACATTTTGTAGCGGCCCCCTATTTTAGGGTTTCAAAAGCTTCTTTCCCTAAAGCATTATCTTCTAAAATTTTGCGGAAGTCTACAACACCCCTGTTGGTTTTTTAATGCACTTCTCCATTGTGTTCTGTTACCAGGTGCCTCTGATTCAAAGCAGGTCAGAAAAAACCATAATTGCAACATTGTGACATTTTTGCACTGCCGTACTGCGACATGTGAATAGCTGTGCTTGCAAGGGAACAGTACATAAGATGCACCCTGCAGTTATAGCTATTAAATGACAAGGTTGTAGATTTTAATTTTAAAAAGTCATTCATGTGCTGCTTCTGCACCGACTGATTTAAACAAGTAAGCCGTTTTGTGATGATAGTTTATCCAAACTGCATCATATCCTGTTATCGCTGGATAACAACGACATGGATTCACAATGGAAGTGAAATCCACTTGTCATATAAAAAGCATTATACATGCATTAAATAGTTATGTTTTGCAAGTTATGTGGCCTATTACAGTTTATTATATATATATATATATATATATATATATATATATATATATATATATATATATATATATATATATATATAAAATTTTATAAATGTGTTTCTAGAACAATTCAGTACATTTTGATTCTCGCAAGTTTGTTTGGGTACCTGTTATATTCTTAACCCTTTAGCTCCCCCTATTGTTAAGAATAGCTCCCCCTATTGGCGAATAGAAGAAAACAAATGCTAAACTGAATTGTGTGTCATATTTTTTCCAACTATTAGAAATTATTATACACACAGTACTGTGCACAAGTTTTAGGCAGGTGTGAAAAAATGCTGTAAAGTAAGAATGCTTTCAAAAATAGACATGTTAATAGTTTATATTTATCAATTAACAAAATGCAAAGTGAGTGAACAGAAGAAAAATCTACATCAAATCAATATTTGGTGTGACCACCCTTTGCCTTCAAAACAGCATCAATTCTTCTAGGTACACTTGCACACAGTTTTTGAAGGAACTCGGCAGGTAGGTTGGCCCAAACATCTTGGAGAACTAACCACATTTCTTCTGTGGATTTAGGCAGCCTCATTTGATGAGGAGCCCTGATCTTGATGATGTTGAGATCAGGGCTCTGTGGGGGCCATACCATCACTTCCAGGACTCCTTGTTCTTCTTTACGCTGAAGATAGTTCTTAATGACTTTCGCTTATGCTGTTTTGAAAGCAAAGGGTGGTCACACCAAATATGGATTTGATTTAGATTTTTCTTCTGTTCACTCACTTTGCATTTAGTTAATTGATAAATATAATCTATTAACATGTCTATTTTTGAAAGCATTCTTACTTTACAGCATTTTTTCACACCTGCCTAAAACTTTTGCACAGTACTGTATATATATATATATATATATATATATATATATATATATATATATATATATATAGTGTCCCTCATTAGCAGACTTATACTTCAAGTATCTCATTTGCCAACTTGACAGATGGGATGAGTTTACAACAATAAACCTGGGAGCTCCAGCGCTAATTAAAAATGGTCACAAGTGAATGTGAATAAAAACATATTTATTGAGTCTGGATTCCAGATATATTTAGAATATAGGCTTTGGGAATACAGTGATGCTTAGAGATTTTGCTAATTTTGTTTTATTGCACATTATCTTCAACATAGATTATATAAAATAAAGCATTTAGTTGTCAAGATTAAGTGGCATTCATTGTTAATAAACCAACACACTGGGCTAAATTCTCAAGCTATTTATTCCAAATCGTCATTAGCGCATTGCTATTTCTGAATGGATAAAACACCAAATTAAACATCTAAAACTAATAAGAAACATCAGTGCTTAATTCAAGCCCTGAATTAAAAGTCTTAGTTGTTTATTTCTAGTTTGGTCATTATATTGGTTGCTAATGGCAAGTTGGAGTAAATAGCTGTGCTAATTTAGCCCATTATGTTCAAAACAGAGTAAAAGAAAAGTCATTCTTACTTTGCATGTGAAAATCCATTCATGCACATGATACTACCTTTTAAATGAACTATCTACAGTGCACGGTTTATATTTATGTGTGACAAAAATGTTTATGATGAAAAATTCAAGTGTTTTTTTTTCTTTATAATTAGGGCTTCTATTTTTCAGGGTTTTATTAATTTAATTTTTCAGTGCTTATTTTTAGCTATTTTTGTCAGCGCTTTCACTGTTTATATACTGTATGAAAATATTGTTTTCGGTTACTTTCATTTTTTTCTGTCACAATATGTATGGTAACTCGACAGTACTTGCACATCTTTTCAAATGTATCTTATTTCCTTTGCTGTCTTCCACATTAAATCTTTATGGTCACAAGCATAGTCTTCTGTGGTTTTTGTGTGTTTAGGCATTTTTTTACATTTCGCCACAATTTGCAATTATGTTTTAAATTCCACGAGCGTGTAAATACTCCCTATCATTGAAAATGATGGTCCTTATTCACTAATTGTGTCTGTCTGCCTTGAATTTTCAAAAATCTTCTCCAGTTTTTGTAATTGTCTCATACAGACTTTTTAGATTCAGATAAACTGATTTTATACAAAAATATGACAAATAGTATGCCTAATCTATTTAATATGCTGTGTTGAATCTATAGATTAGTGTAGTCCCACATTATGAGTACCCTCTGTATGTGTGTGCAGGCCAACACCGGTAATAAAATATACTTTGGGACCCTCTAAAGAGGATTAAGACACATTGAAAGCTCTGTGGTCAACTCCACCTGTTTCAGTATAATGCCTTTGATAGCCACAGGTCTCATCATTTCAGCACCGTGCAATTGAGACCCTTGAGTGAAACGAGTGGGAGCTGCAGTACAAGCGAGAGGCAGAGAAAGCAAGACAGCAGCTGATCGAAATACAAATGAGAGTGATCACAAAGAAATAGGACAGGTGAGAGACATGGAGTGAGGCAGACCGAAGAAAAGGGAGAGAATTAGGATGGATACTGAGGAGATGAGATGGTACAGCAGCTCAAACACAAGAGAAAACTACAATAGACAAGTAAATTGGGTACTAAACCCTATCCACTCACGTAAAAACCCATTTAAAAAAAAGAGTCTGTTTTAATTAATTTGTTTTCCACTTTTACTGTTGTTAAAAATATAGTTTTTAAATATGAGCCTTTAAACCAAGGAGCTTGACAGCAGATGCCAGCAAGCTACCAGCCTCAGCAAGCTACTGGCCACAAAGGCCAGTCATGCAGGTGTTCGAATGCGCTCACGATGCCTGGCCAGTAGAGGCCGCTGTAGTGCATCCTGAGTCCTTGACAATTTTTGCTCCCTGACCCATAGTAGCGCCAACTAGTTTTAGTTGTAATGTAATTTAAATATAAAAATCTGTATGTTTTAATATATTTGTGTATTTTATGTATACGTGTGTGTGTGTATACGTGTGTTTTTATGGATATTGCTTGGATGTATAATTGTTGTATTGTTTATTATTGAGTATGGTCTACTTAGGTATCTCTTTGTATTAGTGCTGCACTATTGAGATGTACCTGTACTGGCCCTGTGGGCACAAAGTGAAATAAATAAATAAATAAATAAATAAATAAATAAATAAATACATTTAAAAAAAACCTGTGCAAAGGTCAGACACTTCATACAGCCAGGACACAGATCTGTGTTCCCCTGACATTTTTTAAAGTGGAACCCAGACCTCTTAACATGTTGGGTTTTATACAGTGTCAATCCACATTGGGGTAAGGCTGCACAAAGTATGATGTTTTATAGGAAATAAACAGCAAAACATAATATATAAAGTTCCAATAATTGCAAATAACCCAGTCAGTGTTTCCATACAGAAACCTCATTGTATAACTGCAGTATTTGATGGATTGATAAAGGTAGCTTTAGTTTTATTTTCAATGGAAATTAGCAAACTGAAAATAAATACATATATATTTGTAATAATATTTCACTGCTTATTCTTATTCTATACTGTTGTGTACTCACTACTGCTATACGTAATGATCATCAGCTTTTTCATCATACTGATTCATCATACTCTAATTTAGTATTTGCAGCCGTGGTGAGGGATGTATGTACTTGCTGACTTGTCTTTTCCAATCCATTCCAGTACCATTTCCAACTACTGACTACATGTAGTTAGCGACTGAATTGAGCAGCCCAGAGTATTGCTCCACCAAGGCCTTTATGTGTTGAATTGAATGTAGGGCCGTGGGTGTACTGCAGTGTGTTGAATAACGGAGGCCAACAAAGTAGATGCATGGAAGTACACAAGCCGGTTTATCTTTCTGTATTGCACTTGTGGATGTTACAGAAAATACTTCTTGCAATGCAGGTTTAAAGGCTGCTATTTAACGGGAGAGTAGTACAGTTTGGGTTCTGGCTTCAGCTTCATGCACACCCAATCTGTTATACTGTATAAACCCAGTGAGTTCCCATTTTTCTGTAGACATGTCAACGCAGCCAGTCATCAACTTCAGCTACCCCATGCCTGGATATTTCCTCTGCAAGCTATAAAAAAATCTTTAACATAATGACTACACTGTGACAAGAAAGCTTTTTTGGTCCTTGTGAAGCAACCTTTGGCTACCTTTGAAAGTGATTTTCTAAGCTTCGGAGAGCTCATGGGTTAGCCTGGTCTGCAGTTACAGGAATACATTTAAAAAGAAGCAATGTCAGCCCAAATGAAAACTACAGTATCACTGCAACATTTCTCCAGTTCCCCTTACAGCATTTTTTGTGATATTAATTGAATTTAAGGTACAAAACCTTAATACGCATTCTCCATGTTTTTGCTAATCTCGTTTGTGTTTCGTTTCCCTAGAGAAATATCTGATCAGGTAAACAATTTAAATAATAATGATTTGCATGCCGTTAATGGCATGCTCACTCTGAAGACCTGATCCAATTAGTATGTGATTAATCACAGGCTGCTGTATGCATCAGTAGCTAACTGTCTAGAGCACCATTGGGAACAAATACTTCTAAACACAAGGGGATAGTAACTGTGAAGAAAATAAACTTGGGCAGGGGAGTCCAGAGTAATATTTATTTAGTTAATTCCCATTGTCATTCCTGAACACTGCGTTGCTAAGTAATATTAATGAATTACTTGTCTTGCATGTTTATTACTTAGTCACCTCCTGTAAAGTTGATGGATATTTTAATTAGAGTGCATAAAAGGTGGCATTTGCTGTGCATACTGATATTTACACTTTAGTAAGAGGGCTTGCTAATCAGATGTTGCAGATGTATATGACATGCATTGAAAGCAATATCCAATTTAGGTCACTGGGACCTCCAGCACTGTGGCCAAGTATACAGCCCCTCTTAAAGGGATACCAGTAGTTGCTCTGGCCAAGTTGGAATAAGGGATGAAGAAAAGCTACTGTGACTGCCTATACACGACCACACTTCATGGGAAGCTAGGTTATTATCACAGCTATCCCAGTTGTTTCAGTGCCTTTCAAAAAAAAGCCTGGTCAGCTCTAAACACTATATCATCACCTAGAGAACAGTATTTAGATATCTGTGGATATATTAGGAGAGGCAGTAAGGAAAATTGTATTGTTCATCTTCTTTGTCTTAAACAGTCAAAACAAAGTAAATTAAGTTTCATGAAGGATCTTTGTGAAACTCAGAATGCTTATGGGTTTAAATGAACTGGAATGCAATTTGTTTGAACTCTGTATTGCAACACTGACCCCTTTTACATAAAACTAGGCCCCTTATGTAGATATCATTTCCTTATATGGTTGGTCCCTTTACTCTAAATTGGACATTTCTGTACAGGTGAAATGTTTTTGAACCGATCGTCTATGAATCGAAATGCTCTAAAAAGAAAGTACACTACCCACTTGATATATCGAGGGTGTCGGGGTCCAATATAAGTCTGCTATAGCGAGAGACCCACAGAAAAACAAATCGGCTGACAAATACTGTACAACCACTCCCTCGTTTTATCGGGGGCGTCAGGGTCCAGTATAAATCCTCTACGCAACCTGCTTTTTCTCATATTTGGTATAAAAAGCAGCACACCATTTTAATTCGTACAGCGGAGGGTAATTGCTTCTCATCAACTTCAGTCACTAATTCATTTAATGAGTCTTCCTCTCCTTTCTCAAATGCACAAACCCGCTGCATTGAAAGACTCCCATTCCAAACATAGGAGGCTTGTTGCTAGGGAGATGACGTCACTGCCTTGTGACTTTTGCTAGTGCGTTGCTGCCACACGTGAACACCTTGTTGGCTAAAATAAAAACCGCTTTAGCAAGTAGATATTTCATTTGCTTTGTGTTATTGTGCAATGCGTGTGTATATGATAACAGTACGATATTAATGCTTTGTTTTTAATTGCTTTGTATATTGTTGTTTGTGATGTGCAGTACGAAATAAAATTAACAGTAATTCTAAATGCCAATGTATGTTGCAGCTAAGGCATACGTAGTTAGACAGTAAAAATGGGGAGCCAACTCCAGGACCACGATATATCCAAATCCACAGTATAGCGAGCGGCGATATACTGAGGGGTAGGTGTATCACTTTTCCAATAATAAGAGACACCCAATTGCCTGCTCTGCAGACTCATCAGTGATTGTAATTGCAGGTTACCATTTCAGCTGTTAAGAGTTTGTCATTTTAGTTACTACCTTGCAACATCAAAAAGATGCCAACATGGCATCTGTATTTTGAAAGTATAAATGTGTGGCTTGGTTGTTTTAATTAGAGTAATACTGATAAAACAGTATTCTAGTGCAAATTGTTTATTCTAGGGCTGACCCCGCCACTTGAGTCAAATAGATTTTTAAACCACAGAAAGCATGAATTATGCAAAGAAGCATCTATAAACATTCATCTGGCATGTGGCTAATTTAAAGCAAGCACTTTCCTTGGTCCTGGTAGACAAATTACGAAATCTGATAACATACAGTGTGAAAATGACACAAAGCATCTCTATGACAATATTGTAGACCAGACCTTTGGAATGTGTCCACTCATTGTATTTTCAGTTTTGTAAATCTGCTTGCTGTATTGTATCAGCACTCTTTTGAAACTTCTGGAAAATACAAACAAGAGGTGGTTGCAGATAACACAATGAAATCCCTTCTGCTTGGAACAAATTAACATTTTCATTCCTAGAAAAATTGATTATACTTTGGGGTATGACTGCACACACGGGAGAGTTTTTGGTTTAAAAACGTGTGGCATGTATTTGAAATAGAGATGATTATCTATTCAGTGATCACAGGTATAGCATTTAGTAAGCAAGGGGTATGAGTAAAGTAAAGCCCCTTGCACACTGCTCTACCCGGGTCAGAACCTACCCGGGTCAGGACCCGATGTCATGCGGGTCAGCTATGTGATTTCACACTTTTCATAAAGCAGGGCTGACCTGGGTGACAGACGCAAGTACACAATGTGTGTATCAATGCCCCGGAAGCAGCTTGTTACAGACGCTTCCATCCAAGCTTCTCTGGATTGAACCGTCGGCCCAAATGTTGATTACAGCAAATGTTTCTTCATCCCTGCTGCAACCTGGCTCATGCCACAAAAATATGGCTGAACAAAATAAACAGAAACATTCCTTGCGGAAGTGAAACCGGCACGCAGGCATGGCTGTTTGTTAGTTCGTCGGCTTTGTAAACGGCCATCATGCATTTTGTCTCACTCAACCCGGGTCAAAGCGTGTCGACCCACATCTTGAGCCAGAACCCGGGTCGGGACCCAGGTAGAAGTGCCAGTGTGAAGACATTCAAACACATTTTATTTTGGGGGTGCCAAAAAAACAGGATCACACTACCTAAATACCAAGAACTCTGAAACCAACAAACAGTTTGAAAATGAGCATACAGTATAACTATCTGTAACTGTCAACATATTTCTTTAACACAGAGTACGACATTAAAATAAACTGGATAGAGAAGGGCTGATAAAGGCAGAGGAAGGAGCCTAGTCTCACTGGACAACAAACAATCTCATAAATCATCCTAAGTAAAATAACCTTTGATAACAATACCTTTAAAAAGAAAAAAAAACTTTTGTTTGGGTCTTATTAGCATTTTTTCAGTTCTGCTTCCTTTCTCGCATCACCACAAACAAACAGAGAAAAGATCATTTTGAATAAGAGTTTATTAGCTTAACTTCCCTTGAGCTTGTAGGTACAGATTTACCAAGCGCTTTGAGTACAGAGCTCTCCCCGTGCAGCCGTATTTATTTCACACCAGTTCTCTTTACATGGAAATGGCCTCCCATGTGAGATGGCTTGCCCGTGCACAGATGAACGCCTCCGTCTATTCTCCCCTACCTCATGGGCATGATTCAAGCTTCCCTGTCACTGTATGGAGAAGCTTTTTTTTTGCATCAGAGCTATCAGCCTTAAAAAGCTTGATTCAGTACAATGGAGCAGAAAGTCAAATGTAGCACCTGACATATTTTTTTTTTCTATTTGACATCTTTGACATTAGCAGCTCATTTAGAGGAAAAAGAAAAGACAACTTGCTATCTGCTCCACAAACATTTCCAATGACAAAAAGGCTAATCTGCCACTTTTTTTTTGCAAACCTTATACCTCTAGGCCATGTGATTATGTCAGGAGAGGTATATATAGGCTTATCTCTATGAATAATGTAAAAGAAACACTGAAATATTCTGCCTTATCGTACACAGTAGAACCCATGGTGCGAGAGGGACTTGCTTCAGGAATTCTTTATTGAATCTCAAAGGTTTTATATTAGTTTCAATCCTTCAAAAAAGATTAACTCTTACGCCTGAGAAAGAAGATTAGTTTTGACCTACGTGTAGTTAGTTTTTGTTTGTTGTTATGTGTGTTTTGTAACATTAAAGAAATAATGATAAAACTTCATAAAAGCATCAAGGCTATTTTGTACCAATAATTACAGAAATCCTCAAAATGTGATTACTAAATTCAGTATAAAGTAGCATTACTTTGTATGAAGTGCTATAATAATAATAATAATAATAATAATAATAATAATAATAATAATAATAATAATAATAATAATAATAATAATATCATTTACGACACAATCTGTTTTTTTATATCCATTTTTATCTCTTGATTTGTATGTAATGAATGGAGGCAGTAGCTTTCCATCACTCACTGTTATTTATTTATGAAAAGATTCACTCAGTGATCACTTTGTACATTTAATATAAATTATTACAAACCTAAAACCTAGATACATAACCTCTACGCACCTCTACTGCCCTCTATTGTTAGTAAAAGAAAGTGTATAAAAACATGTACCTCAGGGAAGTTTAAACTGTAGCAGTTGTGTTTCTACATTATACTGTAATACAAACATAAACAGCAGCACACTGATATCTGTAGAAACTGTCATGCATTACTCAAAAGCCTTCACAGCTGCAGTACATCTTCTAAAAGTAAAGTTGACAAAAAAAAACCCACATGGTGCTACAAATAGTTCTTGCATTCCATGTGCACTTGTACAGCGTTGCTATGAAGAAACTTCTTCACAGTTTTAAGGCCAAAGTTTTAAAGGGAGGGGATGTCGAATTAGGTATATTTTTGATGGAGGGGTTAATGGGCAAGGTCTTGTTCCACTGCCGCCAGAGGGTGATGCAAGTGTATAGGGGGCACTGTGGTTATATGCTAATTTAAACAAAACATTCACTGCAAAGTCACTTTCCATATATTCGGTCAAATAAGCACATTTTCTGTATGTCTGCTCCTACATAAATCTGATTTCATTAAAAAAATAAAAAGAAAACATGCAGGCTAAATTAGTGATGATCACACCAGCAAAAAAAACACAGACTAGAATAGCTGTCAAAGTGTTTTTTTTAGTTGTGTTGTAATACCCTAAGTCTAACTAATTTTTTAAAATGCTACAATTCTCAAAATGTGTTCTAACGTAATTACAGGAATTTCATAATGGTGGTGGGGGGGGGGGGGGGGGGGGGTTTGCGGGGCATTTTCCATGGGTGGACCGAATTTTGTGTAGAGGCGGAACCTTTTTCATAACTAGATTTCATAATGAAAATTGGTCCGGGGGGAACATTTTTCGCGTGACAACGGCACTCGTTTCGGAGGACGCGAGTGCTTGTCTTCGTCTCTCATGAGTTAGTTCGGGGGTTGCAGTGGTGAGCCAGGTTGAATAATAACTGGACATTCCAAAAAATTGGGAAAAAAATGGAGAAATGAATAAAAATAATTGTCCAAAAAAAAATGATTGCAAACATCATTAAAAGATAAGGAACATCAAAAATGACATATGTAATTGCTAAATACAGTTAACAGTTACATGTTAGTATGTCTGACCACAGCTGGGTGTGGATGGATGCTGTGCCTCTGAATTCTGACAATTGTGTTTTTGGTTTGGTTTGTTTGCCTGCCTGCTTTGTTTTATAGGTGTTATAAGAAAATAGCTGGAGGCTTTCCAAAATAGTCTAGGGACAAGATATGTTGCTGTATCAGTGTATAAGTGGCATAAGAAAATAAAAAGTTGGGTCTCGGCTGTAGAGCTATCTACAAGAATAGCCTGAGAGTGAATTGTTAGCTTATTAAAAACATTGACTCTGTGGTTTCCAGCCTGTTAATGCCATGCTGTCTGAATGCTACCCTCTGGTAGTGTTGCCTTTGGTTATCTTGACACTTAAAAAACTTTCTGATCCCAGATCATAGTATTGCATTGCTCATGACAAGCCTAAACATCCCATCCCACCCACGACTCCAGTAGTATCCACAGACCGCGGGAACACATCTACAAAGACTCCAAGCATAAACATGGCCCTCTTTCTGCAAGATTCTCCAGAAATATCTTCAGTTTACGCAAAATAACTAACAAATGTACTGAACAGAATACATTTCACTATTTACTTAAACTAATTGTTTTCCTTTCCTCTAAACTTAGGCCAAGGAAAGATTAATATTCCAATCTCTCTTATACCATATATGTAAAGCAATGACACCATAACCAGACCGTTTTGCTCAACAAGGAATTCAAATTTAAAGAAAATGAAAATGTAAAATAGCATAACCCTAATGTGAACCCTGTTTTAGATAGTGAAATCCCAGGATGCTGCCCCTGTGCCTTTTGGAGGCTTATAGCAGTACATGTTAGTATGTCTGACCACAGCTGGGTGTGGATGGATGCTGTGCCTCTGAATTCTGACAATTGTGTTTTTGGTTTGGTTTGTTTGCCTGCCTGCTTTGTTTTATAGGTGTTATAAGAAAATAGCTGGAGGCTTTCCAAAATAGTCTAGGGACAAGATATGTTGCTGTATCAGTGTATAAGTGGCATAAGAAAATAAAAAGTTGGGTCTCGGCTGTAGAGCTATCTACAAGAATAGCCTGAGAGTGAATTGTTAGCTTATTAAAAACATTGACTCTGTGGTTTCCAGCCTGTTAATGCCATGCTGTCTGAATGCTACCCTCTGGTAGTGTTGCCTTTGGTTATCTTGACACTTAAAAAACTTTCTGATCCCAGATCATAGTATTGCATTGCTCATGACAAGCCTAAACATCCCATCCCACCCACGACTCCAGTAGTATCCACAGACCGCGGGAACACATCTACAAAGACTCCAAGCATAAACATGGCCCTCTTTCTGCAAGATTCTCCAGAAATATCTTCAGTTTACGCAAAATAACTAACAAATGTACTGAACAGAATACATTTCACTATTTACTTAAACTAATTGTTTTCCTTTCCTCTAAACTTAGGCCAAGGAAAGATTAATATTCCAATCTCTCTTATACCATATATGTAAAGCAATGACACCATAACCAGACCGTTTTGCTCAACAAGGAATTCAAATTTAAAGAAAATGAAAATGTAAAATAGCATAACCCTAATGTGAACCCTGTTTTAGATAGTGAAATCCCAGGATGCTGCCCCTGTGCCTTTTGGAGGCTTATAGCAGTACTAAAAAATCAAGCTAAAGCCCAACCCCTTGGATATTCCCAGTGCTTTTTTTTTTCAGTGGGCGAATTGCTAACCTGCAGATTAGTGCTTTTTTGCTTGTTTTATACCATTTGAAATGGTTTTATCCAAAATAGGCCGTGATGTGTTGCTAATGTTTTTCTTTTCTTTCTACCAGGCTTGATGGAATGGACAAGGCTGGAAAAGTTAGTACATATTATACAACAGTTATTAGATTATTGTCTTGTCCAACAAATTATTCAATAAGTGTGCCCCTGACACTTCAAACTCTCTGATCCTGTCTAAACACAGGAAATTGCACAGAATACTAAATGCAAGCACACATAAAATTATTTTTTCATAAAAAAACAACAACATAATAATAATAATAATAATAATAATAATAATAATAATAATAATAATAATAATAATAATAATAATCAGGAGTTCACATAACTTTTAACATTAGGTTCTCACTTGAGTACCAGCAGACATGCTTTGGTACGCACCAAAATTAGCATACATATATATATATATATATATCTTTTTAGCAACAGTATAGTACTTGCATCACCTCCAGACCAACTGCATATTTAAACAGGAATCACGGGTGCAGCAAATTGGGTTGCCAAGTTTCTTTGCAATAATATAACTCATTAACATAAACCACAGCACAGTGCTGCCGAAAGTATTGGTCATTGCTTTAGATTAGCACAAAGCTCAACACACTTGACAAGGCAACATTATGCAAGCTATTTAAAAAACAAATAACCTTTCAAGTAAACCTTTGAAATATACCCGTTTTACAAAGAATCAGAAATTCTGCATTAATGAAACACACAAATAAAACATTGAAAAATGCTAATAATGCTTAAAAAAGGTAACTTTTATAAACCATTCATTGTATGTCAGTACTTCTATGATTTGTATGCACTGCCTGTAGGTACAGTAATAAGCAGTAATGTCATTGTACATTTAGGGGGTGATGTAAGTATAGGCAGACTTATTTTGCACTGCACCCTATGTAAGTTTAAGAGCAATGCAAATTACTCAACACGCACAAATAATGATCTGCAATCATGAGGGTCTCAATGAGCGCATCGGTCTGTTTAGCGGCCTCACTTGCAGAGTTAGGAGTACAGAGAGCAGTAGTCGCTGTATGATGTTTGTGGAACATGAAAATACAAACCAAAAGAAAATGTCAAAGGGCAGCAAAGTCCTCTTGGTGCACGGAAAAGAAAATAAAAGTTTTCTGTGAAGGAGCTGAGAGTCCTTACGGCTGAGGTCACTCATGAAACGAAGTTGTTTGGAAAAGCCTCAGCCAACATCAGTTATGCTAGTGTCCTTAGGAAATGATATGTATCAGCCTACCTTTTTCAACATGACATCCAGAAATGTGCCTAGCACTCTGGAAAAGGTGGATTAGGCTATCCCTCCAGACATTCTAACTGTGGTGAAAGGAACCAGAGGCTAAGTAGTGCAGAGAACACAGCACTTTCACATGTGCTGGGATAGCGGTCCCTAGATTGATGCTGGAGTCTAGCTCATCCCTCAGTTCAACTATTAGGTCTAGGATGACCTGCAGAGTGAGACAATAAAGCTTTAGCACTGCATCCTCCAGCATCCCAAATAAAGTGACCCTGGGATTGAATATGTGGGGTCTTCTTCGTCTTGCCCTTCTCCTCCAAACATGTTCCTGCCTCTCCTCAACAAGAGTTAAGTGTCACTGCATCAGGAAGTGTACCACTGCAGCCACCCTGACGCCAATAACAGGCATCTGCAGGTGTGTGCTTTTATACAGATTTTAGTTACTCGCTTCTACAATGGTTTGCAACTTGTAAGAAGAGGTATAATGTTTTTGGAGGGTCTGCAATTGCTTAAGTGCTAGGCACAATCCTTACATCACATTATAATGTTCGCACCTGCTTATTATCTAAATCCCACCCAATTCCATGCTCTTGTCTTCATTTGAATGCATTTCAATATAATTTGAATGGATTAATGATGACAAAGTACACACCATTCTTTACATACGCTGCATTTTCAGAGGCCAATAAAATCAGACTTTACGGCACCATTATGGGGGTTTTGCACCCGCAAATCACTTTGTGCTTATCCTTACATCACCACCTTAAAGTCTTGCCTTTTTGCATACTCCAAAACATCTCTTTTAACCAGCTCTAAATGCACGATAGTGGTAAAGTGTTAAATAAGTTAGCAGTCCCACCCTCTTATCCATCATAATGGGTCAACACATTTATCTCCACCAGTGTTGGATGTATTGCAGGACCTTAAAAGAACAAGAACTGCATTCTGATTGAATCTGGTAAAGGTGGGACTATATTGATTGGCAGGCTGTGTTGTTCTCCTCAGTGGTGAAATGTGTTATTGATGTTTGTAGAATAGGGATCAGCCCTACTAGAATTCCCTTGTTACTGAACCTCTCTGTACTGAAATGGCTGATCTCTGGATAAACTGAATAAAACCAGTCACATGAATGGGGTAAGAGACCTTGCAGTTTTTCTTATTATGACAATGGGTGAGCACACACCCCCTTCAGTGTTTCTACGCTCTCCTATTAATTTCTAGTCTTTATTTTCAGAGGCTATTGCATGTATAATGGTTTGTCTCTTTATTGGTTTGTTACTCTATTTATTCCTTTAAGAAGTATGTTCCTTTAAGAAGCTAAAGGTGCAAAATGCACTGTTTGTTAATTTTTATATCAATCAATCAATCAATCAATCTTTATTTTATATAGCGCCTTTCATAGTGGACCACCATCACAAAGCACTTCACAAAATGCAGTAACTGCAAGAAAATCCATTATACTTTAAATGCAGAGAAATGCATAATACATGCTATACAGTTTATATTAAAAAAAAAAAAGAAATTAAAAAAAAAATGCAAGCATGGATGTTATTTTAACTTATGTTGGAAGATTCTGAAGAAAAGCTGATTTATTTTTAGCACATATATTTTATTGAAAATACACGTTAGCTGCTGCCTATGTTTCTTTCAAAGTTACACATAGTGACAGAAGGGTAGGATATTTAGGGAATTATTTCATTAGCCATACCCCTGTTAATAAGGATCTATGTTAATATACTTTAAAGTGTTTAAATAATAAATAGGAGTCATGCTGGTCAATGAGGGTGGGTGCTGTTTATGCAATGAATATGTGATAAAATCAGATAATAACTTTATTTTAATTTTCTTTTGTCTCAGTTATGAATCCAAGTACAGTAGTCTCTGCGTATAGGAACACCTCCTAAGAGAACACTTCGTCTAAGAGAACATCCTTGCGGTGAAACAGGTTTTTCCCATGGGAAGTGCTCTGCCTACAGGAACTTCGCTTACAAGAACACCTTCTTGGCACTGACAGTAATTCGTTCACAACTGATACAGTACTGTTTTGTATTCTGATTTCCACGAGTGCACCTCATCGCTACAAAATGGCATGGAAACAAACGGCAAAATGTGCAGCTGTTTCTCTTGCTACACAAAGTTGGAAATTGTTCGAGCTCATGAAAAAAACCTGAATCAGACACAAGTCGCTAAGCAATTTGGTGTTTCCCATTATGGTGAGTTGCTTCACCATTCTGTTAAATAATGCGCATGTCCTGTATATTGCTGCTGCATTTTGTAATGTGTGTAGGGGTGTTGTGTTAATTTAGTTTGACAGTTATTAACGTTAAGTAACGCCCATTATTTTTGCCTCTGCCTTTGTGATAGCCCGAAACACATCCGGCATAGTACATAGTGATTTTAAAATTTGACAGTGTTGTTTTGCTTTACATATGTATTTATTTATTTATTGATTCATATCGTGTCTTGTGGCTAACTCTGTCTTAGAGAACACTTTGGATATAAGAACACTTCGCTTGCTTCCCGAGGGGTGTTCTCTTAGCTGGAGAGTATTGTACTGCAAAACCTTAGAGGGCATGCACAATTTCCTTGGTGTTTTGCCGATGTGTGTTTCCTGTTTAAAAATGATTTATTCAGTATATCCCTCTTATCCATCTGAACTGACCAAAAATGTATGTCAGCTATATAATCCAGCTCTGACTGGTCTAAATAAATTAAGCTACGTCAAACAGGGCCAAGTTAATTCTTTCCAGTGTCTCGTCACAACTTCTGTGAAAGTAATTGAAATAGTGGAGAATTTAGGTAGTTTTTAACACCACCTTAATTTGTAGGTCCTTTCCTGTGCCATACTTTTGTCAGCCAGCAGGGGTCACTATGAAATGGGAGTAGGGAATAATGAAAACCCTTTGAAAGCTGAGGGAAACTTTCTGACTGGACATTACATGTAAACTTAAACTCATATGGCACTTAAAGTCCCTTCTCCCTCTATGAGACTAAACACAGGTTGCTAACAGTTTGTGGGAGAAGGTGTGTTGAAGATAACCTGCTCTAAGATGGTTTGATAATTGGATGAACTGCTTTTAGTTTGACTTAAATATAAGGCATAGTTTCTGGAAACTGTTTTGGTTTGTCTAAATCAAATGCATCCAGTCAATATCGACAACACTTCATCCTAAGGGATCTCAAAGTGCGGTACAGTACATCAATTATTAAGGGGCTGATGACTCTATAGCAGTGGTTCTCAATCTGTGGTCTGCGAACCAGTGGTGGTCCACCGGCTCCCTTCAGGTGGTCTGTGGAAAGGTTACATAATTACAGAAAGGAAGCGGCAGCATAGTTTATAGATCCCATTGCAAAACCAAAATGTGAGACCTTAAAAACTCAGCTACAGAAGCAGAAATAAAATGCATACTGGAGAATATCCAAGTAAAAAAAAAAAAGGTCTAAACTCTCCATCGTATATAGTTTTGAAGTGTCTAAAATGTACACAGTAGCTTGTAAAGTAACGGATAACACGTGACAGGGCGTGTGTTGTGTTGCATTAGCATACTGCTGTTGCTGGGGCACGAAGCGAAGCAACACAACACACAAGCTCTGGAGTGTTATCCCGCTTATAAAACGGATACAATAAAAAATTTAAAATAGTGTTTTTATTTAAAAAAAAAAAAAGATTATATGTCCTTCCGCTTTGGAGACAAAATAGTCCCTCAAACAAGGTTATATTTGTTGAAAACATTAAACTGGAGATTTTTAATGTTTCTATTTAATGTAATTAATTAAAATGAATCCAGCGTGCTGGTCTCAATCGCTCCGTAAACAGAGCTGACATAACCCACAATGTCAGCCTTGTTTTAAAAAATGCCAATCATGTATTTTTGTTAATAATGAAAAGATACAGAAAAGGAGTCAAAGACAAAGTTACTACCACTGACCTGGAGTAATGCAACAGTCTCTTGACACGGGTTGTACCGACAGACTGGAAAATAGCAAACGTAATACCGATCCACAAAAAGGGAGACAAAACCGAACCAGGTAACTACAGACCAATAAGCCTGACTTCTATTATATGTAAACTTATGGAAACTATAATAAGATCCAAAATGGAAAATTACCTATATGGTAACAATATCCTGGGAGACAGTCAGCATGGTTTTAGGAAAGGGAGATCGTGTCTAATTAACCTACTTAACTTTTTTGAGGATGCAACATTGAAAATGGATAACTGCAAAGCTTACGACATGGTTTATTTAGATTTCCAGAAAGCTTTTGACAAAGTCCCGCATAAAAGATTAATTCTCAAACTGAACGCAGTAGGGATTCAAGGAAATGCATGCACATGGATTAGGGAGTGGTTAACATGTAGAAAACAGAAAGTACTGATTAGAGGAGAAACCTCAAAATGGAGTGAGGTAACCATTGGTGTACCACAGGGATCAGTATTAGGTCCTCTGCTATTCTTAATCTACATTAATAACTTAGATTCTGGTATATTAAGCAAACTCGTTAAATTTGCAGACGACACAAAAATAGGAGGAGTGGCAAACACTGTTGCAGCAGCAAAGGTTATTCAAAATGATCTAGACAGCATTCAGAATTGGGCAGACACATGGTAAATGAAATTTAATAGAGAAAACTGTAAAGTATTGCATGCAGGCAATAAAAATGTGCATTATAAATATCATATGGGAGATAGTGAAATTGAAGAAGGGAACTATGAAAAAGACCTAGGAGTTTATGTTGACTTAGAAATGTCTTCATCTAGACAATGTGGGGAAGCTATAAAAATTCCAACAAGATGCTCAGATATATTGTGAGAAGTGTCGAATTTAAATCAAGGGAAGTAATGTTTAAACTCTACAATGCATTAGTAAGACCTCACCTAGAATATTGTGTTCAGTTCTGGTCACCTCGTTACAAAAAGGATATTGCTGCTCTAGAAAGAGTGCAAAGAAGAGCAACCAGAATTATCCCAGGTTTAAAAGGCATGTCGTATGCAGACAGGCTAAAATAATTGAATCTATTCAGTCTTGAACAAAGAAGACTACGCGGCGATCTGATTCAAACATTCAAAATCCTAAAAGGTATAGACAATGTCGACCCAGGGGACTTCTTTGACCTGAAAAAAGAAACAAGGACCAGGGGTCACAAATGGAGATTAGATAAAGGGGCATTCAGAATAGAAAATAGGAGGCACTTTTTTTACACAGAGAATTGTGAGGGTCTGGAACCAGCTCCCTAGTAATATTGTTGAAGCTGACACCCTGGGATCCTTCAAGAAACTGCTTGATGAGATTCTGGGATCAATAAGCTACTAACAACCAAACGAGCAAGCTGGGCTGAATGGCCTACTCTCGTTTGTAAACTTTCTTATGTTCTTATGTTCTTATGTTCTAATATAAAAATACATGATTGGCATTTTTAAATGCTTGGTCACTAACAAGGCCAACATTGCGGGTTATGTCAGCTGTGTTTACGGAGCGATTGAGACCAGCACGGAGGCTAACATAATAAAATTGAGTATTCTTGACCAGCCGAATTACGCACTGAAGCATAAATTGTTACAGACCACTTAGATTTAAGGCAGACTGTTTTTAAGTCGATTACCATTTCTTTGTTTCATCAAATCAATAAAAACACCAGCTGCCAAAACATTTTTGTTTTCATTAAGTTGTTGACTTGTTAAATCTTTTGTCTCTTGCTTTTAATTTTTTCTTGTAATTCTAGCCACTTGTCTACTGTCATGCCTCCGAAAAGATCAAATGTTACGAAAGGAATGTTACTCATTTTTAAAAACTTTAAAAGACCTCTCACAACAATGTGTATAGAGTTTAATATGTTGTGTATTGATAATTTATTATCAATACACTTCGGCAAAAATATGTTCCGCCGTGCATTGTACAGTACTATATAAATGCACTGTAAAAAACATCCTCAACAGCCAATCGGCGTGGAGCAACCAAACATTCTGTTTTATAAATAAAGATTCTAGCTGGAGATTCGTAGCTCTGACTGTACTGGTACCTCATGGATGTAACTTCACAGATTATTAATTCAATTTTAATTTCAATTTTAAAATAAAACAATCCCTTTTTTTTCTCTCTCGGTAAATTCGTGTTAATGAAAAGTAAACTAAATTTTAAAATAACTTTGCTCACAAACAAGCCCACCCATTTTTTATGTGGTTATTTTTCAGTCAGCTATGCTGTTATTGTGTGGTCTGCCGAGATTAAAAAAAAAAAAAATTCAGGTGGTCCGTGAACAAAAAACCACTGCTCTATAGCATTTTGAAAGCAGTTAAAAGCTAAAGAAAACAAAACAGGTTTAGAAATAAAAAGTCAGTCAAGTCAGAGTCAATATCAGTTCGCTTGGCGAGTTAGTCCCAAATCACTGGAGCATTGTGGGTAAATATCCAGGCCATCCGAGGTGAACCGTCTTGCCACAGGGATTTCCAGGAGAACAGCTTCAGCCCGTTCTCAGAGAACGCTTCACCAGTTAAGAGATCTATTGTGGCCTAAGGTCATGCAGACCTTAAATAAATGTTGTTATGGATCTTGAAGTCAAACACAAACTTGCTCTGGAAGCCAGTACTGAATAGAGGTTGTCATGGACCTTTTTACTTGAAACAATCCCTCTGATTCACTACTTATGAAGCTAGGAAGGTCATTTTGTGACTGCTTTCCTTGAAGAAAGACACATACAGTATTTGCTATCCAATTCTTTAATGCTCAATACCATGGTATGTGCACCAAATGACAGTAAAACATATGGTGTAGCACAGGGAAGTATGATGAACCAGAGTAAAGCACAGTAATTGCAGTTATTGGATGGCAAAAGCAGGGTGAACTAAAAATGTACCGTGGATAACACCAAATCATTACCCCTAATATAAACATCAATCATGTTGCGTTCTTCATCAGAAAGCAGACTTTATATCCCCCAAAGATAGTTTTAGCTCCCACCACCACCATCTCAAAAGCTGCCTGTTACTATCCCATGCTGTGAATCTGATAGGTATTCTCCTGCTACTACTTACAGCAGTAATAGGTTATAAATGCTCAAGCTGGGGTACTAAACCTTTGTTTAATATCTAGATGACACCTCCTGCAGCATCTGACTTCCCATGGAGGTCTGCCATCTATTTACAAAGCAGGCCCAACCCTGCTTAGCTTTTAAGAGTTGAAAAGAACAGACCTCAGTTGCGGTCTAGCGGCAATGCAAGTGCAGTGTTTAAATATCTTTGTTTTCTTTATCAAATCTTGTTCTTGGTACAGTCCTGAAAATAAATTGTTGCTCTTTGGGTACCAGGAATGCAACAGTCTTTATGACTTGCTTTAAAAATATCAATGAAGTGCGAATAGTCTAGTTAATCTGATTTTAAGCAAATAATCAGGTTTTGCTGTGAGAATGTGTTTTTTCCACAGGTCCTGCCAATTCCTTTGTTATTGAGATTATTTCCGAACTTGGCTTCTTTACTTAATGTAATATTGCTAGATAACTCAATACTCTGGAATAATGTATTCACTGTTGCAATAATAATAATTACTGCAATTATGATGAAGAATAAGTACAGTAGCTTCAAACTATATTTTCTTATTTGTTTTCTGTCCCCTTATATTTTTACAGTCAGTCTGAACTTTTTATATGTCTGTGTTCTTAAGTTCAAGTTGCCTGCCAGAGAGATACAGTATGTAACAGACTATATCAGACACAGTATCTCTATATACACAAGAACCAGCACCATCTAGTGATCTGCCACTGTGGATCAGGTTTTCTAGTATTTTCTTGGGCACACATAGCTGTGCACTAGATGGTGCTGACACTAATATAAAGACACCTTGACTAATCTAGCCTATGTTACATATGTATATGGCAGGCACTAGAACCGAAAAGCAGCACAATATTTGAGTAATTGAAATATGAACCACTCAGCAAACATCATAAAAAGGGGACACTTTGAAGCTATTTACTTTTTTACTTTTTTTTTTTTTTTTACCATGTTCTGCTTCTTTGTGTTTTACCATTCTCCCACTATACTTAGCTTTGCTGTTGCCATGGAACCCTGCAATAAAATAAAATGTCCACAACCACATTAAAGCTCCCTTGTAAGTAGTACAGCAGTAGTACACAGACATACTTCTTACAACTAATAAAATATGTAAAACGTAAACGACCGAATACAAAAAAGAACCTGTTTCATTTAGTTTTTGTGTTTGTTTGTTTGTTTGTTTGTTTATTGTTTTTGTTTTCATTACAAAACTGCAGCAAAATGTGTTAAATACGTTTAAAGTTAAGGGGGTAAAAAGGTAGTAATTAGCACCCAGGAGATGAGAGGCTGTGAACATTAAAGCCCTCATGGGGGCTGCAGCTGGAGAACAAACAGAGACCACAGGAGTGATCTCTATCTTTCCACAGTCCCTCCGAATATCTCCCTCCCACCTAGGTTTTTTCTTCCTAGCTTCTTGTTCAACTGATCCTTTCCTGTATCTGTTCTTTGCACCTCACATGAATAGCAAATAATTGACTAATTTGGAACTGTCATTGCAAAGGTGGCCTGAGGGGCCGCAATAACAAAGCCCCCCGCTTGAGTAAAAAACTGGCAAACAAAAGCCTGATGAGGGAAGGCTGCTGATCGGGTCTCTGCCGGTGTTTTCACAGGTGCTGACTATGAAATGAGGCTTTCATTTCACGCGGTTAAGAATGAGAAAGGTTTGTAACAAGGGGAGGGGAACCCTTTTGTTTTCACTATGCTCCATCTCTTCTTTATATATCGTCCCATTCTTCTTCTGCCGCAGCTGTTGAAAGGGGGCTGAATGGCAAAGGAACCTGAAGGTGGTTTCAGAATTGTAGTCTTGAATTATGTTGTAAATGTTTGGAACATGGAGGCAGCTAGTTAGCCAGACAATGTAAACCCCAGGAATGGCTTAAGCTGGCCCTGTTGAAACCAACACTACAGCACAGGATTCAATGTAGACATTCAGGCTTACTAGTCAAAAAAATCCCTTGATATTAAATATCACCAGCCAGCAGCTGTCTTTTTTTAACTCAAAGGGAAAATAGTTTTTGTTTTACATCAGTTGATATTAAAAAATAGCACTTTTCTGTTAACTTTTATCAACAAGATTACTTTAATAGCAGCAAATATATGTTTTATTTCATTCTTGATTTATTACTCTGTAAAGTAACATTTAAATAAATGAATAAAAAGATACAAAATATTCCTACAAATGAGTCTTAAAGACCCTTTAAACAAATGCTACCCTGTTTCATAGATACAGTATATTCAGCTTTAAAGTTAGTGTAGTTATTATTAATAATGTTTATATATTAACAAACCATTAATGACATTTTAAACATTTGCTAATTTGTTTGTATATTGGTTGTTAATAAACAAAAAGCACCCCTTAAAATAAAGCACAAAATGTTTTCTATTAAACTGTTATATATTACCTTATTTATTTATTTATGTTTTTAATGCTATTGTGCTTGAGGTAAACAAAGTTTGGTAGTATTATTATTTTGATACCTCATGTCCAGTCAATTGCTGCATAGTATATATTTTTGGAAGAGTCCTTTTGTATCTTCGCTTTGTTTTAACTTTTTTATTCAACCATATAGTATATCGATTTAGGAATTCTAGGAGCTTCTAATATTTTGATCTTTGGTTTCTTATTATAGCACTATTGTTTTGTAGCCTTGCATATCCTAGTGTTTTGCATAAAATCATAAGAAAAGGTCGCCCATTTGGGACACGATGGGATTTCATTCACCTCACTAGTGAAAAGCCCAGCTTGAGGGAACTTTTATTCTACAGAATACTTCATGCTGGGATATTGACGTTACTGGTGGGAAAGGTCAACAATAGGTCAGTGATGGGTTAATGCAATTAAAAAATCAGGCAGCTCCCTCCACCCCAGGGTAATTACAATGTTAAATGTGTAAACTTTATCAATTCTCAGCATTACAATTGTGACAGTTCTCTCTCTTCCATAGAAAAAACACTAGTACCAATTGTTTCATATGGGCTGTGGCCATTCTCCCTTAGTGAATAGACCCTTAGGATGATTTACTCAATACAGAAACTGCTATCAGTTTTAAGAAACATTTAAAATATATGGCAGATTACTTAGAGAAAGCAAAAAAAACAAAAAAATGAGCGGACAAATTCCTTTGGAATTCCAAAGTGTTCCAGTTAAATGAAGTCCAGGTGTCTAGCTTGGATTATTCCTGTGGGATGTACATCAATAGCCATCTGAATATTAATTTATTTACATGGATGACTTATTGAGAGATGCATAACTTATCAGCAAGAATGGCAGGCAAAATATATTGCATTCTGGTTTTACAACACATGTAACGTAAAATAAGGCTTGATCCTATATGCCTCAGGAACTGGTTGGATTGTACACTGCAGATGCAACTGGCAGCAACCCCAGTTTGATATTGTAACAAGATGAGATTTACAAACTGGCTTCATGGTGCAGATGTGAAATTGTCAAGAATGATCTCCTTGAATCAAGATGCTAGGGTCAGAAGTATAGTTTTTACTTCAAGTCACACTTTATAGTTATGTACAAACTAAGGGCAATTAGGTTCTACTAACTGTATCTTTTATATAAGAAAAGCAGCATACTGTACATATTACTTTATAAAATATGCACTTTACTTGATCTATGTTTGACTAATATTTTAAATATTACCCTGACCTTTTATAACCCACTAGAAATGTATTATTACCTGGAATCTTTCAGAGATACTGGACTTTATTAACAAAATCTGAACCAGTATGTATGTCTAATTAAATGCCATAGGTCTAATTAAACAGTTAAACCCTTTGTTGAAACAAGACTCTCAACTCAATAGTTATCTCTGTAAAAAGGTCCTGCTCTGGAATAGATTGAAAAAGCCACCAATAACTACCATAACTAAATCAATTTCAAACCTTATTTCATTCAAAACATTTTATTTGTATTTTTATAATCATTCTTTAATTCAAATAACAGGAAGACTTGTTCTGATTTGTATTTTTCATTGTATTGTTTTATTGTACACAGTGTATAGTTTATCTGTCACTGTAGTCTTAACTCTTAACAAGAACAAGAATAAATTAATAATGTATCTTTTAGTTTATAAATGTAACATGATTTGTTCAGCATTTGTAAATGTGAGCCTTCTTTCTCCTTCAGACAGAAAAAGGCATTTTAGTGTCAGTGTTCACAACTTTCCCTGCGTTGTGTTCAAATTTATGTGACAATGTAGCAATACTGATTTTGCTGGAGGGTGCCATATTTATCTGTATAGCTATGCCAGTAAAAGAAAACATGTTTTCCTAAGTTAAAGGGTGATTATCCAGTAGGCCGAACCTCATGCAGATTTTATTTGTGTGATGGGCAGCATCTCAGTTTAGCTCACCCTGCCACATTCCAGAGTCAGCAGGGTGCTTCTCATGTAAATTCCTTGGCTAGCATGCTGTGCAAATCTGGAGCAAACAGATGGGAGGTTTCAATGGATGGATGAGACATACCCAGTTAAAGCTTTCAAATGCTCATACTATAAGCCACTCATTTACAAAATACTGTATCTCAGGAAAATACATTACTTATGATTGTTTTCCTTCAACAAAAAACTATGACTGCAGACACAGGACAGAGGCCTTTTGTGTTTACCTTCTCTTAGTTCAATTTGTTTTCCTAAAAAAAAAAAATCAAATGGTTTTGAAGTTATTTTAAGTTAAGAATAAATTCATAAACAGATACATAACCCTGCTACTTTCTGTTCCAGTGTGCATTATTTTGGTCAACAATGGGTATCACATGTTCTTAGCCAATGCATATCTTATCATGCAGTACTTATAAGACCTTATATCACTTATTTAAATGTAATACAAAATTCATTTAGTCATAAGTCGGTGCATAATATTGAATTTGCATTCATTTATCATCAATCCACGATACATGTAACACAAACAATATTATTTACTTTACCAATCACTTATTTTAAGTGTAATTTTAAGTGTAACCACTATATGCCACCCAAATCATTACATGAGACTCATGCAGAGAACAGCTGGCAACTACGTTTTATGGAGCAAATTTAGCAGAAGACAAAAGTTTCATCCAATGACTTTTTCTGTGTCACGACCTAATTTTATACTTTTACATTTAATGAGTAATTTGGCTTTAAACAAGAGTCACATTATTTCAACAGCCAAGGAGGTGGAACGTTGACAAATTGCTTATGATCTGCTTGTCTGCTTCTCCTTAGGGTACGTATATTAATCAGTGCTTCCTCAGGTTATGATGTGTCAAGTAGCTGACAGCCATTGACAGACATACTGCATGTAGGGACTTCTTTCTACAAGCCCAGGTCTAAAAACTCTTGAAGTCACAGCATTTAAGTCTGCACTAAGGCATTTCACTCGAGGTGCAGGATTGAAAGAAACTGTGTATTCAGGTATGTAAATCAGGTATGGTAACTTGAGTGGGCTGAAGACATTTGGGCAGCAACTTGCTGCCACCTCATAATCACCCTTTTCAGATTAATGCAGATGACTTCCATCAGTTGCTTAATGATATATGGCAATGATAGATGTGCTCATAAATTAGGTAATCTCTATTGTTACACCAAATTGAAAATCCAGCTATGGGGTACTACACCTCATCATTAAGGAGGGAAATGTGAGCTTTAGATTACTTTAAATGACAGTTTTTTTTATTGCTTGTGTTAGCTTGGGAGAATAAAGGCTGGACTGAGCAGATCTAAATAGTTTATGTCTTCTTAATTTTCCGTGATTTCCGTGAGGATGGATTTGTTGGCTGATTGTTGGTACAATCAGGGACAGACTTATTCTAGTTAAATACTGAGCTAAAACCCTCTTTAGGGATTCTTCATATGCTTGGAGTGGCTAAGGGTTTTTGTGTCAAGACAGCTCTGGGGTAAAACTGAGAGGAATTAATGTTTTCTTTCTCTGAGTCCTGTGGCCAGCTGGAGAGGCGGCTAATCCATCATCAGCTCCAAAGCCCCCCCAAGGAATTTAACATTAAAGACCTCCTTCAGTGGCCTTGCTCAATTCACACAAGGAATCTTGGACAGTTGCAAAAAAGCTGGAGATGTGGAATTTCCTGTTATGTACATGTGGGTCTGTCATAACAGCCTGAATTATCTTCGCTGAGGTGATACGCTTTTTATAAGGTTGTTCATTTCTGCATGTCGGCAGCAGTGTGGAGTAGTGGTTAGGGCTCTGGACTCTTGACCGGAGGGTCGTGGGTTCAAATCCCGGTGGGGACACTGCTGCTGTACCCTTGAGCAAGGTACTTTACCTAGATTGCTCCAGTAAAAACCCAACTGTATAAATGGGTAATTGTATGTAAAAATAATGTGATATCTTGTAACAATTATAAGTCGCCCTGGATAAGGGTGTCAGCTAAGAAATAAATAATAATAATAATGTATGTATGTTTTCTTTATTAAGAACATAATAACATAAGAAAGTTTACAAACGAGAGGAGGCCATTCAGCCCATCTTGCTCGTGTGGGTGTTAGTAGCTTATTGATCCCAGAATCTCATCAAGCAGCTCCTTGAAGGATCCCAGGGTGTCAGCTTCAACAACATTACTAGGGAGCTGGTTCCAGACCCTCACAATTCTCTGTGTAAAAAAGTGCCTCCTATTTTCTGTTCTGAATGCCCCTTTATCTAATCTCCAATTGTGACCCCTGGTCCTTGTTTCCTTTTTCAGGTCAAAAAAGTCCCTTGGGTCGACATTGTCAATACCTTTTAGAATTTTGAATGCTTGAATCAGATCGCTGCGTAGTCTTCTTTGTTCAAGACTGAATAGATTCAATTCTTTAAGCCTGTCTGCACATGACATGCCTTTTAAACCTGGAATAATTCTGGTTGCCCTCCTTTGCACTCTTTATAGAACAGCAATATAATTTTTGTAGCGAGGTGACCAGAGCTGAAGACAATATTCTAGATGAGGTCTTACTAATGCATTGTAAAGTATTAACATTACTTCCCTTGATTTAAATTCAACACTTTTCACTATATAGCCGAGCATCTTGTTGGCCTTTTTTATAGTTTCCCCACATTGTCTAGATGAAGACATTTCTGAGTCAACATAAACTCCTAAGTCTTTTTCATAGATTCCTTCTTCAATTTCAGTATCTCCCATATGATATTTATAATGCACATTTTCATTGCCTGCATGCAATACCTTACACTTGATCCTTCATATTTAAAGTTAAAGACACGTGGATTTCTTTAACTATTCATTCCATTTTAAATGATCAATTTCCTTCAGTTTGCTCCTTAACCCTAAAAAAAAAATGGTAAGTGTGGTGATTTAATTAAATAATACTGCACAGGGAGCGTTGCACTGGGTTAGGTGCTCTCAGGGGCCAGGGAAGCAAAATCTACCAGTACAGAGTCACCTCATCACGCTACAGTGTCCCCTACCAGCCAGGCATCCGATGGGCTTAAGCTTGTCTGGCCCTTGTCCGCTGACCCACTCTCAAGAATCTGGGTGTAAAGAAGCAGTAAGTTCGTAGACATCCACTGACCTTCAGATCTGATGCGCTATTGTGGTGAGTTACTGTGGTGAGGGAACATAATTGGACATTAAATTGGAGAGAAATATGAGAATAAAATAATTAGGCACTCAAAAAAAAAACAGTAGCTGTATAAACTGTTTCTTAATGTAATGAGCCACAGGGCAATTTGTGTTGCAGCTGTCAAGAGACAAAGAAAGACTTCATTCTTCTGTAGTACATAATCTAACTTTATTTCCCCAGCACAAGCCGTTCAGAGAGGTGAGGGGAACTAGGAATGTAATACACTGGGGATAAAGCTCTTGCATACTTTGTAACTGGCTATTCAACACTGAAAGATAATACCAAGGCAAGACATGGAAACTACCCCTGCATTTTATTGAAAAGCGATTAGCTATATATCGATATGCTGATCTACAATCCCTCCAAAGAAAGTCAGGATGTGCGATCAATCACGTGACATGTACATTTTAGAACAGAGAAACAAGTTCTGCAGGTAGAGTTGTAAGGGAAGTTAATTATGAAAATACAAAAGACCTGCTAAAACACATACTGATCCAGTGAGAAAATGTAATCCAGACCCTCAAATGCTGACGGCTTTACAAATTGTTTCGGATTTTTCAGTATCACTACATTACCGTTAGCTATAGCCCTTGGATGCACATTTTCTTTTGCAGGAAATTGGGCTTTTAACAAGATGCACTGATTTATGTCCTGGTATTTAGACATATCTTTGGGCAATACCTTCTGCAAAGCTTTTCAAGTTGTTAATTAAAAATTTGCATTAAGTTTAATCAAAGTTTTCAGTGGAGTTCTCATTGCTAAACATTGGTAAAACATGCCAAAACAAGTAGCAATCTACTGTAAAACATGCACATTTTTATATGAAAGATATTTTTTTTAAAAAAACCAAAAACTGTAGAATAGTATTATAGTACTAGTGTATTTACTATTTGAGTCAAACACCATATTCACTTTACCTTATTACATGTTGAAAATGTGACTGTATGAAGTAAATGACAATCACTGATTACACATTTTTAGGTACTATGATTATAGTGTAGTAATATTATGTATTATAATTCCATAGGTAGTTTAATGTTGTTGCAACCACAACCACTATTTTTATTATTTTACACTCAGGGAGGATAACACAATGAAGGTAAAATTATTTAATTATAATTATAATTGATAAATTATGGGCCCTTATCAGAAAACTATATAGGAATGTTATGTTAAGGACTATTTTATGATGCCATTTTTGATCAAGTTTATTTAAAAAAGAACTGTTTAATGTTAGTGAATGTTTATAAACTGTCTTCAAAAACAATCCTTGGGAAAAACAGTCCATCATTTTTTGAGGTTGTTCGGGAATAAGGCAGATTTTCTGCATCGTTATCACAAGACGTCAACTACACTCTTCAAGTTTTAAGTTGCTGACCATTCCCTTACTTAGGTGTGTCATTCTGGGAGGTCGGAGTTTTTCAACTTGTGCTCCCTCCCTCTGGAATTCCCTGCCTACAGTTGTCAGAAATTCTGACACTGGAGGAATTTAAGTCTTTATTAAAAACATATTGTTTTTCCAAGCTTATGGAAAATAGACATTTTATATTTTAATTGTTAGTATTTTAATTGTTAAATGTTTTAAGCTTGTTTTGTAAAGCACTTTGAGATGGTTTGCCATCAAAGGCACGATATAAAAATGGATCTGAAAAATAGTATTGTGTGTGAAGCAAGAATTGAATTAAAAAACGGATGTGACCGACATAAAAGTATTGTGATTTCAATATTAAAACAGTTTGTTTTCCTGGCCTGTTCAGCAAGCAGCAGCCAAAGATATTATGTATTACATTTTCAAGCCTAAAAACTCTGGTGTGGAAGATTGCGATAGGGGTATTATTTCTGTCATGTGTCCCTTGGAGAGGATACCAAGCTCAAAGTAAATTAGTGAAACATTTGAATGAAATAGTCAACGGTCTGAATGTTTTCACAGCTGTTTTTTCTTTATCAGCTAGTTTTCTTGGAGATCTTATTTCTCCTCATATGGGTGGGTTACATGTGTGCCAGAAAGCCAACAGGGGAATGTTTACTCTCAGAAGCAAAATAATCTTTCCCTTTTTCTCAGATGAGGAAAATAAACAGTAGATATTTATTAAAGAACAAAAATTATTTATTTGGTAAAGAACAAAAGTACAATTAAACAGAAGCTTAATTGGGTAAAGTTTAGCTTTCTTTAGTATCCCCACTGGTTTGAATGTACTTAATTAGTAACAGTATGGCATTTTTTAGTAGGCCTCATTTCATAAACTATTTCTAATTAATGGCACTAAGGACCACAAATGAAACACATTGACGCAGAATTAAGTACTGCAGAAAGGCTTTTCAAATGTACATTATTACCTTTAATTATACTTTCAAACCTCTTATTTTAGCTATTATGTTTGGGTATATAGCTTTTTATATTTCCTTGTATCACTGTATGACTTCTTGTCAGTTTATTTCAAGTATGACAAGCCCATTAATTGTAGGCACCTATATTTATCCTCCCTTAAAAACTTATTTTCTCTTCAAAACATACAGCATTTGGTTCTGTTTCAAGATTGCAGGTACTCCTGACTGTGGCAGGGCAAAAGCCCTGCACATGTAAGTAATGTATTGTTGTGTATATGTCAAGTTTAAAGTTGAAAAATATTGAAATTAAATGTGTACTTGATATGGCAGATTTTTGTTTTGTAAATAAATTTGAAAAGTTTTGAATTTAAGTTTGGCAGGGATGGGGTTAAACCAAAGGTGCGCAAACAAACTTTTATCACAGGCTGCAAATCCAGAAAACTAGTTTAACCTAATGTGTATAGTGGGCCGCACATTACTATTATTTATGTAAGGTAGAAACCATGACAGACCGTGCGGTTCCCATGATATATACCACGCCTGGTTTATACCGCTTATAACACGGCTACCTGTCATTTGTGGGAAGAAAAATAATTAAAATAATTCAAACACATTTAAATTAAGAGAAAACCAGAAACATTTATTGTGTATACATACATAGTGTAATATAGTCCCAAATTTAATTTAATTTAATTCATTGTTCGCTTATTAAAAATAAATTGTACATGTTTGTTTATTGTGAATTTCTGCATTGAAAATGCCATCTCATTAGAAACTAGAGGACTGAGCACAAGCTGTGATAATGGGCGGAGTTTCAAATGACACTAAGGAAGTAAGGGGAGCAGCTGCGATGGAGGCTGAAGCCGGATCTTGAAGTGAGTTTGTGAACCCGTTATAAGCGAGTCACACATATTCTAGTACGTTTTCATTCTTTTGGATCACTAAATATGTTTTTGTTAGTTGTCAGACACCCTCGCGTCCAAGTCGTGCCAGATTAAGTTTACGATCAAACCAGATTTTCTGCACCAATCCGTTCGCGGTGTCAGTGGACAGTACCTCAGTTTCCCGCAGATGCTTCAAATACAGGCTGGTAATTCGGGGGGTGGTGCCTGGTGCCTGGCCTTGTCTTTGCCTGCTTTGTTTTCTTCTGTTTCATTTAGCTGTTCCTCATCTACTGCTATGTGTCTGCTCTTGCTGGTGCACTTATTTATTTATTAATTTATTTATTTCAGATGGACAGCTGTCTTCACTCAGAAAGCTGGTGTTGTACCAGTTATGTGGAGTTTCATCCCCAAATATATTAAAGGAAATAGGCGAAATGCCACTCATTTTTGGCTGTGATTTTGTAACTAATAACAAATAAAATGGCAGTTTGTCATGGAATTTAGAATGTAGTGGTGCGTAGTGATTTATTCAGTGTGAAGCGGCTCAGTAGTATGCAAGCCTTGCTACACACTATATATACGCACGGTCATGTGATGCTGTTTAACCAATCAGAGGTTGTTATTTTTCCAAGCCATGTTTTTTATATATCGATACACATCACAAACAAAAATATACAAAACAATTAAAAACAAAGCATTAATATCGTGCTGTTATACCATATACACATGCATTGCACAGTAATACAAAACAAATGACATATTTACTTGCTGAAGCGGTTTTTATTTTAGCTGACGAGTTGTTCAGTTGTAGCAGGCAGCAATGTAGCAAAAGTCACAGGGCAGTGTGCTGCGTTTTATGCGAAAAATTAGAAAAAGCAAGTCAACAAAGTAAAAAAAAAAAAAAAAAAAGTGAAATGGAATTAATACACTGGGCCGCAGTCAGACGGTAAACAGGCCGCGGGTTGCGTGTCCCTGGGTTAGACCCATCTCTGCCAAATTCATGTGGGCTGCAGCTTAATTGGTGACACTATGTAATACAATTTTTGTTCCTGGGTAGTAAGTGTTATTTCCTAATTGCTTATGCCTCAAAAGTATAGAAAATGGCTATTATTCCCCACAAACTTTGCTTTTGTGACCAGGACAGGAACAGGAACCAAAAAAAAAAAATAATAATTGTTACACGGTGTGATCAGTTAAGCCCAGCCACATAAAAATGGGGCTAGAAAGCCAGTTCTTTTGTTCTAGTTCCAGCAAGTGTGCAGCCTCACAACTGTGTAGAGAACCAAGGTGAGGGAACCGTGTAGGGATTAATTTTAGTGTGTCAGAGAGCAGGTTCCAGAGTGTTATTATTTTGAATACCCTGTATCTGTATGTCCTCCTGCACTAGGGCTATCATTGCTGGTACCCTAGTGGCGGCCACCTGTCACTGCAAGGTACTAAACCCCCCTGTTACACCGACTCTTTACAACAGCCCTTATTTATTTGAAATCTTTAGTCTGTTTTTGACTCTTGTGTATACATTTTTACTACTGAACAAATGTTGCTGAAATACTGAAACGATTCTAAATATACTGCACACTGATGCTACTGGAATATAGGTGGGGGGCGGGGGTCCAGGTTCTTCAATCCATATTTGTGTATCCACCCTTAGTTATAGAGTTTCCAAGAAACGATCTGAACAAAGCCTTCAATCAGTTTTACTGTGCCATTACCGGGGGGGGGGGGGGGGAGGGGGGTGCAACTTGGGTGAGGGAGTATTGATGTCAAAGGACACACATGAAGCACCAACAAATTGAAAGCATATGTTGAATCTTTTTTTTTTCTGAACACAGTATACCTCTACAAACACTAATCCCTTCAGTCCATTTTGTTTTTAAATAGCTCAACTGTGCTGCTGCAATCTGCTGTTATTTTGCTTAGACTAGTGTCTTTAAGGCTAGATTTACTAAGCTTTTGCTTCAGAAAAAAAAGAGTAGAAAAACAGTTAATGGAGCCAACAGGTCCATGATAAGTAAACTTGATCAAGTTTCATGGAAACAGAATTAAATAAAACGTTTCAAAACTAGTAAGAAACTACTTATGTGTAATACACACAGGAGTCGTTACTTTAACCTTCAGAGCTACTAAGAGTTTCAAACTCCCTTTATTTGTATATTGACGTTGTTCGTTGTTTTAAAGTAATCTCAGGAATATGTGGCCTTAACTTTCGGTTGTTTCTTTTGGGGAAAAAAAGTGGTGGAAACTTTTGACTGGAGGAAAAGGCAATCAGGCCCCTAAATGGAGTTGCATGCAGTTGTGTGGAGCTGTTAGACACGCCACATGTTTTGATTGACCAATTGATCAGTCATTTGATTCCTGTGCAAACAAAGCTAGAGCAGAAAAGCTGATGTCACCTGACATGGAAAAACGGTTAGGAAGCATGTGGCCCATATCCAACTTTTGAAATGAAAATGTATTAAAGAACGTGGGGTACATAGATTCATAATAAAATACATGCCAAGGGGGCCTTTACTGCTTGTGGTCTTTCAAAACCAGTCGATAGGGAAAAAGATATGTGGCCTATTTGTTTGACTCTTTGTTCGGCACTTTGCCTCGCAGACATTTTTATTGAACTGTCTTTGAAATTGTTTATTTTCTAAGCTTGATTGGAAAATCTCGAATAATAAAGTTATGGAATTTTACAAAAAGTTTGTATTTTTGCGTTTTCATATTTATACATGCATAACTTCAGTAAGTAAAACAGACCATTACATTTAAGCTGAAATACTAAAGCAAAGGATTATACTATTGAAATGGATACGTAAGTAAATGTACCCAGAAGTATTTAAATCCAGGCACATGCAAACAAAGGAATATATCAGCTGACATTTCCAAACATACATTAACAAAATAAAAAATACTTTTGACATCCCCAGGAAAAAAAGAACACCATTTATAATACAAGCAGTTAACTATTTTTTATGTTGTAAAAAAAAATCTATCACACAACTTACCTACTTGCTGATCCATCAAAAAAGATAATCTTGACACAATGAGAATTATTATAAGGAAAATATGGGCCTGACTGTTAGCAAGATCAGTGTTTGATTCTGTTTTTTTTTTTTTTTTCAGAAATAAAAATGAAACTTCTATAAAGCACTGATGAAGGCAGTTGTTGATGGCCAAAAGGTTCCTTATAGTTTTTTTTTTTTTTATGTTTGAATTACCAATAGCATTACAAGATCAGTAAATATACTGTACTTAAAATATCTCTAACATACCAGTTGTAAAAGATGTGATTCTTTTCCAAGGGGTTTACTAAATTAAACCACAATAAAATAATACCTATGAAGACATTAGCCGAAACTTGTGTGTTTGACTTTCAAAATTCATGTTTGAGAGTTTTGAAGTTATGGATAAAAGGGGCAAGAAACAACATCAATGTTTAATTCAAAACGATCTAGAAACAACCTAATTGATTGTAGAAGCAGTTCATTGTTTTGAATGATTTTTTAAAAAATGTGTATTACTTTGATAAAATGAGGATTGCTTCAAACTAAGAACTGATATATTATAAGGATTTGGTGTTTTCTGTCAGCACTGAAGTATTGCTAGCTAATTAAGATTATTTTTAAATGCGGGTTCATACTGTGCAATCAACTTGAGGGGAATAAAGGTGTATATCCCTGTAGCTACCCCCACACTGGCACATGAAAGCCTCTCCATCGAGATTAGCTTTTTTAGGAACAAGATCAAAGCTTAATTTCCTTGTGAGCATCCGATATTAAAGGCTAAGGTTAAACCCAACTCTCATCACATCTGATCAGCTCTGCTGCTATCTCTCAGCTACCTGATCAAGGCTGAATAAGGGACTGCTTCAAAATGGGGGTCAGTGACAATATTAAATGTTATTCCCTCTACTTGATGACTAATGAAAAATACTTCTACAGAGGTTCCATTGCTAAGCCCCACATACAAGAATTTGCTCTCATTACATTGTGATTTTGCTACTGATGACATTACACCTCAGCAACTTGTGGGGCTAAAGGATGTTTAACTGCTTACAGGCTTTATATCATATCCCTGGACAAAGCATTAATAACATGAGATGCCATTCATTTTAAGCAAAAAGGAAAATGACACTCCTAAAAGAGCTGCTAGAAGCAAACCTTAAAGATGTGTACATTGGTTCTAATTTGACTGTATGTGAATTCCTTCATTTTGCTGATCTACTGAAATCAGTTTTCTTGGCACTATGATTTGTATTATTTACTTAACTTTTTTTGTGTAAAAACTACCAGAACATTTTCACATTAGAGGCTAATCCTTACAAAAGGCCATTGATATAACCATGCTTGTAGCTACATAGCACAAGAAAAATCAGCCTGTGAACAGGAAGTATTGGAGACAAGGCCAAGCTCAGAACAGGTTTACTGTTGCCATGGCTACAATATATGAAGTTACATATACCAAGGATCAGCAGATCTCCAAAGAATGATGCACTGTCTGCACTCAGCAACTGGATATATAATCCAAATTAGTCAGCCAAGCTTATATCCGTCTTGTGGCCTAATGCTGTAAATGAAAAGATGTTACTCAGTAAGTTTGTGGTTCATATAAATACAGTTTGAATTTTAGCATTATTTACATGTAAAGTGTTTTTCAAAGCACATAAGTGATTAATAATTGAATATTAAGACTCATTAAGATTTCCTTTAAGCTATACAAAATAAATCCATTATAAACAGTATCTGTAATTTCTTTATTCAGCATATCATGACTGTGTACATGTTTAAATTTAAAAGGAAGTACTGTTTCTCAAACCATCCTCAACGATACATCCCCAGTAATGGAAAGTTGTCCAAAAAGTAATCAAAATTGGAAATAGTCAGTAGACAGAACTACATTAAATAAAGAATACAACTGAATAAAGAAATCCCTTAAAGCGAAGACACTGGGATGGCAGAATTTAGGTCAACTTAAGCAGTGCACAATAAAGTGGGCACTGCCAGCTTAATGCTGCCGCAGGTTATTAAGCTTAATTAACGGACAAGGGCAATATTATTATTGATCTTCCAATAGATTCATTCAGTGGTACAATATGCAGCACCACTGTAGAGGTGGAAGTCAGGTTTTATTAGGTTTTTTCTTGTATAAGCCATAGCATTTTGCTTCTTAAAAAAATAAATATTTTGTTTTTTTACTAGTACTTTATTCGGCATGTGCAGATATTTGAAATACTGTGCAATGTTATATATTTAATCCCATACTGGGATTAAATTCCACTAGCAGGAGTCAGACCATGCATCTATAGGGCTAGATAATGTACCAGGATGTTAATAGCAAGCAAGAATATTGATGTTAAAATGTGGTTATCTTACTTCATCATTTCAAGCTTTAAAATGCTTCAGTTGAGACGGGTTCATTTCAGATCCAGAAAATCAACTTGGCTTTCCAGATAGCTTCTCAATCTATTGCCTGAGGTTAGCTGATGGGGCCATTCCATGTAGACACCATCACAATGAGATGTGTATTGCCTCAACATTTCTGCCACAACAAAAAGAACAGTGTAAGCAGTGGAGGGAAACGGTCCTTATTGGTTTGTGCAAAACATTCCCAGTGATTAGTAAGTCTAAGTAAGTATCTGTCTCATGAGTAATGTGTATTACAATTTGAAACGTGTAGGGAATTTTATGTTTTGCCCTTTGCTGTAATATGATCCCGATAGCCCAATTGTCTACGTTGGGGGGAAAAAAAAAACAAAAAAACATTGTGGTATCGACTCAAGCTTAACATTATGAATCAATATGTCCTAATTAAATTAGGTTTCTCATTCATTTTTTAATTTATTTGTATGCAAAACAAATTAATTAAATTATTATTATTATTATTATTTATTTCTTAGCAGACGCCCTTATCCAGGGCGACTTACAATCATAAGCAAATACATTTCAAGTGTTACAATACAAGTAATACCAATTGCATCCGTATGTAGTGATACCCTGAAGCATTTGTGGACATGAGGTTGACCCTGCTTGTGTCCTATTGATAGACACACACTTGCTCTGGCTGCTACTTTTGTATGTTGCTAAAGCATTAAATTGAATTACCTATTATGTTACTGTTCATTAAAGCTGCAGTTTTTGACAGTAAAATAAATGTTCCACTTAAATTGAATTTGTTGGAATCTTACTACATTTTGCTGTTGTTTAGGCTGATGTACATACTTCAGAAAGCAGACCTCTTTAACAATTTTAAAACGGTATGAGACCCTACACCTTTAAATTAAATAAATATGTAACTGATATACCCACATCTGTAATAACAAAATGAAATGATCATAATTAATAAAAAATGTAAGTGTGACATACTTAAGATGGACAGGCACCCCTTTTATGCCCCTTGATCTGGTTACCCTTAATAACTTGTGCTAAAGAAGTTTAGTTACGATTGAATTGAATAGGTGGTTCTGTAGATATGTCAAATTATATGTATGTGTATGTGTGGCAGTGCGCCCCGCCCCTGTGTGCATTTGTGTGTTATGTGTTGTATGTTAAGTGTTGTGTGTAAATGTCGGTGTATAGTCATTGGTACACGGGATATAAACGGGTCTGTGTTTCACGTGTGATTTAAAAGGTAGATTTGTATTTAGGCACGAGGAGGGCACAAATCACTTCACGTGCTGGTTAAATGTAATATGTGAGCACGGGGGTTGCACAGAATTAATTCACGTGCTGGGATTCAAGTGAATAATTAATTAGTAATTGAATCCCAGCACAATAGTATATATAGACGCACATTTCATTCACTCAGGGTTAGGTGTTCGGTGAGTGGAGAACGGGTTTGGAGACGGAGGTAATTGTAAAAGTAAAGTAAATAGTTACATCTGCTCACCGTGTTTTGTTCGTCTGTCTGTGCACTGTCTAGTCCGTTTTGTGTGTCTATTTATTTTGGCGCAAGTGCCGTGTCCCGTGTTTTTGTGTTTCAAACCTTTTATTTTCTGTTCTTTTATTAAATGCTGAGCGAAAGCATTCGCTCAACTTCACCAAACCACAAATCTCTGTCTGTTTATTTCCTGCATCTGGTCTGACGCCACCCACTCCGGCCGTCTTTGTGACAGTATGATATCCCCTGATTCTGACACTCTGAATAACAAGTTATATTATGATTGGATAAATGGTCCTCTGTGTAAAATTGACATACAGATGGACAAACAAAAGTTAACTACGGTATTTGTGCACATTTGTTGTGTATCCTATCAAAGTGTCCACAACTGAAAATAATTTTCTCTTGGATCAAAGTTTCTTGTCACCTAACATGTCGCTTAACATCCAGAACTTCAAAACTTGGAATCAGAATTCAGAAGGCAAAACTATAAAAAGAAGGCACAATCCAAAACGATTGTCTACTTGACTTAGTTTCTTATAGTTTTACCTATAGTTCCCTTACCATGTGTTCTACTTCACACACTATAAAGTCAGCACACAGTAATGTGTTTACGAATACACATGGGTAGCATGTTGTGGAAGGCCTGTTTGTGGTTTTCAGGAACAACATACTATTTAAGATTGTGCAATCTGCAGTAGAAAACTTAAACAATAATTTTACAAACCAGTATTCTTGTCTTTGCCTTAGACAATGCTGTTGACTAGTATATACCACATGTCTGAACCTATCAAAACATGAGATAACGAAAGGTTCTGTGTTAAGGCAAGCATAAAATTGATGGTGTTGTAAACATGTTGTAATCAGTTAATTTGTTGTAACCAAACTATCCGTATTGCCAGAATAATATCCATTATCCTTTCTTATATAGCTATCATTGCCATTGCTGTCTTTTTCTTTTATTGTGCCCTTTGTTTACTTTAAAAAATGCCACTCCTTATTGTTTCTTAATAGGAGTTTATACTTGACTTTACTTGTTTTTCTAATAATCAATTCAATTAACACATGTTGTGCCATCCTCTAGTATTAAAACTGTGAAACAGCTGAACAACCTATTTCTTGATATAGAGGGAGAAATTAAAAGGGTGCTGGAGCAAATTAAAGGAAGGAACATTGATATTAAAGAGCAACTTGCCAGTTGGTACACCACAATGTAAAGACAAACCTGCTCCCCAGCAACGCTCTGCCCCTAGTGGTGGATGTAAGAAATACTACATTTGTTCTGTGTGGTATTTCTTACTGATAGATTTCTTAAATCCACTAAGGGGACAGGTTAATAGTTAGATTAGTGTAAGAGCTCTATTGAGGGTGCTTTAAACATCTGAATTGTTACAGGAATGTGACTAGAACGGAAAATGATATAGACAATGCATCTAAACAAGCAGACTATATCAGCTAACGTAACTCTTATATTTCATACCCATTGTATGTTGCTCTTTAAAATAAAGAATGACTAGACTTTTTTTTTTTAATCTGTCTTTATCCAAGCTTCAACTGATACTATGTTTTATATAAACAGAATTTGAAAGTAATATTCCCCACCCTGTGTTTTTACTGGCTGGGTTATACCTGCAGTTAGACATGTCAGGACTACATTTTTATTGCTGTTACTATTCTGAGTATAATGGCTGGCACTGTGCCACTATGATTATTTCACTACTAGGCAAAACGGAGTCAGCTCTGATTTGAATCGGAATCTTATGATTGGTCCAGCCCCAAAAAGCTAAATCTTGATCTCAGGGCCTGCACTCTCCTTAGGTCTTTCAAATCCTGAATCTTATGCCTGTCATAAAGTCATGCTTTGAACAGCTTATCTATGTGACTGGCAAACAAGCCTCTACTCATAACATGGTAGCCTACTATAAAGGTTAAATACACAGTTGTCTGTCACAGTGTTTGAGTTGCATAGGAATGCAAAGAAAGGCACGATTTTATTAGATAATTTCTCGCTTTTTAACCCCCAATTTTGCGGTTTGAATTCAGTACATACCTACAATTATAGTTCATTAAGTGGGATTTATTATTTTAAAAAAAGTACTTGTCTGTCTGGGGAAGGGAGACAGGGCAGAGGTCCTGCACACAGGTTTGTCTGTGTGAGAGAACCCCATGAGTGTGTGAGAGAGTGGGAGAGACCTGAAAAAGGTAAAGGAACTGTGTGTAGTACTTGTATGTTTGTTGTTGGTAAATGGCTTAGCCGTCCGATATTTAGCTAGAACTTGATAAAGTTTAGTTAAGGGGTCCATGTTTTTTAACACTATGCATGGTTGTGTTTCATTTACACAAGAAGATAGTGTGAAAGGTCCTGAAAGTAGCAAAGCAACCCCCAGTTTGCCACACTACACAACATGCTAGAAGAGCTTCCGGGAACACCAAAAAGCTGCTATGTGATTGTTATCGACATATGTAGTTAAATATTGTTATATATTATTTATATGGTCAAACCAATCAAAAATATTATTTAAGGTTGAACCTATGCCTTATTGCTTGTATAGTATTCTATACATTTTCTATGTTTTTAGTCAGCTTTTACTTTTTTTTTTTAGTATAAAGTAATATTTTAAACCACTAGTAATCACTAGCTAAGCAACATAATATGTATTTTGAAATCCCAAAATATAATGTGATATTTATTCCAAGATTTTGTGAAGACCCCCCCCCCCCCCCCACCAACTGTTTAGTCCTCAATTACATTGATGTAACTCATCCACAAGTTCCTCCTTTTTTATATAATAGAAAGGATATAATTTCCTCCTTGTCTGTGGCCATGTATAGTTGAGGTAAATCCAAATCGAGATGAATGTTGTCAATCAGTGTGTTGATATGAAAAGCTGAAGATATCAGGAGGAACAAGATACCATCTACTTTTTGGTTACTACAATTCCAATGAGAGAAGCGGCTGGCTGGCTTTCTTCGTTTCTGTTTATTTTTTGACAGCCTCTTAGTTAGCGTCTCTTCATAATTAAACGGTTTTGGTCTCAAGAAGGATACCTTGGGTAAGTTATACATACTGGTCCTTCACAAACATGTTCAAGGAAACACATGAAGAAGGAAGAGTTCCCTTGGCAACAAGAGCACTGTATACTACCACCAGAGTAAGATGAAGTAATGGTGGATTTGCAAAAGGGCCTGGTGAGTTTTAAGACACTTTAAGTTTTAGTGTTGATATATATTGAGATGACACAAATTCCTACTGAAACGACTGGGCTCCATCCAACATTTTTGCGACATAATTTTGTAGTTTCTTTGATTACATGATGTTAAATTAAAGATCTACATTATTGTTCACATATTCTTTTTTTTAAATGATGTTTCAATTCTAAAATTCTAGGTGATGCAAAACTTTTGACCATAGCTGTACATGTAAACTCTATTGTGTTTATAAATAGATCAATCACAAATCTAATTTGCAGCTTTTTAGTTGGATTAACTTGCAATGCACTGGGTTTTAAAATAAATCTTTATCATTTTAAAATGCTGAGTGTAACTTGACATCTAGAGTGGTATTGTATTGCACAACCCCAGTGTAATGTCCCCTGTTTCTATGTAAATGGTGTTTTTTTTTGTTTTATTCAGGGAAGAAGCCAATGCATGTGTACTGTTTCTTGTACAGTACATTAGGTTGTCCCTGGAATACAGTACATTGTCTCAACTTGTCTATTAAGTGTTAAAACATTCAAAAGCAGCAAGAGAAAGATTTTTTTTTTTTTTTTTTTTAATAAAACATGATAATTACATTTCATTAAAGTGAATGATAACAATGACACTATTGTGGTCCATCCTCTCTGGGTGATGATAGAAGCAGGATTAAACCCCAGTAGTATGGTGGGGAGACTGTACCTGTAGGATTTAAGTCATCCTTCATCAAACAAGATTTCTGTCACAAGAAGTAAACCTATCTGTATCCCAAGAAAATGAGCATTTTATTGGGAAAACCGTCCGATTATAATGTTAAAAAACAAACCTTATTAATCAAGAATTAGTGTGACTTCATAATGAAACATCAGATTATGAACCTCCTAATTATTCAATTATTTATTTGTGAAAGAATATGATAACACTTTAGTGCAAGTATATACTATCTGAGAACAAGAACACTTGGCTTAAATTACATAGTAATAGACTGTTATCCTTTGTTAACAGAACAGTTTCCAAATCTAAAGTCTCCCACTACAGTGAAGTGGCTGCTTCTTTAATTTAAAGAGCAAGTATCCTAAAATGACATTCTAAGTTGTTCTTGTGATTAAAATGAGCATTTTTGGGGGGTAAGTCTGTGGTGCTTCGACTAGAATTCAGGATTCATTTGCCTTGTCAATAAAAAATGTAAAATGTAAAAATTAAAAATTATATTTCAAGCTGCTTACTCTGAAACATAACACATTTCCTGTGCACAAATGTTAAATTCATTAAGGGTATTCCAGATGTTGTGGTGCAATTGTGAGACAATTAGAATTAATGGCTTTTCTCGACAGAAAGGTAGCTGAAAGGGGGGAGAGACCCTTTAAGTAGAAGAATGGTGATGTCCTACTGAAAAAATCACCTATTAACATTTAAACAAATATCACCTTCAGACATCTCAGCAAGCCTCTGTTTGCATGTACAATACACTAAATTGCAAATAAGCAGTGACAAAGAGAATCCGGAGGAGGGGGTAATCCAAAAACCACACCTCCTCCAGCGCTGTGAATCGTGTTGCCAGAATCAAATGAAGTCAAGCAACGCAAAGCCAGACTAAGGTGTGGAAGTGATACAAGTATTTTGTATTTGACTTCTAGAATATCAAAGTAACATGCAGGTATAGTTGAAAAAATGAATATATATATATATATATATATATATATATATATATATATATATATATATATATATATATATATATATATATAATAAAACTAGCCATTTGAAGAAGGTATCCTTGCATCTCTGTTCTGCCCAGACTTGTTTCTAGTTTATTAAGAGAGTAAGTTGTGTTATCACCACAACACAAAGTGGCTGCTTTGATTCTGTTAATTACCTTGATGAATGTTAAATACATTTTTTCGCAGATAGCTTTAAACATCAAAAGACATTGCCTAAATTAGCATGTAGCCACTTCATTATAATTATACATTAACAAATAAAATAGATAAAGGCAACAATAGATGCATTCGGACCAGGCTTTCAAGATTTTTGTGAAATATTTTATTTTATGAATAAGCAACTCTGGTATACTTTTCAACCCTTGAGTTATCATTCTGCTTGTGACTAGTTTTTACATGCAATATAAAAAGAATAAGATCAGTAGAATGACAGACTATTTAGAAACATGGGTCTTGGGTCTCAAATCCAGTCCACGCCACAAACAAACAAACGAGAAAGTTACTGTCTTGAATTTAAACCACACTTTTATTCACACCTTTCAAGTGTCTGAAAAACAATATTGTAATCCCATTTCAGCTTCAAGATTTTCAAGTGATTTAATGTTTAATATGACTGGGAATATGTGAAAGGCAAAGAGTGTGAGAGAGTAATAATATACTGTTTATTCCCATCTTCTTTTGCTGGCACTGGCTTTTCTCAACATTACCAGCTAGTCAAAGCAACTTGTGAACCATAAGAAAACAATCAAAAGATCAGGAGTCTTCCCTCCTGCCCCTACAGGAAATTCTTCACCTCTGGGCAATGTAAGGCTGCCATGTGTTGTGGTGTGCTTCTATGTGGAGTGGGTTGCATTGTGACCCAGTCAAGCAGGATTGAAGTGGGTTAGATCACTGGTTCAAATGTGCTTGCTTCTGCAATCAATTACCTTTTAGACTAAATGCTGCCATTATTGAGGTTTTCAAAAGACTGCAAAAATAAACTGAATGCTTGTGGAATATTTCAAATTAGCATTGTAATTAAAGTGGAGTAAAATATTGTTTACCAATTCCTGTAGCCGTGGACTGGTTCGGAATTGATACAACTGATCAGAATTGCTACAAGTGCTTCCAGGCTGGCTTGGTAGTGTAAAAAGACGCCTTTTGTATACTGGAAAATCAAACTATGGTAAAGTAAAAGCAAAAAAAAGTGTATGATAAAATATGTATTACAACATCAAATTAAGCCTGCATTTCACAGATTAATTCACTATTGTTTTGTATGTGGTGATGAATTACGTGAGTTGCTGGATTCGCAGGGGACAGCACTGAACCCTGGAGTGTTGCTTCCAGTTGAGTGACTTGGACAACATAAATGTGGAGTACAGGTTGCTTTGGGGCACCATTGCTGCAAATCTCAGCAACAAATTCACCCTCTCAACAAAATACAGCAGAGGTCTCACACTCAGAGAAATGTGATTTGAAAAAAAAACCAATGTTGATTTGAAAACCAAAATGTTAATTTTTGCTCAGTCTTTTAGTCTAACACAGATGACAGGGTAGTTCACTGGTAATAATGAAAGGAAGCAATCAAGTCATTGAACAACAATAGAATGGCAGTGGTAGCTAAAATGCCATAATAAGTATTTCACACCTGAAAATGAGCTGCAACAAATACATTCCACAAGTTAACTTGATATCTACATTCACAGGTGTTACATCCATTTGTATTTGAATGTCTATCGGTACTAGGGTGTGGGATGTGTTGAATAGCCAAATGGAGAGACATTTTCAACAGGCCAGCACATGTACAAAGGTTTGAAGAAATCCTATATAAAACTTCTAGATACGAGGTATTGTAAAAAAAAAAAGAAAAAAGAAAGTATACCAAACTGAGCTTTATTTTGTTGTTGTTTTTGTTTCTCTGTACCAAATAATAAGGGCGGTGTGCCGAGTGTTTTAATTAGATTAGGATGTATAGGAGTTAATATATAGAAATCTTGGTTTAGTTCTATAGTAAATTGAATACAATACGTTATCACTGTCTTTGTCTGTGAAAAAAAATCTGTTCAGTTTCAAATTATAGTAGGGTTCCAAATGAAATGACAGATGTTATTTTTCTGAAGAAATGATAAATAGCATTTATCCATGTGTGTTTATTTTTATTTTAATTTTTTGCAGCTCCAAAGGGTTCTTAAAATGCACTATGCTACTAAGTCCCTTTAAAATATTTTTAATTTATATCAGTTTGTATTAATTTAACATGACAGATGTAGGTAGATCTGTACTTTTCAGACCCATTTAAGAGATCCCCAATAAGGGAGCAGAGAACCAATAAAATATTTAATAATTATATGAAGGAAGAATAACATGTACCTTATATCCATATGTACAGTATATATTTGCTCTCTCTAACTTAACAAGTCATTTACAGCTGAATTTCTTTTTTATTATTATTATTATTATTATTATTATTATTATTATTATTATGTTTTGCTTGGCCTGTTTTTGTGTGTTAAAATATAAATAAAAACTGATCTCCCAATAAATATCTCACAGTGTTTCATATAGTACATTTATATGCAAACTCCACCAACTGCGTGAATCTGTATGCGAGATCTGAAATTGAGGACTTCCTCTATTACTTCCCAGCCTTCAGTTACTTCCTTTGTTTTTTAACCTGGTTAGCATGTAAAGTGCAGCTTCGGTCTGGCACAGGTGAGGAGGTTTTTTTCTTTTCTTTTGTGTTATAAGAGCAATGGATTTTGGTAGGAATCAATGTAAACAATTTTAATATGATGTGACCATTTGTCTACAGTTACAGAGAAAGAAAGAAAGAAAGAAAGAAAGAAAGAAAGAAAGAAAGAAGATTATAATTTTGCACCCAGCCTTTCCAAATGCCCTGTTTATAACACATCTTTACAGAGTCTGCAATAAAAGCCTAAAGGTGAAAACGTACACAAAAAAAGCGTTGTGGAAATCCAAAGAGTAAACAAGGCTAAAAGCCTTGGAGACACCTCAGAAAGTAATTATCAAGTGACTCTTGAAAAGGATCAGTTCAGTGAAACATGCTGATTACTTAAACAACTTTCAGCTTGAAATGCTTTCACATGTGGCTTTTTAATCGAAGAGAAAACAAGGAACAAATGTATCTGGTATCTAAAGACAGAGGAAAACAGAACAGTTTCACCCCTGCCACATGTTTCACAGGTAGGTTTTTTCTGTGCCAGTAACTGAAGTATGTTCTTATAAAGTGCTAAAGACTTATTTTCCATTTTGAATCCACCCCCAAAATGTAAAGGCAGGTCTAACTGAATTACAGTATTATTGTATTACTGGTAAATAATGTCATACATTAAAAAATAAATAAATAAATAAATAAATAAAGTATAGTATTGTTCCCTACACATAAAGGTTTACTGTGGCACAATAGGGTACAAGCATACAAAAGGTGTCAGAAATCACAAGTAGGTAAATGATGGGGAATGTATAGTTCTAGCATCATAATCTACCAAAAAGGTAATTTTTCCTACTTTACATCCATGTTGTTAATGTGAGTGACATATTTAAACAATGTCATCTCATAATGCTAAACACATAATGAGGGCTGCATCATTTATTGCACAGTTGAAAAATACCAGTGTTGTGGATATTAGAGATTTCTGTGAATTTCAGGCTGATTAGGGCAGATTGAAACATGAAGCCTCACCGGTGTGTACTGCTTTCTACTTCAGCTCACAATTTCCCCACGGTTGATTGCACACAGGCATGTGTCTTTCACTTTGCAGATGCATAACCTACCTAAAAGGTTGTCGTGTACAATGATCTAACAGGATTCTGAGGAGACATTTGCTGTCTATAAAACACATTGCTTGGAGCTGGGGAAAAACCCTTGTATCCATCTTTAAATATCACAGCTCTTCAAACAAATACTATGTCAGTGATATCATCGAAGCAATGACAAAATGACCAACATATGGGAGATACTGTGTGTGCTTGAATTCAACAGGACTGTTTAAAGCTATCTTTACAAGACAAGTTTTGTGGTAGCAGCACTGATATTCACGCATATGTTCACTGTGTTGAAGGTTTTACAGTCAAATATTCTTTTACTTCAAAAAGTTGGTCCATTCAACTTTCACCACATTCTAAATAATTACAATTCAGACTGCAGGCAAATACAAACATGTACAGCAGTCTTTATTTAGTGGAATTCACAGTTTACCTTTACACATTTAATAAACATTGGCATTATGTGGTTATTTGTTCTAGTTGTCTACCACACTTTGCAGTTCAGACACACTTACAAACTGTTAAGTGCACTTCATACATGATTTACCACAACACCCAGGACTACCTGTCTGATTCCAAACACCTTACAGTTCCTAATTTTTAATTTATAACATTCTTCCACCATAACCTTCAATACTCAGTCTGTAATAATGTACACATTTTATTTGAAAGGTGAAAAATAAATTTTGATGTTACCAAGCTAGAATATATTATTCATCTAAAAGTACAACAATGTGAAAGTTCTTAAGATATATTGAATACATTATTTGCTTATTCATAGTTTTTTATACTGTGGTACTAAAGTTAAACTTAATGAATGTATAGAAGCGTGTTGTCTGAAAGTCTTTATCAGTTATGTTTTATGTTACGATATTATGGTTCAAAAGGCAGAGGTTGTCTTTTTCATTTTAATAATGGAATACTATCCATACTGTGACACTAAATTACAAAGCAAACATACACTGTGATAATAAAGAAATATGGCCATGCCATATAATGTGATCATATCTGTAAAAACAAAACATAGTTTCATAGTACACTAACACACTAACAGACTTACCAGATAAAATGGTATGTTTAAACAAACCCACTTAGCTGCATATTGTAACTGTATATGATTCTATTTCACTGTTTAAAAGTCACCTTACTGCTTATTTTCAATCTATGCTGTCCAGATATTCAAGCCCATTCTTGACCATTTTCTTTCAGAACTTTGATTGGAGAATAAGTGATGGGGTTCGCAAACCAGTTCAAAATGAACATAATGAAAGTGTCATCCACATATTATTATATATACATATTCAAATGTATGATTTTCATGGAAGATTGTTTGATAACAGGTATGCTGTATGCATAAATGTAATTAAAGAAAACATTCTGCACCTATACCCATGACAAAATCTGGGGCAAAAAGTTTATAAACATTTTGGGGACATGAGGGCATGTAATTAAAACTGTGTTTGTCCCAGAAATAAAATTGGAGCATCTCTGTACTGACAAACAATATCATTACATTGATTTTCTTGTATATTCTAACTTACTGCTTGCATGCATATTATATATGGATATGCAATTTGAATTGATTTTATAAGTACATTGGAATGAGTTTTAAAGGTTTTACAAACACTCACACACACACACACATACATATATATATATATATATATATATATATATATAAATAATATTATATTACTATACATTGTACTTGATGCTCAACAAACCACAAGAATAATATGTTACTTGCTTACATCCATAATCCTCTGAATATGAACTGCCTTGAAGATGCTTAATTGTTTCTAAATGCAAATTGCTGCAGGATGTGCAATTTTCAAACTTGATGAGGGGGAAGCATTCTGTAGTTGGGTGAAATCTGCAAAAGTTGAACTATCTGTGCCCACGGCATGGCTCCCTGGGAGACTTCATCTGTTTCTGCTACATGCAATCAAAACCCTAAATTATGCATAATTTAGTTTCCGTGGTTTCAGTCTTGGATCACATAAAGTCAACTATAATTACTACCAGTGGATACTTCTACATGCACCTTGAGACATGCACCATATACTTATAACACAACAGAAAAAGAGCTGAAATTAGGACATTGTTTAAGTATACTTCATTGTTTCCCTTAAAGGTATATGTAGCAGTGAATATAATAACACATGAAGTTTCATGCAGGTTTTGCAGTTTGTTGAAGTGCATACAACAAATGTACTTTCTGGTAGCCTATACCTTGCAAAATGCACATCTTTTTTACTATCACTTACAGCCTATTTTGAATATTGTATTCCTTATATCTGGGACACGTGTAAACTGTGAAACCAATATGCTCATTGGCCACACCTTACATTAATATTCTACCTTTATGATACTATCTTGTAAATGTTGTGTTTGAGTATTTATGACTACAGTTTTAAATAGCCTATAATGTATTATTTTTTTTTATATTAAATCAGTCGGGCAGCACTGAATATTATATTTATAACACTACAGTTTAGTTCAATTCTTTTGATGTATATATTTTGAACAAAACCGTGCAGTACAAAACCAGTTGCACAGTAAAACTAAATGTTTAAGAAATAAACACAGATTTTATGCAACAGTTTAAACTCGATTTAGTGTTTATTTGAATTGTTTGGGAATATAGTGTAGACGCACAAAAACACACGTGTTACCTAAATAAACTCTACAGTGTTAAGTACAGTATATAGATACAATGGGTTTAATACGGTTTAGGGCTATGTCTATGGTTTACATTGTGGGAAAAGAGTAGAATACAGTGACCATTTATGTATTTACTTTAATTATTACCAGGCTATATATATATTAAGATTGAAACCCTAAAATAAAATGAAAATCATGTGTCAAGCATTTAGAGATGTTTTTTTTTTCCATTGTACATAGTAGGCATTTCTTTCTTTCTTTCTTTCTTTCTTTCTTTCTTTCTTTCTTTCTTTCTTTCTTTCTTTCTGGGAATAGACAAAAACAATTAAAGCAGGATTTTTTAGTACTGGTTGACAACAATTAAACACTACATGTATGTCAACAAGATTATTATTATTATTATTAACTGTTTAATAAGTCAGTTGTATTTACATCCACCGTGTAAACCGAAAAAGCATAAGTTATGTATTCCATCTCATTTCAATAGCTTCAAATCAACAACTTAGCACTTACAGCACTTATCTCCAGCCCTCGCCTACACTCCAGATAACAGTCATCGGTTGACACATTCCAACCCCCCAGGCGATGGGCCAATTGCTTATTGGGATTTGTAGTACAGAAACACAACACTCAGTTCAGCAGCTATCCTTCCTCAACTTTCTGAAAATAAAATTAAAATGTCACTATATACGATGCATTAAATTGTAGGGGCATTTGTTGCTTATTAGCATTTTGCCAGCAACAGATTTTTGACGTGGGTAAAAACAGGATAGCATATATCTTACAGTTTAAATTAGTTTATGAAGATATACAAGCACGGGAAAGAGATTTATCTTCCCCGTAGCTGGTTCACGACAGGGAAACAGTAATAGGACATATACTTGGGTACGAGTGCCATGCGTTCTGACAAAACTGGAACTACATTTCCCAACAATCTCTATGCTTAACTCCGTTCCACAGCTTGTTTACGTCACGTGCATCAGCTTCTTATCCAATGGGATCGCTCGCTGCGGGAAGCCTGGCTCTAAGTTACAGCTGCACCGACGAAGAGAAGTAGAGAGAAAAGTTTTGAACGGGTAATGTGAGCTGTAGTGTAAATTGTTGTTTAAGAAGACTTTGTACAACTTACAATCAAGAGGAATGTGCAATTGAACACGCAGGATTACACAACACTACGAAGAGTTTGACGGATACGTTTTTGCTTCCGACCAGGGCAGCTTTTTGGATTTAGTTAGGGTTTTATATAAGAAAGAGATTGGGACTCAAAGGAGATTACGTGACTGCCAAAAATGTCTGCTCCAAGGCAGTGGTTAAACGCTGCACGGCTTTCCATCATGCTGGTACTGTTTTCAGGATTGGAGCTAACCCTAGGAATTTATGAAAAATCTCGGTCATCTCCGTCTCCTTGTTCATGTATCGGAGACGTACTCGACTGTAGTAGAAGGAGACTGGATAAAGTACCTGCAAATCTCCCCACATGGATAGTACAGTTGTAAGTATACCGTAACTCTTAAACTAACTTAAGTACTGATTTCTATGGGACCAGCTTTTCTATGGGGTTCGTATATATGGTAGTTTTTTTATGTCACATAATACAGTATGTGGGTGCCATTCTGATAAGTTATCGTAACCTTGTGCAATACTAACATTACAAAAAAGAAATGCATTTACATCGATATAATTCTAATGATAATCGTCATTTTTTTAATATTGTCGTGAGGGGAAAAAATCTTCCGCAACTACAAAAAATTGTACATTTCATATATAGAAAGGACTAGTATTGCATATCAGACTAGTTTAATTAAAAACAATCCACAGGCAACACTACATAAATGTATCAGATTTGTCAGAGTACAGTAAATTGACTGTACTGTGACAAATTCGATTGTATTATTATTATTATTATTATTATTATTATTATTATTATTATTAAAGTAGGCTTCTTTCGATAAAAACATCGTTAAAGTGCAAGATTGCCGAATTAAGGTTGCTAACGTTGGTTCGAAATAAGCATTGCATATCCCAAATCACATTTTAAAGTGAATGGGGACGTTGTGATTTATTTGTGTATGTTTGATAAGCGTGTGCGTTTAAAAACAAATTGATGTGAAAATAGTTTCATAAAGAAAACTATTACCACTCTCAAACTTTGAACAGTGTTTTACTAATGGAATATTAACGTTGAAAAAAAGCGGTAGCCAAAAAAAAGCTAATCTCCAAGGGTTTTGTCCCACACACTTGGTTTCAAAATTATGGAAAAAGTGTTTTAATTAATAATAATGGATTTTAAGTTGCTTAACGTAAACTATTTGGATTTAGGTATCTTGAGATCTTTACAAAATTTTAAGTTAGTTATGTGCAAAATATATATTGATACAATTTAGCCGTGTTGCCCCTCCAAGCAGGAGGGCTTTCAATTAGCTATGGCTAATTCTGTTCAAATGCCTCTACTGCCAGGGGGTCATGCTACCTTATTCATGAAATGTGAATGGCTGTATTGACATGTGGGGCTTACCATTTGAATGACTGTAGGGTGTCTGGCTTCTATGAATGCCCAGAGTGAAGATTTAAGAATAGAACCTTAACCATTTCGTTTTGGATTGCTAAGAACAAAGAGAATATTCTGAATTCTTAATTACGCTGTCATGTCGCGTTTTTATTACTTTTGTGAAACCAGTTTCTACACGTAGGCCGGAGAAGGAGCTATTCATAAGGTCAAAATCGCTGAGAGGTACCCTGCTGTCAGTCGTTTCTTAGCTACAGAATACAGATAGACACATTTGAAACGAAAACAAAGTAGAATAACTTCACGAAGAAAAACTAAACTGATTTTAAGTTGTACTGTTTATCTTAGACATGCATTCCGCTCTTGTTTAAATTGGTTTAAAGCCATCTGTGAACAGGATCCAGGTGTATAAATAAGAATGCATCTGTTGTTGCCAATACTAGTTTCATGTGAGCGCCTGACCTCTTGGTTACTGAATAACTTAAATATTAAAGAATAAAGTAACAACTTTCATTTGTCTGCTGTAGTTTGTAATATTAGTTGTTATACAGTCGTTTATGCGTGATGTGTTTGTAAAGATAAGTATCCTTTTGTAATTGGAAGTATGTTTATACTTTTGTTTTCTTAAGAGTACCATCAGACTTGCTGGAATTGTTTGTTTATTTTTGTGAGGTTGAGGTCAGGGAGGGCAATTGCTGCTGGAAATACAGCCCCTTCATCAATGGTATTGTAAACAACAGTGTACAATGAAGTGACTTTACTGCACCAAATGCCTAAATTTAAACTTTTTTTTTGTTGTTTAGAAATCCATTAATTCTAGTAAAGGGGAAAAAACACTGTTGAAAGTGTCTTAACAAATAAAAATGCTTGTGTAAGTACTGTGGTGATTTTTTTTTTTTGTAATTCTGGCAGAGCTGCCTTTTACAAGTTTGGCAGTTGATTTAGGATTGTTCAGCTATTATTATCAAAACCAGTTTAAGGTACAGTATTAAAGTAAGTAGTGTGGTTCAGCAAGTATACTATTTGAGACCTATTAATGTGATACTTTAGAAGAATTCTACCAGTAAGTAACATTGTACCTTTGGTGGAACAAAATGCAACATAGTCAATACATCTTGCATCTTTAATACAGCCAGCAGAACACACATGGCCCCATTACCACAGCTGCTATTCTGAATTTTCCACACTAAAACTTTGCACTAAAACATTCTTATTTATGACTCACTCTTGAGCATGTCTTAAACTGTTAACAGCTCAGCCTTGTGTTTTCCAACTCTCACCATTTCTGCTGAATTAGCAGCTGTAAAGGTCCCGATGGGATTGATTAAAAAGCTGTCGTTTGGATTTGCATTTAGCATTTTAAAAAAAGAGAATGCCAATTACAAGAAGGGGGAAAAACACCCATCACTTGACTGCATCATAACAGATTCAATTTTTAATTCTAGAAATGTTTGTTCGTTAAACCAGCTAATTTTGTTCTTGCCATTGCAAGTCCACATTGGGTTATTACATGATGGCTGCATTGTTTTGCAAGCATTGGGCTGTTTCCTCCCTCTTTTCTTCACACTTCACAAAAGGCAGATGTTTTTGAAAAGAGTGAAACACAAAAGGCCATTTTAGCAATTTGCATGTTAATTTGTAAACAGCCCCACAGTGGGAACAAAAACACATTATAATCTATAATTATTTATTAAAGTAAAAAGATATGAATTGGACGCAGGAACAAGTTAGGGAATTATTAAACTTAATAACAAAATGCAGTTTCACTTTGTAAATGCAAAAGTAAAGAATGCACAAAGCATGTCACTTTTTAACTACAGTACTGAATTCTTTAAGTTGCTTTATCGGTTAGTTGCTAGTCATGGAAATTGAATTTGGGTGCAAGCCATACAGCAGGCTTATTATTGTTAAGGATACTAATCTAGCTAACAAAATGCTTCTACTGTATGTAGTAGCTGACATTTGAAAGTTATTAAAAGAAAATCTTTATCATTTTCATACTAATCTAGATATATTTAAGTTACATACTTTTGCAGATAACACGATCAAGGGTGTTGAAGGAGCAGGGAGTGCTTGAAACCTGTGTTGTATCTGGTTGATCTTTGATTTATCGCTTGTATGAAGTTATTTTGTGTCGTGGTGTGTGAATGAGAACCATGCTAAAACAAAAGGAAAAGGTCTGAGAGTTTGTAAATAAAATGTAAGTTGTTTTGCTCAAGGTTTCCATGATAAACTCCAGATGGATGCAGGCTGAACTGTGAGTGAAAGTGCCTGGCTCCAGTGCGTTTGTCATGCACAGCAGTGGCTGTAATTG